>NC_051154.1:328436918-328751956 GCF_013339745.2 Dermacentor silvarum | reverse complement strand
GGCAGTACACCTGGAGCTCACCACAGATATGACAGCGCAAGCATTTTTGCTAGCCTTCAGACGCTTTGCAGCACGACGTGGAATTCCTGCTATCGTGCACTCTGACAACGCGAAAACATTCCGCTGCAGCGCCAAGCATTTGTGCTCCCCTGTCAAAGACAACGTTCAAGACTATGCCAGCTCTCACCGAATCCAATGGCGCTTTATTGCTGAATGTGCGCCGTGGTGGGGAGGCTTCTGGGAGCGTGTAATCCGCACAATTAAGGATGCACTGAAGCGTTGCCTGGGACGGAGCAGCTTGAGCTACAACGAGCTACTCACCGTGCTTGCTGAAGTTGAGGCGGCAGTTAACTGCCGTCCGCTCACCTACTTGGAGGATGACGTCACATCCGCAGAAGTTTTGACGCCCTCACACTTCTTAGTCGGCAAGCGTCTCGTCACTTTGCCAACAGAACAAGAAAACCCCGCTCTTATTGCTGACGCGCCTGACCTTCGACGACGAGCTCGGCATCGGGAACAGCTGCTTCGCAGGCTTTGGAAGCAGTGGAAGAAGGAATACCTTCTTTTCCTGCGCTCTGCTCACCACAGCAAGCCTGTGCCGTCATCGAACTTAAAGCCCGACGATCTTGTCGTCGTCGAGGACATAAACACTCCGCCTATGGCATGGAAGATGGGCCGCGTCGTTAAGGCGTTTCAAGGAAGAGACGGTATTGCGCGGTCCTTCCTGATACTACTATCGAACGGCCAGCAAGTGCGACGTCCCATACAGCGGCTTTACCTCCTGGAGGCGCACACGTGCAGCGCGGCCGCGGGAGTGTGATGAAAACTGAAGACGACGAAGAGGAGAGAACGCGTGAAAAAAAGGGCTCGCGCTAGCGCCATCTTTGAGCAGTCGGTTCAATAAACCGCTACCGGCGGACGCGCAGTCGCTTCGTTCCTTACATTCAACATGAATCAGGCACGCATTCTTTTATTATAATTACAAAACTTGCCGTGAATTAATTTGGCAGAAGCTCACAGAAATAACTAGGTTGACAAAACTGCAACACTATATGCAGCTGAAGCGTAAAACCTCTGACTACCAGCTGCATGGTGTAGGCCCTGAAATCAAGCACAATGTGCTGATGTTAACTTCAACCTGCGCACCTGGGCTGTGGAATTACACAGCTTTTTTTTTTGTTTTGCAGTTTGTGCACTTCGTTACTTTTGTGTATACACACAGAATAAGTGCGCAATAAAAACTGACCAAATCCAGCCTGAACACAGCATGCATTGATTGTTAAACTAAAGGGCAGTTCAATCCTAGCAAGACCTGTGTGCCAATGAAATGTCTACTAGAGCCTCATAAAACTTCCCTTTCAAAACCAGCATACATCAGATAACGCATCCTGATGTCACACAGTGTATAGCAAACCCTCCCTATAACAAAATCACAATACTTGATGTCCTGTATAAGCTTCGGATTGCAGTGCATACATTTCATAATGAATCATTTGAAGTACAGTGATGTCATACTTGGCTTAGTATGAAGTGAGAAATTTACATGACACTGGTCGGTGCACCATGCATGATGGCTCTTTGCTTTTTCTCATGCCAACCTTTACAGGCAGAGTCCTGCCACTCTACCACAAGCCATCATATTCGACCGAGACAGCTGTGTAGCTGCTCAAAGCACTGCTGCTATTACAAGCCTTTGTACTGTTAAACAGCGCTCTTACAGCCTTTGTGCTAGTAATGAGATAGTGCTTAAAGCAAGTTCAATTCCCTGTCCTGATGGCTTGTTATAGTGAGGGTTTGGTTCACATATGTCCATGTGCCATATGCTGATTCAACAAATTATGTGAGCACCATAGATTTAAAATTTTAGCGGCATTTCTTATAACTGCAGATGAGGGAACTGCAGTACACAAAAGATGCCTATGGAATGAACTGGAATACACATTCAAATTTTTAGGTTCTCTACATGCTCACAGTGGAACTGGAGCTAGCTTTCGCGCATTAGTTGTCCTGAAGCATTTGAATCGCAGTACATTCAATGTTACAAAAAGTTTCAGTTGCCAAAAAGCCTTCTCTTCCTACTTCTACAGTGCTATAGGACTGATTTTTCGGTGCTAATGTCCCAGAGTGACTTGCTGGCTATGAAATTTGAAAGTGGAACATTTCACATTAGTCTGACCACCTGTTGCTCTTGTTATGCACCACAATTGAGTATATGAGTGAAGCGTCTTCTTTACTTTGAGAAAACGTGACTAGGAATCGCAGCCTGAGGCCTTGTGGTTAGCACAGAAACACTGCAACAAATGCAGCAGCATTTTGCAGCGCAAAATACCCCAGTCCAACGGGCATATTTAGTGGCACTTTTGAGCGAGTGCACTTCGCTGTTAGTGGCAATCGCAGGCTGTCAGGCTGAAATGTTTAGCGACACTTGCAGTGGAGAGCATTTACCAGCGAGTGTGTTCGACGAACTCACTTCGCTGCGCTTGAAGCCTCGATAATGCTTCAAGAAAAAAATGCTCATTGAATGGTCCGCACTAATTCCAAGATTTTTCATGATTTCGAATGTTATGAGCTTCTTTGCGACAAAAGCAAGGCGAAATCAAGCTGGAAACATTCATTTTCAGGACCCCATGGCTTCATCAATCCTGAATGACAAGTACGTTTTGCTGGACTCGCTCGAAGTGTCACTAAATTTGGTCATGTGACTGGGACATAATACTACGTCAAGTGGTAATGCATTTTTGTGGTACAATCCAAGGATGTGTATACAAACGCAAGCAGCATGTGCCCTAATGTAATTTAGAGCTTTGCTGAATTTTTCCTAATTATTTTGTCATCACAGTTTACACCTAATGATAAAAATCAGTTACATGAATCATGATTATTCTTTATGCACTGTTTTAGATAAAGCCCCTAAGTAGGAACAGGTTGCATGTGAATCTGCATGCTCATGCCAACGTACTTCTCTTAGCTGTCAGCTTAGAATTATTGCACATTGGCCAAAACTGAATGAGCAACATTGCATGCTTGCATTGACGATACTATGCACACACACATGCTAATAAACACTAAGGACTACAAAAAATGCAACAAGAGGCTCACTTTGTTTAGTAGCTGCAGCAGACTCGATACAGCAGACTCAATAATTCTTACGTAAAGGGACCCCAGAATTGCACTTGAATTATCAGATGCAACATAAATATGAGTTGGGACAACATATTAGATTACTGTAATGAAATATACTTCTAATAACATTTTGAAAATAAATTGTAAATTGTTGACGGCTTTTTACAGCATCTGACTTCAAAACAAAGTTTCATATTCCAGCAAGGGCAGCCAGTTCTTTTATGCTCGTGCTTTTGACTGCGTTGACAATTGCAGGCAGGCAATCAGCTTTATTTTCGGCTGTTTGAGAAGATATATCAACGCAAATTGTCCAGCTCGACGTGACAAAGGCAACTGATATTTAAATGCACGGACAAGAAAAAGTATTAATTACCAGAATGAACCAAATGGTGCAGTTTGAATTAAGCGGTTTTAAGTATATTAAAAACATAGTGGGCCAAACAAAAATCTCAAGTATGTTTGAGTTAACCGAGAGCGCGAAATGTCCGAGTTTGAATTATTGCGAGTTTACTGTACTTAGGTGATTGACTGCAACAACACATCATTTCAAAAACAAGGCGTGCAAAAGTGTACCTAAACTGCTTCTCACATTCCATATGAACAGAGGTCGTGAAAGAACCACTGGATGAGTCGCTGCCTTTTTTCAAAGTGCATCCCACCTCGATGTTTCTCAATAGCCATCTGAATGTCCAGTGGTACTGGTGGGAGCGTGTATGACATAAATGTAGGTGCTACTTGCAGCGTCATTTGTGCTACTTCAACATCCAAAACATCCACAACCCTGCAATAGGTTAAAATAACCACAGCTATAAAACACCAAAAATAATCACAGAATTTTTCTACAGTAAATAAAGAAGAGGGTAGTCAACCAGAATGTTAATAGGTCCTGCGAAAAAGACGGACATTCCCGCAGAAATGTAGATACAGACTGTTTATGAGCTGCTGTCGGCATATTTAAAAATATATTTAAGAGTGGAACATTAGCAAGGAGTGACTGACGGAGTAGTTGCTTCTCGATACGTAAACAGTGCTACCAGACGAGAAGAGACAATTAGAATTACTTTTTCACGTAATAATGAAATGTGGAATGATGTACAGAACTATGTAAAGCTCTAAAATTGCCTCGAAGTGTAATAAACATGGCATGTGCAGACTGCGTCTAAAAGCAAGGAAAGAACTATTTTCACTACCCATTTAAAGATAGCCATTCAAATTTACTGCAACGATACACACCAGCTGATTCATGGTACACATGAAGCTATAAGCAGCTCCAAGACTTCACCAGGCGTTACACCAGGAGTATGAATACTTGTTGGTCGTTGTCCTATGTATTAGCGATGCAGCAGCCAGTTTGTTTCACCAGCAGCCGACATCTGACGAACTTGTGACTTCAATAGCAATAACAAGGACAACTGAAACACAGCAATCACGCCTTTTTACACCTTCATTTCCAGCTTGTATTCACATTTCAGTTTTGATAGAGCTATGCCAGTTACAGCAATAACTGTTGAGGGCTACATCAGCTATCACTGTGAATGACCTATGTGCGGGCTCTCAAAAAAAGCTCATTGCTTACATACCACTACTATCGACCATATGAAAGCAAAGAAAGAGCGAAAGAATTAACTATAGCAATGGTTTATGTCTATTATTGATACAAATGAGCGTCCACTGAGCAGAACAGTAGTGATAAGAAGAATATCATGAGTGCCTGCTCATTAGAGAAATGAGAGGTCACGCCCTTGGTGAAAACTGGGCAGCGAGAGTGAGATGAGCAGATTCCTATCTAATCTTTTGTCATGACTGTTCATGCGACTCAAGAGGGATAGAGGTGAATAGATTATTTAGCTGTTTACAGACCCTGGCAAGCCTCCGATATTCTTCACAGTGGTCAAGAAAGGCTGTGATGTGCCACTGCAATATGCAAAACACAAGTCAGCATATCTTCAAAAGTCTTCCTCTACAGCTAATGACAAAGTTATAAATAAATTCCATAGCATGAGGGCGAGGAGAAAGTAATGCCTCCAAGCCCACTACTTTGCCAATAATACTGGAAATATTTTGAAATCTTTCTTATTGCACTGATGTTTCAGCTATAAAATGTCACTTGCCTCACCTCACCAAGAACTCTGTTCCCGGATGTATGTTAAAAGCAAATCAGTACATAATATAATTAAGGCGAAACAGCCCAATGACGGGACAGGTGAAAATAGAACAGGACAATACACTGCCCAGCGCCTGGCCATTTCACCCACCCCATCGTCTCCGCTGCTTTGCCCTAATGTTCTTAAACCAACAAGGCCAGCTAAGAACACTTTGCAATATAAAACAAGGCACGGGTGTTCCTTCACAACCACATCAGGGGGCAGTTTACATTGACCAGACAGAACTATGTACAAACGAGCATCTTAAGGAGAATGCTCAAAAAAGCAAGGAAGAGGATGTGTATGCACGTTTGGCATACGTGCACTTTGCATGTGAATGTGCGTCACAACTTCAGTAGACAGATTCTAGGCAGGAGCCAAACAGCATGTCACAGTTTGCATTATTGGAGGCATTTTTAAATCAAAAAGAACGCTTCTGTTTGCGGCAGTGAAGCATCCACAAACCTTCACCATTCTGAGCGCAATCTTATGAGTGGCACTTTTTCGATGGACACCTTTGTTTCAGATTTTCCGCGAGTGCGTGCCCACCAAATGCGACATTTATTGGTCATTGGCATGTCAGTAAACAGTCACTTGGGATGCCCATGTTTGTTATTTCTTTTTTTCGTCTGTCTGTATGTGCACTGCACCAAATTACCATACGGTTTAGCTGATGCTTTCAATTGAAAGAATTGCCTATCATGCCACGAGCACAGGTATTTATAATTTTCCTTTTAATATACGAGGACGATTCAGAAAGTAATACCTCCAAGCGCACTACTTTGCCAATAGTAATGCAAACACTTGGTTTCTTTATCATTAATGCACTGATGTTTAAGCTATAGAATGTCACTTCCCTCACCTTCCTATCTTTTCTCGTTGCCGAGTAATCGATCAATCCGTGCCATCCAGCGGTGACGTTCAGTTGAAACAGCGGGTTGTAATTAAATTTCTGACTGCGGAAAGTTGTGCGCCGATCAACATTCATCGCCATCCGAGTGCAGTTTACAGGGATGCCTGTGTTGATGTCATCACTGTGAGGAGGTGGGCAAGGACTGTGAAAGACCAAAATCCAGCCACATAAAATCTCCACACAAGCCACAACCTTCCGCAGTCAGAAATTCAATTACAGCCCGGTGTTTCAACTGGACATCACCACTGTATGTCATGAATTGCTCGATTACTCGGGAACGAGAAGAGATAGGAAGGTGAGGCAAGTGACATTCTATAGCTTAAACATCAGTGCATTATTGATAAAGAAACCAAAATGTTTGCAGTACTATTGGCAAAGTAGTGCGCTTGGAGGTATTACTTTCTGAATCGTCCTCGTATATTAAAAGGAAAATTATAAATACCTGTGCTCCAGTCTCCCCGGAAAATCTACAGGCGCGGTGGTCGGCCACGCTACTCAGCTCAGAACTCCTAGACCAACTTTGGGCCGTCCAGCGAACCAT
This sequence comes from Dermacentor silvarum, assembly GCF_013339745.2. Taxonomy (NCBI): domain Eukaryota; kingdom Metazoa; phylum Arthropoda; class Arachnida; order Ixodida; family Ixodidae; genus Dermacentor; species Dermacentor silvarum. Next base: position 328,745,235 of record NC_051154.1, on the reverse strand, counting down.
GGATGCCGTGCGGGAGCAACAGCTCCCAGTGGCCATCTTGGCGGCCCCAGGCCCGGGCCTCCCAATCGCCGGATTTCAAATAAAGTTATGTCACTCACTCACTGGCATGATAGGCAATTCTTTCAGTTGAAAGCATCAGCTAAACTGTATGGTAATTTAGTGCAGTGTACACACAGACAGACGAAAAAAAGAAATAACAAGCATGGGCATCCCAAGTGACTGTTTACTGACATGCCAATGACCAATAAATGTCGCATTTGGTGGGCACGCACTCGAGGAAAATCTGAAACAAAGGTGTCCATCGAAAAAGTGCCACTCATGTGATTGCGCTCAGAATGGTGAAGGTTTGTGGATGCTTCACTGCCGCAAACAGAAGCGTTCTTTTTGATTTAAAAATGCCTCCAATATTGCAAACTGTGACATGCTGTTTTGCTCCTGCCTAGAATCTGTCTACTGAAGTTGTGACGCACATTCACATGCAAAGTGCACGTATGCCAAACGTGCATACACATCCTCTTCCTTGCTCTTTGAGCATGCTCCTTAAGATGCTCGTTTGTACATAGTTCTGTCTGGTTAATGTAAACTTTGTCCCCTGATGTGGTTGTGAAGGAACACCCGTGCCTTCTTTTATATTGCAAAGTGTTCTTAGCTGGGCTTGTTGGTTTAAGTACATTAGAGCAAAGCAGCGGAGACGATGGGGTGGGTGAAGTGGCCAGGCGCTGGGCAGTGTATTGTCCTGTTCAATTTTCACCTGTGCCGTCATTGGGCCATTTCGCCATAATTATATTATATACGGATTTGCTTTTAGCATACATCCGGGAACAGAGTTCTTGCAACTTATTAGGGTCTGAAAAAACCAGAGGGTCAACATTCTCGGCCACAGCAACGACAACCGTCATAAGGAGGCCCACTGAAAATAAGATGGCCTATCTGAATAAAAGGTATTGTAGAACATGTGAGCACTACTTCCAGAGCACAGATTTCAAGTACTGCGATGCATAACACTTTTTAAGAATCTTCAAGTGGGCAGAGTCAAAAGTGCTTTCTTGGCAACGGGGAAAGTACACGCGACGTACATGGTCAGAACACAATTTCAGTTACGGATTGAGAAGCTGAAATCTATCGTTCCCACATGCCACATGTCATGGTGTCTCAGTGGCTTTGGCGTTTCTCTACTTAGCGTGAAGTTGCAGGTCTGAGTCCTGGCCATGGCGGCTGCGTTTCCATAGCGTGAAATCTGAAAACACTTGTGTATGTACATATAGGTGCACGCAAAGAACCCCAGGCATTCAAAATATTCTAAAGTCTTTTACTATGGCGTTCCACACAATCCTATCATGGTTCTGCTTCGTAAAGGTACAGAAATAAATTTCTTTCCACAGTGAAAAGAAAGAACTTGTGCCTTTTGATTCTGCCCACTAGAACATTGCGAAACAGTGCCTTGCATGGCAGCACACCTAATCTGTGCTATGGAAGTAGTACCCACATATCATACAATACCTTTGACTTCCAGGGAGGCAGCCTTTTTTTCAGCGGGCTTCCCTATGACGGTCGTTTTTTTCTGTGGCCGAGTCCTTCCTAATCACGAGACTTGGATCTGCAGGGGAAAGGGCTCAGCCTGAACGCTTGAAGGAGAGGCCAGTGGTCATGCTGCATTTACATGGGATTTTGCACAACCTCTAGAAGGCTGCAGGCAGAGATGATGAACCTAAGCTTATTTTAGAATCTAATAACTTGCAAGAACTCTGTTCCCAGATGTGTGCTGAAAGCAAATGAAGACATCAAACATGCACGGATGTTGATAACCACATCATGCGACAAAATTAACATTGGGAAGACAGAATGACGGGTAAACGAGCGTCTTAAGTACTATTCTCAAAAAGCAAAGAAAGATGATGTGGATGCACATTTGCAGGTGCACTTTACTGTACGATTCGAACCGATATTTCAGCAGACAAAGATTCTACGCAGGAGAAGAAAATCACGTCACCGTTCGTGTTGGAGCCATTTTTTTATCAAAAAGAATGTCTCTAGCTGTTTGCGGCAAGGAAGCATTCACAAGCCCGCACTATTCAGAGTATGTTTTTATGAATGCCACTTATTTGATAGACCAGTAGCACACCCAGGATCTCTGCCAGGGGGGGGGTGAATTTTTTTTTTTTTGGGGGGGGGGAAGCAAGCACTTCGCATAATAAGCAATTTCCTTGATTAACCCAGAGGAATCCAACAGCAAATAAAATGCCTAATAATTATAATACTTTAATCACACTAAGTATGATGACGATGTTTATTTCTTCAGCGTTTTAACTCAAAGAAATGTAAGAGTAAATGAATAAGTACAAGACAGTGATAGAGTCTTTTCTTAATCAGAAAAGTTCGGCCTCAAGCCACCTCCTGAATTGTAATATGACAATGGGAACAGAGCAACACTTTGGACTGGTGGAGCTGGACGCGTGGGGGGGGGATAATTCGGCCTCGGGGGCGGGGTTACAACACCCGAAACCCCCCTTTCCCCCCCGCCCCCGTCGGCTCGCCACTGTGATAGACACGTTTTTTGTGTCACAGATTTGCTCCCAGTGGTGCAATGGTGTGCCTGTGCACCAAATGGTACATTTATTGGTTGCTGGCCTCTCGAACAGTAGATTGTGGCGAACGTGCTTGTCTCTTTTGTTTGTCTGCCACATTATGCTACGCTACAACAGTCTAACGCCTGCACAACAAACACTGAGCGAGCCTGAGCAGATGCATGTGCTGCTCTCATGTGACCACCTTCGGCATTATGACACATGTACCTGCTTGCAGGCGCGTAGCCAGGGGGGGGGCTGATGGGGCTTCAGCCCCCCCCGAAATTTTTTCGTGCTGGCATGCACCGCCGACCAAAACTACCACCGACGCTGGCAATCATTCTGGATTTTGTGTACAATGTCCTTTTCACGCTCGAAAAGACATTTCGGCACGAGCATTGCGAACTCGGGCTGGATTTCGTGACAACGCCCTTGCACCTGGAGTAACGTAACGCAAGGAGCCCCATCCGAGCACAAACTTTCAACGGCTTTTCGATAGCGAGCGGGCGCGTTGCGGCATCTCGCAGCGGCCGTGGAATATACGGAGCGCATGGATTTCAATTACGAAACTTTATGGGTATACAGTTCTCATAAACTTTTGACGCGAAAGGTGCGCTGAAATTTCCAAAGGCATGCTTTAAAAGAATTTCAATTGTAGAACTTTATGGGGTTAATGTTCTTATAAACTTGGGCCAACATGCGCGCACTGGAACGCTCGTGTCCAAGCCGTTCCAAAAATGGAAGCGCGCGCTCGCAATCTCCCACACACACGAAAATACTAAATATCACCGTGACTGTCAGCTAGCAGCTGATAATTTTCTCCAACCATTTTCAGGAAGCGTGCCCAATGTGATTGATCAGCTGGACCAGGGCAGGCAAAGTAAAATATTAGAAAACAGAAGAAAGTGAACGGCCTATTATTGAGGATTTTTTTTTTTTGCGGGCGACAAGGTCTGGCTCTCCGTGGCCACAGGGACAGGGGCCCTGTGGATTTAAGCAATGCCCCTGCTGAAAATACAGACATTTTCAGAGTGCTTCTTCGCATGCGAGCTGATTATGGACATACATATCTGAAGAACCATTTGGAAAGTTGCCCCAGTATTGCCTCGTATTTAAGCCCAGACGCACAAAACCAAATTATAGAAATTTGTGGTGACATTATCAAAGAAAGCTTAGATTCAAAAGCAGGCTACTTCTCCATACTTCCTGACGAAACGACGGACATCGCTGGAATCGAACAGCCTACTGTTTCTGCAAGGTACCTAAACAAGTGTGCCAACGACACCAAGGGAGTGTTTTAGGTTTTAGCACCGGAATAGATGCCCATCTCTCATTGCGACAGCAGGATCTATGTAAATGTGTAAATACTGCTGCAGCTTCTAGTCACCCTTCCAGTGACCACTGCCTAGCGCAGAGAGAATATTTTTTTAACAAGAGTTTACTAAAAAACTACTTGCGCTCTACAATGTCTGTGGAACGCATGGTTAGGCTGGCGCGTCTATATACCCACAGAGACGTCGGCATCGACGTGACCGCTTCGCTCAGCTTTCCCGCCGAGAGAAGTTTGTCCTTTAGATAGCGAAGCAGCAAAAATCAATGCAAGTAAAAAGCACTGTTTCTTCAGGTCCATAAGTTCTTAATTATGAAAACGTATGACCGCTCATTAGCTATTAAAACCGCAGAAATTTTCGCCGTTTATTCTAGCAGTTAGCATCAGGATCACAATTATCACGCGAATACAAAAATTACGAGGATACCAATAATCAATTTTGACCGACCTTGCTCATTGAAAGCCCGGCCCACGCGGCGTTCGCCATAAACACTCGGATATTGGGTAGTTCAACTTACCGCATCATCTGTGGGCTGCGTTTGTCCTTTTCTTTCCTTTTCAGCTACCTGTTTTTATTTCTTTTTTGAAACGAAGGAATACCCTCCTTTAATTTTGGGTGCAGAATAATTGTTGGCGTTGTGCAGGCAGTTAAATTACACATTTTCGTACTGATTTACGCATTATTCCTCTATTATTCTGCCCACATGGCACTGTCGCGACCGCTGCATGGCCCAAGTACATATCACGATTTCTGCGATCATAGTTATGTTCTTGCCAGGATCATCTGTCTTTCTGTGCTCAAAGTTTACTATCTGTGACTGAGCAACATGTTTATTAGTCGTATTTGACACATTATATACACTGACGTTTGCTTAAATACGTAGATTTATTGGAGACTCATACGTATTTTTAAATATCTTACTGCGAGGTTTTGTGTATACAAGCAGTGAACTTTGTTTCCAGCGACTCTTTTATTGCCCTTTAGCGAGTTGTATCTTCGCATTTCTAATATATACTTTGCAGAACTCCCACTTTTTATTTGTACTCACTGCTGCGAGTATTAGCTCGGTGTAATTACAATACACGACGAATTACAGCTGCTCCTGCGCAATCGATTGCAACGAGGGATAGCGTCATTGAGGTTTCTTCCTGGCCGTTGCATATGTAGAAAAATGTAAACAAGGTTCTTGAACGACAAAGATTCATCAAAATATTTGTCCTCAACTTATTCATTTCATGGCCTTTACGTTTTTCATATAAGCTGCATGCACTGCTTTGCTGGTTTCGAACTGATATTGACCCTTTTCGCGGCGATCCCGTGGGCGCTGCCATATTTGATCACGTGGTGACGCGTCCATTGCTTGCCTCAACTGCCTCCGTTGCCTCCTTGTTTACAATGGAAGTGTATGACGCCGGCGCGGCTTGGAAAACCTCTGTATTCGGAGATATCGTAGACGGTGACTAGGTGGACGACACGAAGCTTTGATCACAGCTTCAGAGAACATGCAAAAGCGCTTTCGGAGCTGATTGAGCTATGTCCAAACGGCGCAGGCAGTTTATATGGTGCTTCTTCTAAAAGCGGGGCTAAATATGCATTGCAAGCTTTGCGATTATGAATTCAGTCAGGATTAGTGTGTTTTGCTCTTTGTTCGTTATTCGGCAAATATTTTGAAGCAGTGGCTAGTCAGTTTCTGACTCAGTGAAGTTCCTCGGTGCGTTCACTATCTGATTATTTTCTGCCTAATCGCTCGCGGGTGTGCTCAGTTCCGAATCCGATAGATTTGTTCTTGCTGCGCACAAGGCTCTAAACGTAGCTGTTTTCTACATTGTAATACCTTGTAGCAAATATATATTACAACTAGTAACTTGCTTACTCTTGTGGACCGTCACGAAACATTCAGCTTCGACCATTAATTCGTGCGCAATCGCTGTAATCTTTCATTTATTGTGCGTATAGAGTGCGCATATATTCTAGTGTGCGTCCATTCACTTATTCTTGATACGTCGGCGATAGAGTGGGCGTAAGTTTTCCTGCCATTTGGACAGATGTGTATAGATAACGTGCGCGTAACTTACTATGACAGGAAGCGGCGCTACTCCCTTTGTCATTGTTTAACGAGTGGTACTCACTGTTTCCGACGTTCTGGGGATGAAGCCCTTTCTTTGAAGGTTAGCGATACAAGGCTGGCGGATGAGCAAATTTCTGTATCCTCTAGGAAAGCCGTACATCACGAAGTGCCGGTAACACGTTCGGACAGTTGCAGCAGCCGTCCGCGAACTTCGCCACACAGATTCATTCTATTCCTTAACATGCCAGTCACTATTTTTGCAGCCAACTACTGCACACGTCTGCAATCCACATTATTCAATTCAGCATGATTGGAGCACAGTGTGTTAGCGAAAACTCAGTTGCATTTCCGACAGCTGATCGCACAGAAGCAAGGTAGAATCGGTAATGGTTTCGTATTCGTGCGCGCTCGCTGAGGAGAGGTATGGCGCGCCGCCGTGAGCGCCATCTCGTTTCTCTAAAACAAACTGCTCCGCAAAAAGGGTCAATAGTTCTAAAGTTCATGTGATGTTTTCTTTATTGATTATTTAGAAAAAAAAACACGGAAGCATTCATATCAGTTATTTCTGCCACAATTTTTGGGGCATACGAATATATTCTGTTATGAAAACATACATATTTTAATGGACAGTGCATAGCGTTCAATAATTCGTTTGCAGCATCTAATATACAATGAAATTGGCAATGCAGTTATTATTCATGCATTTGACCCCTCGACAAATTCTATAAGGAGGAGGCCGCACTGCAACCTGAGCCCCCCCCGAACAAAATTTCTGGCTACGCCACTGCCTGCTTGGAAATGAAAGCAACATTTGTTCATAGGAGTGCTGTTATAGGAAATTATTTGGGCTGTTTTGAGGCTTCTTTTTTTAGGGCTCCAAGATTGAGAACCTTTATTTCACACATAAAATGAGGTCAAAAATGTCGTGCCAGTACTTCGTGTTGCACTTACCTGTACTCGCTCACTTCTTTTAGTTGCACTTTAAATTTGTCGATAATGACAATGTCATCTGAGACATCTACAAATACTTTGAAGTCTTCACCATACACCTGTTGCAAAAAATGTAAAAAAGAATGTATTTAACTAAGGTAAATGTACAATTTTACGTACGATCAAAGAATGTCTGACACCGCCGTACTTAATTTTGTTCGAACGGCAAATCATTGTTTACTGCAGCAATAGGGGCCATTGCGATTTTTTTACTATTATTATTACTGGCGTAGGATACGGCACGGTGATTATAAGGAGGCATACAGTGGCGATTACGGCTACGGAGGGCAAATGACCGCGCTCTCCGACGGGTACACCCACCGGGGCCGCACAACTAAATAAGCACACTCTGAAGTGATGCTTGAAAGCGTGGCTTCGTTTCGCGTGCGTCATTTTTTTGTGCGCGATGCCAAGAAAGCTGACTGCACTCGATGTCGCAGCCTATCACTAGCCCCGATGTGGTAAAATCAGCGCCCTTTCGCATGCTGTACAAAAATGCAAGACTAGCTTTATGCAGCTGCGTCGGCAATAGGCTAATGAAGGCGAAGTTCAATTTACCGCACATATTGACGCGCGCCTACAATCTAACGATGTGAAGCCACACCTCCATGTACTAGGGCTTCCATGTTAACCTTGCCCGTGCTAATCACGGGCCGCTATCACGTGTAAAGTGGCCGTATAAATAAAAAATATGCGTTGCAAACAAAAATTGAAATTAAAGGTCACGACAAATACTGACAATCGCTGATGCAATATCAGCGGAAAATTCAAATGAAACGTACCACGAGTAAATTTCTAAGTATAGGGTTCTCGCCACGAAACAACAATTAAAAAATTAAATTAATTGGTTTTACGCGCCAAAACCACGATCTGATTATGAGACACGCCGTAGTGGGGGACTCCGGAAATTTAGACCACCTGGGGCACGTTAACGTGCACCTAAAGCTAAGTGCACAGGTGTTTTCGCATTTCGCCCCCATTGAAATGCGGCCGCCATGCGAAACAACAATTGGCAGACTTAAAAACACACAAAAAAACAATGAAAAAGCTTTAAGCAACATGAAAGAGGCTAAACTGGTATGGCATTGTCGTATAACAGCTTTACCGCAGTGATGCCCTACGGAAACGCAATTGAGTAATAACCGCTCTTTAGGCCATCGCAGAAGCGATCTGAATTTACTTCATTAAAAATAGGAGCATAACGCCTCTCAGGAGCAAATTGCTAACCTCAGCTACGCGAAAAAATTGGGCAATGCGAGATTTCGATACTATATCAATTAGAGGGATTTTGATTCGACTGAATGACCGCGACACTGCACGCACACAAACTCCACACGGGGCTCCTCCCTGACAAAGCAAGAAAGCTTCAAAAGAACGACGAATAGGGCGAGTTGGTGGCTGTTCACAGTTTGTTCTTGCGCTGTGTCCTCAATGACGAGGACGGGAACAAAGACGACGACAATGGATGGTTTGCGCACCATCCGTTGTCTTTGTTCCCTTCCTCGACAATAGATGGTTTGAGCACCATCCGTTGTCTTTGTTCCCGTCCTCGTCATTGAGTGCACAGCGCAAGAACAAACTATGATGAATGCTTCACAATGAGAAAAATATAACGTACGATCAATCGCACTACATATACTTACCATGAATTTTAGCTGTGCTGAATCGGCAGGACGCCGGATGCCTGCAGGTTTGCGAGAAGCTCTTGCCGCGTCAGCGACTTGTCAAAACTAACGACGATCTTCTTTTCCCGAAACTCAACAAGGCATTTTAAAGCCATGTCCGAAAGACGTATGCGTAAATGTGCAAACACAAAGAAGCGCGCAGTACGCCGTTAACGTGATGTACGCTTACGTACGATGCAGAAGCTCAAATGACGCGAAATGCGATATCGCATCACCTTTTGGCGGGAAATCCCAAGCAGCCCCCGGCTAGAGTGTACTAGAATACGGTCGAATGGGACGATCGGCTGGGGCGGCGCATAATTTGCAGTGAGGTGCCCTACGTGAAAAAAATACTGTGGCGGCGCGGCGATCGAAGTGGATTGGGCCGCATCGAGGCCACGCCGTTGTAAACTGTCAGGAACTGTTAATTCTATCAGGAACTGCGCCTCGGCGCAACAGCCACGAATCTCCGGCAGCACAATCATACGGAATAACAGTCCTCACTTGCATCGGTCACTCACCTTTGAGACTGTAATAGTGCTGTTATGCGTTACATTCGAACGGAAACGACTATTCGGCGTCGTACGGTATACAATGCAATAACACTTCCATGTATAAATGTTGGTTTTGCCTGCTATGCATATTATTTCTACGAATGAGGGTTTTCTGTGCAGTATTTACTAATAAGTGTGTTGTTACTGCAAACAGGTGCGCTTATTCCGGTCGGGAGTTCTCACTTTTAGAATTGGGCATTTAGAATATTTGTTATTTCTTCCTTTACATATGTATTCTGAATATATATATATATATATATATATATATATATATGTATGTATGTATATATCTACCCTTTGGTTTAATTACCTACAAATACATTGGTCATTCTTCCCGCCACGCAGTTAATGAACCTGGTTTATTTCACTCTAGTATTGTTTTGTTCGATCAGTGTCCCTGATCAATATCCACCAACAAGAAGCGCGCGTAAAATGACGCGTTATTTGGTTGGTAACAACTTTATTGATTGTCCTGCAGAGCTTTCGCCGACGGGGCCTTAGGTCTCCCACGTGGGGACGTCAAGGTGTTGCCTCGCCGCCGCCTCGTGGGCCTGCTGGACGGCCCAGAGTTGATCGCCGGGGCTGGGGCTGCGCAAGGCAGCGGCCAACCGCGGCGGAAGGGTTCCGGAATTAGCACCATGCGGGTTTTCGTTACAGCCCCCTTGCATATATTTGTCGCGTATGTACCGGGGTAGAGTCTGTGGTATTGTGCCGGATTAGGGTACGTGAGTGTCTGCAGTTGTCTGAAGGCCACCGCCTGCGCCCTGTCCAGCTTGTTGCTGGGCGGAGGGAAGGTTCGGCGGGCCAGGCAGAGGGCCTTGGTAATTTCGCTGTAAGCTCGCGAAGCGGTCTTTAGTGCTATCCTATGGACGACGGTCGCCGGCGCGGTTCGCAGGCTCGCGCGCCTTGGCGTGTGTCGTCTCGTTTCAGTTGCGATGCGTGTCCGATACTTCTCCCATGTGCGCTGGGAACCATTGGATTCTGGTTTGAAATTCTACCTCCCGCTGGACATGGCGATTGCTATGGACTCGGGCCGCTGTCCGTGAGATCCATCCTTTGGCGAAGTTTCTGACTGCTTGTCGTGAGTCGCAGAGAACCGTCGTGCACGTCTGATCCGTGAGGGCGAGTGCCACCGCCGCTTCCTCCGCTTCTTCTGCACGCGCGCACGCTACGCTTGCCGATATGCGCATTGTGCCTTTCGAATCAACGACCGCAACCGCGAATCGCGAGCGTTCTGCGTATTCCGTGGCGTCAACGAATCGTGTCCCCGGTTCAGGAATCGGGTCGACTCTTAGCGTTTGTCTTATCGCGTCCGGAACGGCGACTTTCTGTCCCTGTTGTGTGTGCTAACGGATGCCGAGACTTTCCATGATCTGTCGTCCCGCTCTTGGGCCCGCTAATCTTTCGAGTTGTGAAGTGCTCTGCGCCTCAGCGATTTCGCTCAGCGTGTTGTGAAGCCCGAGCTGGAGCAAGCGGTCAGTGCTGGTGGACTGGGGTAGACCTAGGGCTATCTTGTACACCCTGCGGATGAGGACGTTGATCTTGGCTTCTTCTCCCTTGTACCAGTTGTGGAATGCCGCGACGTACGCAATGTGGCACATGACGAAAGTGTGTATGAGCCGTGTGAGACTCGCCTCCCTCATTCCGTTTTTTTCTGCTGGTTACCCTCTTGAGGAGTCTCATGGCGTTGGTTGTCTTGTGCTTGAGTTTAGTAATCGTTTCGCCATGGACGCCGTTGGCCTGGATTGTCATGCCCAGGGGTGCTATGCAGGATGCCCCGAGTTTGGCGAAACTCGGGATCTTCACGAGCTCTGGCGACGCCCCAAGATCAAAGAACAAATGGTAACAAGACGAAGTTTGTCCATCGGGACACCTCCAATTTCATTGGTTTATCTAGATTCACTCTGGGTGGCTATTATCCCTTGGGCGTTGCCATATGGGCGGTCGACAAACTGGGGCTCACGTGATCATACGGTCGGTGCATGGTCGTGCCTTCTTTCACTTGTTTGTCGTTCCACCGAGTGCAATACAGGCACAAGCAAGTTATAAAATAAATTCATTTAGTACAATAATATTAGTCACATTAACGTGGGTTGTAAGCATTTTAATGTTTCCACGATGTACACGGAATGTGTATTAGACTAATTTGTATTTAAATACGTTTCGCGTTATGCCACGAGGGGACGCTCGCCCCCCTCTTTTTTTTCTGGATTCGATTGGCACGGCTCGATACGTGCTTGCTCTAGCATTTCCGAGCACCGATTGGTGTGCGCTTGCTTTTCTCACTGGGTTTTCAACAGATCGCTCGTTGCTCCTTTGCTCTAGATTGGATTGCTGCGGCTCGCTACGTGCTTGCGCTCCCATTTCCGAGCAGAGATTGGTGTGCGCCTGGTTTTCACACTGGGCTTTTAACAGATCGCTCGTTGCTCGCGCTAAAGAAAAGCTGCGAGTAGCGCGCGCATTCAGCTACAAGACGAAGTGAGCGTCGGCTAGCGCATAAGTGGTTTGCCGCGCGCTTACCGTGTAAGCACACAGGAATGCCGGAAAGCACACATACAAGGGTCAGAAAACTACGCTTTATTTTCTTTTACTTTGCGATACACCTCCATACTGGCAAGCGTCGAGCGATGGCTTCTAACAACCGCAGGAAAGAGTCTTTGTAGTGGCTAGCCCGAGCGATCCGTGGCTTCTAACAAACGCACGAAAGGGTATTTGCAGCGCACGTGGATGTTGACTGCCACCACATGCATCCCAGGTGGGACTCCAGCATCGGTGCAGTTACCCTGTACCCATCGCTGACGAGGGAGCGCTCCACTTTTTGACAATAACTTTCTTTTTTTGCGTGTGAACGCCCGTGATGGGGTCCACAAAGTGCACGCTTTGGTTGACTGTCTACCAATGCGGATTGAGGCATAGCCCCCTTAGCATCCACTAAATTTGGGATACATTTGTATGCGGCGAATTCGTCACTATGAATGATGGTCCCCGGTTGAACATTGGCTGCAATAATGGCGCCTAGCGTCGCCGCCTTTCGTCGGTAGACTTTGAAAGTCGCAACACCCCTCTGGTCGCGCAGAACATGCCGAAGACCCATGGGCCTCCAACTTTAACACCACCGTAATTTTGGCGGCTGGCGGAAAGTTGTCGCCCGTCATTAGGCGGCCTCGATTGTATACTTTTTCTCGCCGCGAAGAAGGCACTCATCAATTTGCGCTATCTACCCGGGGCACCAAATGGAGGTCGCGCCAGCAGCTCATCCCTCGCGACCTTACGGGGGTAGTTCGTCCTGTCGGCGATGGTGTGCTCCTATAGAGGAAACAAGTCGCCGGTCATCTCCTTCAACAGCCATATGTCTACGCTTTTGCTCACGCAGTACGTGAGCCAAATCATTTGCCGCCTGGAGAGGTGGTCGTTCGGATGGCCGAGGCGGTCCGTGTTGGCGAAGTAACGTCCTTCGCCTCTCTGACCGTGCAGTGCAGCTTTACCATGTAACTGCGAAAACTGATTTCGGCACCTGTTGCATCGGAAGGCAGCCCGGCTTCCATTCTGAGTCTTCCAATATAATGTGACCACTTCGCCTACGCAGGTTGGTTGGCCCGGGTTGAACCCCAGGTGCTCATAGGTGCCCCAGTACTCCGATGACGACGCCGGACCTGGCCTGGGGCTAGGGCGCGGTGGACGAGCAGCGCTTTAAACAGGAGAGAGCCGAAGCGATCGCAAGAACTTTTCCTCCGCAGCCTAGTCACATCAGTCTGTGCTCGGAAAGCATAATATGCCCGCCACGCAGTCTCCGCAGACAAGGGCGCTCGCCTAACTCGTCACACAGCCAGCGCACTGACGTTTTGGAAAGGCAAAAACGACGCTGAAACTCTACGTCGGTCATGTAGCTGAACGGGTCCAGATGGTCATATTGACGCTTGCCACCGCTGGATGCGATGACACAGGCTGCTGCTGCCGCCGCCATGCTCCCGAGTTTAACTCGAGGGGGGTTTCGCGATGTACGAGTTTGGCCCGAGTTCGCCTGTCAATCAAAACCATAGGTCACGCCCCGAGCGAGGCATGTAACTCTTGTGCGCGCCCACCACGGTTGGGCCACGCCCAACTTATTTTTCGACAACAGCGACGTGGTGCGGAACTGAGAGGCATTAACAATCTTGACCGGCGAAATAAAACACGCTCAACGCACTGTCATCGGTGATGTACTCAGCACCACTATATAAAAAAAGCGTCGACTTTCGCTGCCTTATGCATATGTCTTCTTGGGCTGTGATGACCCCACAACACGGTTCATTGCCTGCGTTGTGGCTACGTAGCGCACAGCAAATAATTATCCGCACGTCACTGTAGCTGCTTGCAAGGCGTCGATGCGCCGTGGTGGACGACGATCTTGAGCAGTGCGTAGTGTTTTCCAACGACTACGTATCGCAGCTGTCATTTGAGATGGCTGCTCTGTCAGTGATATAGTACAGCAAACACGGTCAGCGGTCAGCGCAAACACACCCAGTGCAATGGCATTTTGTCATCACAAGCACGGCACACTAAACAATTGCAACACCTTCCTGCGTTCGAAGTCTAATTTCCTAACTGCACACAAGAGCCCTCATCCACCAAAATGCGATTGCTGCGCTGTCGTTACGATATCCATCTGCGATCGCTGTTAGCTCAGCAGCAGAGGCAATCGGCAAGCACATTGGAGTGAACAACACACTCAAATTCTGCGCACATGCGCGCGGAGGCACCTTCAATGGGCAAGCGGTGACAAGCGACGAACTGTGTCGCTAGGCAGCACGCTCGTGTTCGCAATGCATCGCGGAGACTTCGCGCACGCAGATAAACTGGTGCATTTTCATTGTGCTGCGTCACTACGGACCCAGAATACCGCACAGCCATTTTGCAGCTACAGCCGTTGCTCCTGTCTCTATGGCTAAAGTGTCGTTTCAGTTGGTAAAGCGGCGGCCTTAATAGCCGCCGCAGTGAAGCACCTGCGGTGAACAGCCATGCCGCAGCGCTGCGTTGCCATTCCCCTATTAGACAGGGAATGGGCAGATCGTTGTCATGACTGACGGGAGCGACTAAATCCCCACCAGAACACACCATTGTTGCCAGATCTCGTCTTGTGCGGTTCCCTAGATTTGCGAGAAGGAGATGTCGCTAGTGAAGTCACGCGACTGCGTGTGCGCTCGCCTTCTTATCGCCTCCCCCTGCTCGTACGTGCGTGCGCCAGATTTCAACGTGTGTGCACGCAGGAGATGAACGTGGGCGCAAGGTTTACACTTGCAGCTATGGTGCATTTATTTATGAGAAATCTAAGTTAGCACGTGTAACGACAGGGTAGGTGAGCCTCAGCTAGGCGACTGGCCACGGCCGTCTGGTGTTGAGCGATCGGGCAGTGACGAGACGCTCTCTCGAATCGTTCTTGACGGCGTTTATACGCCCCCCCCCCCCATTCATAAAATTATTTTCTGTTACGTTAGTCACTGTCGCACTCTTCAACATTCACCTGATTTTTGAACTGCGTGGCGGCGCCTAGCATTCCTATTTGTTTCTGCGTGCACTTCAAAGCCATTCACTTACCTGCCCTCCCACCTGTTTGTTGTGGCGGTTTCTTAGCTTCCCTGGCCCAGCCCACCCGTCCTTGACATATCTTGCTGTGCGTAAAGCTGCGTTCTGTAGGTCGTTCGATCTTGTCGATGCTCAAAACATTCAGCAAATGTAATGCTATCTATTCCACAAGGCAGTTGCTAAGCTTATGGTGGTGCAGTTTATTTTGCAATCAGCATGTCATCAGCACTGCATGGTTCCAGCTAGCAGGCTGACCTGAACCGATTATTGTAAACATTTTGCACGTCTGAGAAAACTCGATCTCGGTTCCGTTTGTGCCTTTGCATATTCTGCATCTCATAGCAGCACACACTGCGCGACTTATCGATTCACAAGTTCAAATAAAGTCAGCCTATAATCTGCGTTGACAAACGCGCTCACGATCTACAGGTGCATTACAACAGTCGCCTTACTTTTTCGACTTGTCACGTGGACTTCCCGTAGCTATAACCGGCAACAGCTTACTTGTTCAAGAAAACGGAAAGTTCATGTTTCTAACGTGACCTTTTGGAATCATGAGGTTAGTGGGCGCACAGATGTAAACAGATTGCGCATTTTGAGAACATAGAAAGAGCCTGAAGCATTACGGCGGAGCGAACTAGATTTCTGGTCAAATAAACACACACACAGGTTAATGCGACTAACCGATTCCTTATCACGCACAATCGACCACTTACATACACAAAAAGGGTCAACAATCGTCGCCACCAAGACGATTCATCCCAAATGATCGCACATGCCACACAAGACATAAGGCATCGCCGAGGATGAAGTTCTTGACAGTCTTAACAATCTACGCGTGAATTCATGTGAGCGCTCGCGAAATAACGCAATCCTGGCTAAAACAAACAAACACAGAAAATATTATAAACAGAACAATGCGCATTGGCGGGTCCATCATTAATCATATGGGCAGCAGCGAAGAAATATGCACAGCGAGTTTCACTTCGCCTGTTCAACTGGTCGACTTGACTAGGGAATTTCGGCCTCCATTCTGGGTACATGAAAGAACTAGTTTTGGTGAGCAGCCCAGAGTTGCCAGCATGGTGTTTTCTATACCGCTAACTTTGGGCGATGTTGTGGTCGGTATTTAGTCTCGCGCATGACTGACTTTATTGAACATAGCACTGCAGCGCCCCTGGCGACTGCTCACCGCATGAACTCCCTCGTGCGTGTGACCCTCTAGAATGTATCCGCTTGTAAGCTTTCGCCTCACTGTCGCCACTCGCGGCAAAAAAGTACAAAATTTAATAATTCATTATATGTCCGTTTGTCATCACAAATTTACAGCATTCAAAACAAAAAAAACGATACTTTAAGAAGTAAAATGTTGGTTATTTTATTTGTTGTATTTCAATGTATTCGATTGAGGGAAAGTATAGGTGTAAGAATGCACCGCATGTGCCCTGTTCGCATTCGACGGAGGATAGAAAGATAATGCCCGAAAAAGGAGGCACGCCCTTGACGCGCCCGAGAAAGGCGTGGCAAGCGGCTCACGGCAAGTGTGCAGACAGACAGCGGGACAGTGACGGTATTGCTAAATTGCGATAATACGTTGACAACAATACGCGGCGCTGGCGCGTTTTGTTGCGCAGTCCTCTGTGCTTGAAGCCCGGCAGCACTGTGCCGCGCAGGGTGCGCTCATGTTGTCATATGCGGCTTTATCTCGACATTTCTTTTTGCCTGCTGTTATTGCACGTTCCTTGCTATCTCCGTTCACTGACTGCCATCGAGCAAACTCGGGTAAAACTCGGGTGAACGAGAAACACGGCGCATCCTCCATAGCACCCCAGGACCCTTATTTTCTGGACTATTGGGAGGGTTGCTGCGTTGCTCGTGCGTAGTCTGATCTCTTCGTATTCTCGCCTGGTCGTCGCCACATTGCTACCACCCCGGGTGGTCTGCCCCTTTGCGTGGGGCGGTAGAGTAGGAGTTCCGACTTTTTCGGCGAACATCGTAACCCCGTACCAATGAGGTGTTCCTCTATTGTGTCAATTGCTAGTTGCAGCGCCGTTTTGATGTGACCGTCGCTGCCTTCGTGCACCCAGATGGTGATGTCGTCGGCGTATATGGTGTGCCGTACGTCTTCGAGTTCCTACAGTTTTTACGCTAGCACAATCATGACCAGGTTGAATAGCGTGGGCGAGATGACCGAGCCCTGCGGGGTGCCAGTGCTTCCCAGCGTTTGCTCTTCTAGATGGACGTCGCCGGCCACTAAAACAGTTCAAGAAATCTTTCACGTAGTTGTACGTGCGTAAGCCGAGGTTGCGGCGCGATATTCGACATAAGATTGCCGAGTGCGCGATTCTATCAAACGCGCTCTCGAGGTCGAGGCCTAGAATAGCACTGGTGCCTCTCGTCTTGCCGTCGAGCACTTGGTGTTTCAGTTGTATCATTGCGTCTTGCGTGGACAGGTGTGGGCGGAATCCTATGATGGATGGTGGGTACGCCCCTTTCTGCTCTAAGTGGGCTTGCCAGCGGTTAAGTAGTGCGTGCTCCATGGTCTTGCCGACGCACGATGTTAGCGATATGGGGTGAAGGTTGTCGAGGCTCGGCGCTCTTCCGTGTTACGCGTTAAAAATTATAAAATTTTCTTACGTAGCTTCATGTTGCAGAGATACCAGTTAGTTTTAGAAGAAAGTGTTAAAAACAGCAGTTCACCTGGCTAAAACTACATTTGATACCGGCCGTCAAGAGTCATGGGCACACCAAAGCAACTAAACCATTTAAAAAATGTACTGCACAGACGTTCTGCGAGAAAACTGGGTGTCCGCCAGCGCCCGCGTAGCGAAGACGCGCTCGCTAGCAGACGACGCGCTTGACAACGACAGCGAAATTGAAGAGGTCACGTAGTATAATCCATACCTCAAATATATATGTTTGGCAAAATGGTGTAAACATAAATTTGCAGTTGAAATAAAGCACTATTTTAAGAGCGTACTATGCGCAATCGGCCTCGGCGCCCGCAGCGAAAGTACGTTGAATATGCCGCGGAGAGCGTTTCCGCCCCAATCCAGTTCACTCGCAGCGCCCTCGCACAATTTTTCTACACGCGGTGCCTCAGCAGGAGAGCGCCGTTCGGCCCACTCGACCATTGTCTAGTACAGTCTATCCCGGCCCCCAGGCGGTCCCTCCTGGCTTGGCTCACCACGGAACTGGGGCGCGACAGGATATATGAACATGTGTGATGCATTCATTCTTCACGTTTTTTTGGTTGTATCGCAGCACCGTAAACTACCGAAAAAGCCATGCGATCACTATTTGATATTTTAGAAATATTTGCTAGCGTAAAATGGTGCGCATAATAAAGTTTTGCACGCGGCTAGTTAGTTTCGTTTTGCTGATAGTCGTGCCTGTGCGCTGATCGAATGAAATAAAGCTATTTCGGCTATTGCTTACACTTCCCGTGTTCGTGCGTGCACGTGAATGTCGTCATGTTCCGGAAAGCTCGCGAAAACGTTTTGACGCTCGCTGTAAACGGTTATCACCTTGTCGTTTCATGCGCATGTTCACGTGCATAAATCTTCGTTGAACAATTCCGTGTGTGTGATCGTCGTCTGTGATATCAGTAACGAAAAAAATTACTGGCGGCTACTCCAATGTACTGGAAACAATACGCACTAGGTTTGCTTCGCGTAACGCCAGTCCTGCAAATGCAAGGTATCATTATGTACCTGTGCCAAAGCTTCTCCGAGCTACTCTGCGATGTTCCCGACATTGCCTCTCATTTCACCACTCCCAAGTTCAACCCGGGCATGCCTGCTATGTACAGAGACTACACTGATGGTCTTGTATATAGAGAGCACCTACAATCTGTCATATCAGAAAGCAGCACACACACAATTATGCTTGTTTTATACAGATGAGATTAAAGTTGTCAATCCATTGGGTGCTAAACGAGGTGTGCATAGACTTCATGCTGTGTACTGTTGCTTACTGAAGATCCATGTGAAGTACAGGTCTCAGCTTCACAACATGTACTTGGTTTTGCTTGTTCGTGATGCTTATGTCAAGAAATATGGCTTGACTGCTGTACTGCAGCCACTTGTTGATGACTTAAAAAATGTATGATGAAGGGTTCACATTCAATGTGGGGGAGCCATAAAACAGGGCCAAGTGCATTCAGCTTTTGTGGTGACAATCTTTCAATGAATTGCCTTGTGGGCTTTTCATGTTGCTTCACTAGTGGCAGAATTTGTCGATTCTGCATGGTGTCAGCAAACCAGTTAGCAGACTTGACAAGTGAAGTAATGCGCCAGGCACGCACTGCCAGTCTACACCAGTCGCATCTGCAAGCAGTTTCTGTTAACAGCCTTGTTAACAGACGTATTTATGGAGTAAATGAGGTATCAGCCCTGCTTCAACTCCCGTATTTTTATGTAACTCGCCAGCTACCACCAGACATCATGCAGAACATTTTGGAAGGTGGAGCTGAATATATGCTGTGCCGGGTACTTCGATCACTTTTGTCCAGTGGCTTTGTCTCAAAGCAAGATCTTGAGGAAATATCCTCATTCCAGTATGGCCCTAGTGATTCAAAATAGAAACCAGTGCAGATAAACATCTCGTTTATCACTTGCAATGCCACACTGAAGGGCACAGCATCGAGCAAGAGGTGCTTGCTAAGATTTCTTCCTTTAATTCTAGGTGGCAAAATTCCTGAGAACAATGATGACTGGCAGATACTACTAAAGTATTGTGAAGTGATGGACATAGTTTTTGTTCTACAAATTCCTTCCAGTTAGCTTGCATACTTGGATGCGCTTGTACAGATCATAACAGAGTTTTCTAGAAGATATGGCACGACCTCAGTAATTCCAAAACTTCATTTCTTGGTCTATCATCCAAGGTTCGTTCGTAAAGTAGGGCCACTGAAGAACTATTGCTCAATGAGGTTCGAGGCCAACCATCAATATTTAAAAAAATTCTAATGGCAGTAAAGAACTTTAAGAATTTGACATACACTCTTTCAATGCGCCACCAGTTAAGGCTTAGCTACCAGTTGCACAGCTTCCAGCTTTATGAAGGCCCCCTAACAGGGCAAAGCAAGCCTGTTGTTTGGAGCACACTGCCACTCTGTGCAAAAAATGTCTTGCCAGAAACGGCTTTTAAAGTGAAACGTGCAAGAATTGACCATTGCAGCTACAGGTGTGGAGCTGTACTCGTTGAGAAAAATGGAGATGCTCCTAAGTTGCACGAAATTGAAGCTCTCTTCGTTGCAAAAGGAAGTCTTCATATTTTGGCGAGAGATTTACTAATAGAGGGCTTTGAGCGACACAGGTTCTGCTACTGTGTCAAAAGGTCTAATGACCTTGCGATGCACGCTCCTGCAGATAAGTTTCAGTACCATCTTCTAGACATTTATAGCGATGGCAACATCGTTCCTAAATGGAAGACCTGGTGAGCAAGTAGTAGTGTACCACAGCATTTGTTCAAAGTTCAACAACTTTGTGCACTGGTTGGTATCTTGTCCTAATGTTTTCTTATCCATATGTAACTTCACTTCACTTTTTTGAAATACCTAATGAACATGCACAGTGCCACTGAACATAATAGAGTGCCATTGCATCGTTCTTTATGGTTTTGTGATACCGATGGCATCATAACCTTGTAGGTGAAAGTACAGTAAGTGTTGAAGCTGTAATATTGTGTACAATACTGAGTAGTCATGTTCCATTATTTCCTTTTGTTATTGTGTAGTGAACTTTGTATTCTATTATATACCCCTACATATGTGAAAGGCTCACCTGTGTATGTACTTTACACTTTTACTGTACCTTCTTATTATTGACTAATCTTGAAGTGCAATGATACCAAAGTCTGTGTTTTGTTAATTGATGATTTTAGCTTGGAAGGGTGCAGCCAGTTCTCGTCTTGGCTGAACAAAACTATTCAAATAACTTTTTTTGTCCACATGAACCAAATAGAGTGTGGTTGTGCAATTATCTGGTCTTCCCTGATTAAGGCAGGAAATGAAGACATATAATATTGTTTCTCAAAATGAACGAAGCATAGCCAGGCTCAGTCACAAAATATATTTTAAACATTACGTTTACTCGTGGCATGTTTAATTGTTTCCTTTTGTTATTGTGTAGTGAAATTTTTATTATATTGTAACGATGTTGAGGAACACAGGTCAAGAAAACAACGATATTTAATAAGGGCGAACCTGTGCCCACGACTTAAAGTCACTGCGGTTGTGAAGAATGCCCGGCAGTCGCGTTCTAAAACTGGCGTCCAACTGTCTTCTTCTTTCTTCTCGAGTCCTGCCTCGTGCGCGTGGCGCATGCGAGCCGGGTCCAACCGGGTGCTCGTGCCACGAAGATCGCTGCCTGTTGCTGCTGAACCACACCACGGAACGGCGTGCACATTGTCCAATACGAAGGGCGCGCAACTTGAATGTGGCCAAGTTGTCGCGGAAATATTGTATACAACTACATATGTTTAAGGCTCAAGTGTGCTTGTACTTTACTCTTTTACTGTATCTTCTTATTATTGAGTAATCTTGAATTGCAATGATACGAAAGCCCTACGAAATCTGAAGTGCAAGACCTACGAAATCACTGGACTCAATATCCCTCAGACTCTTGCACTCGCTCATTCCAACTCAGACTGGTTGAACTTTGGCTTGCGGACCGATTGATTCAGAGACTAAAGCCTACTCACTATGGTAATGTCACACAGTCGACCTTACTCTTCACATCACAGCTCATGTGTTCAAGGTATGGTACATGCCACAAGTACTGCAACCTCTTATGGTAAAGAAAATATCTTGTAGCAGCAAAACCATGTTACATGGAGCTGTAGGTGTTGTGTGATATGTTCTGGCAGACGCACATAGCCTGGCAGGTGCCTTCAAGCTTTGAGTGGTCTTAAATTCTCAGTGCACAGGCTATAATGACTTCCACTGTGCCAAGAGGTAACAAAAACACCCAGCAGCAAATGTGTCACTCACAAAGTCGGCACGGCAGGGGCCCAGCAGTGTGCAATTTTAATTACACGTTGAGCAATGGATAGAAAGTGAGGCACACTTGCTGTTGTATTTCTGCTGGTAAATGACATCTACCAGATCCACACATGGGCATCAGGCAGTCCAGCACAGCTAGGGAGCAATGAAAGTAGCAAAACATTGCTCTATATTCATTCATAAACCTTATTACAACCATGCATAGCTTTCTCCTGTCTTCTAGAAACATGGATGTTTCTGTCAAATTTCAGTTTAACAATGAATACATTATTCTTTCATAAAACATAGCTTTTCACTTTCATGTGCATTGTGCTGTTTATTTATGCCAAATTTCTACATCTGTTGTATGGGTTTTCATTACTGAATTAAAACAGTTGAGAAAGTGCAGCTAATTATTACGAGCTGTACGTCTTCGATTTGGCCTGTCTCCTGCTGTATTGGCTTCGGAAAGATGAAATCCTTGTCATGGTGGCCACATTTAGATGGGGGTTAAATACAAAAATGCTCTTGTACGATGCATTGCATGGGTGCACATTAAAAAATCCCAGGTAGTCAAAATGATTATCCGACGTCTCCCCCCTACAATGTGCCTCGTAATCATATGGTGGTTATGTAACGTACAAACCCACAAAATTATTTGTCTTGGCCAGTTACTACGTTTCATTTATTTGAAGACACAATGCTAAGCAGCACTTGCGTAAGATTTTGAGTTATATTGAGGAAGCAAAATAGTTAGCTGGAGTAATCAAATACAGGCAACTATAGGTGGTTTTATAATTGTCTCTTAATTTTTATCATCAAAGAGTTTTTATATGGGGGTTACATTTTTAAGAATAAAACCGTGCTCCTAATGTAAACACATTAACAGCGCACCTAAAAGATAAAAACAAAGAAAGCGGCAGGCCGAGTGCTTTCCTTGTCATTTTCTTTTACTTGCACCATTAATCTCATAATATCAGAAACTAACTAGCCGAAACTAACACTTGTGTCCCTAATGTCCATTTCAACTGGTTAGGCACCATTATAGATTGCCATCCAACAGTCCTCTAGACTGTGGAATGACGTAGGCTACACACTCCAGCCAGTCTCTCCAATATTACTTATTCCTCCCTTCCTTTCTTGTTGCATTTACAAACTGCTTCTAGTACGCTTGACTGAAAAAAAAGTGAGGGTGGTTGAAAGGCTGGCCTCAGATTCTATTACTCAAGGTGTCACTACCTTTTAGAACTCCGTGTAACACTGTTCAATAGAAAAATAAAATGTGGGCAATGAGTTCCATGAACGCTATCACGTTATCCATGCCTGAAGAGAGAGTAACAGAAACAATGTTACAAGAGCAGGGAGGTTACGAACGACAAGATGTGACCTTATGATGCTAAGATGTACATGACATGCCTGCAATATATATTAATAAAATAATTACGCAGATTCAAAGTACATGCTGGAATCTATGTGAAGCATTTATTAGAATGCTGTAAGTTTGCTCATTTTATTCCTGCTTTTTAGGTGTAAGGGAAACTGCATGGAAATAAGCTGCCCAATGTGACAAATCTCATATTGCTTGTACTTCTTCGTTTCTTATTTATTTTAAATGTACTGGCCGCTTGTTGGCCAGCCTCCCATTGTGGGCATGTACCATAATATCGACCTCCTTGCTGCGTGTGTTCCTATAGAACTCCTCCGCATTGTAGGATACACTTTGCCTTTATCTTATTTTTGGGCCTCATGTTTCCATGCAAATGTTTAGTTGGAGCTTCGTTTGTTACTGTGATTGGCTCCTGTTTCACTAATTACTAAATGCATATAAGCAGTACAGATCCACATTTCTATGTGGAGATCAATTGAAAGGCTTTTTAATTCCTTCATGGCTAGGTGCCACAAAATATAAAGCTCCCGAACTATTGATCACAAATTCATTATGGTACATTAAAAGAAGTGCTCGTTGGCATTCGGAAGGTTTGAACACGCTTGGAGTGTTTATGCCTTATCGCATTGTACAAAGAAAGACATCTGAGCCCAATACAATATTGTAGCGTTAGCTACACTGGCCTAGCCAAGCCCGTTTCGCGCGGCACATCAAGAGCCGTGCTGCGCATGCGCAAGGATCAGTGATGTCACACGGCTTGCGCACCGGAGCCACCGGAGCCGGCACCTCTCGCGCACTCCGCCGCCGCCGCGCGCGACTCACCGCCGCCGGTCTGCGCATTCCAGAGGAGTGACGTCGTAGCCGTGGTAGACGCACTGGCGCCGGCGCGCGCTCGCTGTGCAGTCGCCGTCTGACACTGCGCTGGAGCCGCTGCGCTTTTGACTGGCGTTTGCCAGTGTGGTATAGCCATGGAGAAGGAGAGCGCAAATGCTGCTCAACAGCGCAGAAGAACGGAGAAGCTCGACTCATCGGATCCCGAAGTAGTTGCCTGGCAATTAGCGGTTGAGCGTAGGAGACAACCAGGAAAGCTAAGAATAATCAGCTGAACCTTTGCTAACGCTACGTATATCCTGGCATAGCCGAGCTAAGCCACTGCAACTTTTTATCTGTGTTATCCTTCTTCCATTCCGTCTTCATATGCTTTGTGTATGTGGGTGTGTATAAATAATTTAATTTAATAATCGCGTTTTACGTGCCAAAACCACGATCTGAATAAAGACAGGCCGCAATAGGAAGAAAATAAATTTCTGCGCCTGCACATAGCCTATTTTGGCACAATTGTGTGAAAACATGGGCACCGACTACATAAGAACACCAAAAGCTTTTTGTCGACTATCGTTTACAAACTTTTCTCAAGCAACGAATTGAATTAGGGTGTTTTACGTGCCATAACCATGACCTGATTATGATGCACGCGCCGTAGTGGGGGACTTCGGAATAATCTGGGCCACCTGGGATTCTTTATTGTGCACCTAAATCGAAGTACACGGGTGTATTCGCATTTCGCCCCCATCGAAATGCAGCCGCCATAGCTGGGACTCAATCCCACGAACTCATGCTTAGCAGCCCAACACCATAGCCACTAAGTAACCACGGTGGGTTGTGTGTGTGTGTGTGTGTGTACATGCATGCATGGGTGCACCCGGCATCATGGTTTCAATAGTGATGGATTTAAATGCTCATGCGTGTGAATGGAAAGGCTAGATGTGTGTGTGTCTGTGTGTGTGCACGCCAGCGTGGGCGTACACCGGCCTCCCTACTGGAGGATGTATTCAAGCATGTGCATAAAAGACTAGCTGTGCATTTTTGCACGCGGTGAGTGTGCTGGGGCGTAGTCGGCGGAGGGGGGGGGGGGGCGGGGCACACTGGGTACGTGCACCACATCTAAATTTCTGTGCACCATAGGATGCCGCCGGCCCGCACCTCTTCCCCCATCCCGTCCCCCGTCAAAGGGGTACGTCACCCCCCTCCTCCCCCCTCCGGTAAAAAATTCTGGCTACGCCACTGTGCGTGTGCACTGTTCCCCTACCGACACATATATGTATTCATGCATGTGCATAGAAAGTATACGTGTGTGTGCGGAGAGCCTGGGTTGGTGATCGAGTGTGTACACCACGGCCTCCACCTACTCATTCATGTACGTACTGTGTATGCGTCCGTGCGTGGGTGTACACTGGTCTCCCTACTGACAGATTCATATGCAATCAGGCATGTGCATGGAAAATTGTACATGTGTGTTGCATGTGTGCGTGTGTCTGCGCGGTGTACACTATCTTCAATACCAATATCACGTGCATGTACACACAAACTCGTATACATGCACATGTGCGTGTTCTGAATTTATGCAGGAAGCGCATACAATGGCCTGATCAACCAACACAGCATGCGAGCGTGGCGGGCGATGCCGGCCACTCTTAGATGGCAGCACCCGTCGTCAAATTTTCATAGCATTTGCTCTCGGTGGTGTGCGCTCTTTCCTCGAATGGCGGTGTCAACAGTGATATATAAAAGCAACTCGCAAACTGCGCAACATTGTAATCATACATGACAACATATGTAATTTTTTTATACGGAACATGCCGCTGGTTGTCTCAGTCCGACCATTTACGCAGCAAATTTCCCTGTGTCTTTGAGCGAGTTGTCAAGCAGGCGACAGCTGTCTGGAGGGTATCGGTGTCTAACATATGCACAGCATAGCCCGAGGACATCAATTAAGGCTCAATCACACCAGCGACTTGAGGAGGTCGCTCGACCATTTGCGACTCGCCACCAAAAAGCGACCGAAGGCGACCGATGTTCACACCGGCAAGCCCGGCTGAGCGCAACCTGCAAGTCGCCATTTCGGAGATTATCGTTCTCAGCGAGAACTCTAGGAATCTACGCAGTTGGCGCGCACTTCGCTGGCTCTGTGTAAATTGGCTTCGCGTTCCGGCAACAGCCATGGATTTTGATTCGAGCAAACTGGAAGACGTCGTCCCTGTGCTGATGTGCTCTGCCGTGGTGTCAGCTGTGGCAACGCGGAAGCCTCCGAAGAAAACGCGACGCTGGTGGGTGCGCCCGTGCCTCCGCTCGCATGAAGCTGCCGGCCACTCAAGCTGCCTCCTACCCGAACTTTGTGCGCATGACGAGTATTCTTAAGAACAAGTTCTAATTTCTCGTTCGCGTAGCGTAGGCTTCGGTGCATAGTATTCTAACGCCGCACAGGAGGAGCGTAGATGAGGAAGTAGAAGCGGCGCGAGGTTTTTGGGCTGATCGATTGTTTCGGACCATCCCATGTCCTGTCTCCGCTTTTCACTGTAAAATAAATCCATTCTTCATCCGTAACAAGTGGTGGAAGTGCAGGGTACTGAAATCCCTGGACAACCAGTCCTCCAAGATTTTCGGAGAATCAGACGCCTTGCCGGACTACCACCAGAGCCAACAAGCATGGCCATTGCCCAAGCAGGCCGGTCAACGAGCACCAACAAAGAGGGCATCGATCAAGTCAGTCAGCGACCAAGACCACCTAGCTACTGGACGCCGGAACCCCGCATATTCTCAGGTAAAGCAGATGAAGACGTGGATGACTGGCTAAGGCATTACAAATAACTTAGCCGCCATAACGGGTGGAGCACGCAAGCGCAGCTTGTGAACGTTGCATTTTTTCTCGCCGGCACCGCACTACTTTGGTTTGACAATCATGAACGCGTGCTGACCACTTGGGAGACCTTAATCCAGGAATTGAAAGCCTTCTTTGGTGACTAGAATTCCAAAAAAGAAAGCAGAACGCACGCTTTCGGGCAGAGCCCAATTCCCTGGCGAAACGTGTACAACGTATATTGAAAAAATATAGAAGCTATGTGGTATTGTAAACGCGAATATGTCCGATGAAGACAAAGTAGGACATCTGTTAAAAGGCATTGCTGAAGACGTCTACAATTTCCTAAGTCAGGCAGCAGTGTCGCGCGTTCGAAGCTTTGAAGACACGAAGGATCTTACCCAAGTTCGGGCGCTGGGACAACGTCACCACCGTTGCCAGTATGAACATCGCTGCCTGCGAGGACATTGCCTCGATCGTGCGTCGAGTGGGTCAATAGGAGCTAGCGCGACTTCAGGGAGCAGACGCTGCTTATCAGTGCGCGTTTGACGAAGGCATTCTCGACACACCACCATCCTGGTCGCGGGAACGTCGCAGCGAGCGCCGACCGCCATCTGAGGAACCACACTTCACCAATCCCAGCTTTCCGTCCCTCCCGGCAACTCTCAGTCGCCCTCAACCCTCACCAGTCCGTCGTGGTACAACGGACTACTACACAACACCACGACGTGTTGCAGCGGAATACTCGATGCTACAACAAGCTCCTGCGGAATCATACCCAGAACCATGCCTACCTGTTCCATTTACTTTCCACCGGGACCTACCTGTCTGCTACGCCTGCGGTTCCCAAGGACATATTGCGCGTTATTGTCGCCGCCGCCCGCAAGTGAGCGCTACGTTTTTCGGCGTACTCAGCTCGTGTGCACGAAGACGCGCCCACGCCATTTGGAGTTCATGAATTCTGCGGCAACAGTGGCTGTACCAATCGCGCGATGAGTCCCCTGTCTCCGAGCGCAGCCTTACACCGCCGCCGTTCGCCATCCCCGTGCCGTCGTCGGTCGCCTTCCCCGCCGCAGCTGGGAAACTAGCTGGTGCGGCCGATGGAGGTGCGGTCGCGGGATGGTCAGACTCGCCAATTCCTCCGTCTGTTATGCTGAAGAACAAGGTGTGGGTGTGTGTGTATAGACGCTGTAAATACTACTTCTCTTGTCGATACTGGTGCCGCTATTTCTATTGTGAGCCTGCGCTTCAAAGATCGCTTAGGACAGAAAGTTATGTTTGCGTGGGATCGTAAAGAAACTTTTGGTGGAGTTGGCGGTAAAGTGTTGCGCCCTGGTGGCGTTTGTTCGGTTTAGGTTGCAATTGGAGGATAGAGTTTAAGAGCGGAGTTCAATGTCTTGGCCCGCGCAACTCATGATGTTATTTTAGGTATAGATTTCCTACGTGTATCCGGTGCTACACTTGACTGCGGGACTGGAGATATTTTACTACGGAGCGCGTTGCCAATCGCCACACTTGATGATTTGCAGACCGATCAAGCCGACGTGTTTTCGCTATCTCAAGATGTGTTCCTGCCTGGTCGGACATCCATGTTTGTTCCTGTTTGCTCTTCACGTGTCCGGATGGGATCATGCAGCAGTCTTGTCGAGCCAGACCACAACAACGTGCTTAAGAAGAACGTGTTGGTCCCTCGATCTGTTGTTGAAGCCATCGATAGGCGTGCATTCTTGTGGACTGTGAACGCTTCTACGGAGCCTGTTGCCCTGCCCGCCAGCCTTAAATTGGGAACATTTGAAGAGCAAGCCACAATTGGCGTATGAATACTTTCAGCGGCTTTATACATCAGTCAACCATTGCCCAACTATTCGGGCGACTTGCGACGTATGATTAACAAGTCGTCGCCGTCTTCCGAGCAAGATGTACTCCAAGAAGTGCTTGCCTGCTACACGTCAGTCTTTGATTTTGCTCAACGCGAGCGGTCTCGGATGTTGCCGGAATCCCGCATGCACCACCGCATTAACACAGGGCAAGCGACTTCGACACGTCAGAAACCCTATCGCGTATCTCACACGGAAAGAAAAGTGATCGCCGAACAGGTCGATGACATGCTGCAGAAAGGCGTTATTCAGGAGTCTTGTAGTCCTTGGGCCGCTCCTGTTATACTAGTGAAGAAGAAAGACTACTCATGGAGATTTTGTGTCGACTACCGCCGCCTCAATGCCGTCACAAAGAAAGACGTGTATCCCTTACCGCGCATTGACGATGCTGTTGACTGTCTCCACTCCACTTCGTACTTTTCGTCGGTTGACCTTCGGTCCGGCTATTGGCAGATACCGATGCAGCCGTCTGACAGAGAAAAGACCGCTTTTGTTACGCCTGATGGACAATTTGGTTTTAAGGTCATGCCATTTGGTTTATGTAATGCCCAAGCAACCTTCGAGCGATTTATGGACTCCGTCCTCCGCGGTCTCAAATGGGAGATCTGTATGTGTTGTTTAGATGATGTGATTATTTTAGGCGGCACTTTCCACGAGCACAACCAGCGGCTCGGCGTTGTTTTGGACTACATCCAACAGGCTGGCCTCACTTTAAACTCTAAGAAGTGCCAGTTTGGTGAGCGTCAAGCCCTTGTGCTGGGATATGTCGTCGACAAGGACGGTATACGGCCAGACCCCCCAAAGATTTCTGCTGTTCGCAACTTTAGGCAGCCGAAGACAGTGAAAGACGGCAGAAGTTTCCTGGGCCTTTGCTCTTATATTCGCAGGTTTATCAAATACTTCGCCCAGCTTGCTTGTCCCCTGACTAACCTGCTTCACAAGGACACTCCCTTCGTATGGTCCACTCAGTGCGAGGCTGCCTTCGAGCAGCTGAAGTTTTTGCTCATCTCTGGGCCACTTCTCCGCCATTTCTATCCGGAGGCGAAGACAGTGAAACTTTAGGCAGCCGAAGACAGTGAAAGACCTCAGAAGTTTCCTGGGTCTTTATTCTTATTTTCGCAGGTTTATCAAAGACTTCCCCCAGCTTGCTTGTCCCCTGACTAACCTGCTTCACAAGGACACTCCCTACGTATGGTCCACTCAGTGCGAGGCTAATTTCGAGCAGCTGAAGTTTTTGCTCATCTCTGGGCCACTTCTCCGCCATTTCGATCCGGAGGCGAAGACAGTGAAACTTTAGGCAGCCGAAGACAGTGAAAGACCTCAGAAGTTTCCTGGGCCTTTATTCTTATTTTCGCAGGTTTAATAAAGACTTCGCCCAGCTTGCTTGTCCCCTGACTAACCTGCTTCGCAAGGACACTCCCTACCTGTGGTCAACTCAGTGTGAGGCTGCCTTCGAGCAGCTGGGCCCCTTCTCCGCCATTTCGATCCGGAGGTGGTCACCGAACTGCATAATGATGCAAGTGGTATGGGCGTTGGTGCTGTGCTCGTCCAGTTTAACGACGCTCGCCAACACGTCGTTTCCTACGCCAGTCGTACTCTAACGAAAGCAGAGGGAAATTATACAGTCACGAAACTGGAATGTCTTGCTGTTGTTTTCGCCATCCACAAGTTCAGACCATATTTATACGGCCGCCATTTCAAGATTGTTACCGACCATCATTCTCTCTGCTGGCTCGTTGGACGGCATGACCCAGCTGGCCGGTTGGCTCGGTGGGCCTTGTGGCTCCAAGAATATAATTTTTCCGTTTGCATCCAAGAGTGGTCGGTGCCACACAAATGCCGACTGCTTATCTTGCCTTCCCGCTCAGAACAACCGCACTGATGAGAACGATTTCGACGACTACCTAACTGCCATCTCATCCGACTTTCCTGACTTCGCCGTCTTCCAAAAGCGAACAACAGGGCGACCCTTCACTTAAGACGATTATTGATGCGACTCGCAGATCCTAACGGCCTACGCCATTTGTGATTCGTGACGGTGTGCTTTACCACAAGAATTATTCCAACAATGGTGCTCCACTGCTCCTCGTCGTCCCAGAATGCCTGCGTCTTGCGGTGCTTCGGGCCATGCACGACGACCTTACATATGGGCACATTGGATTCGCTCGAACGCTTCAGCGCCTCCGACAACGTTTCTATTGGCATCAATTGTCGAAGACAACCAAGCAGTACGTTGCCAGCTGCGATGTCTGCCAATGCCACAAACAACCGACTACGGCTCCTGCAGGAACTATGCAACCAGTTAGACCGCCGACTTCACCTTTTGAGAAAGTGGGTATCAATTTACTCGGTCCCTTCCCCAAGTCTTCCACGGGGTGCCGCTGAATAATCGTGTGTGTGGATTACTTAACACGTTATACTGAAAAAATGGCACTTGTGTCAGCTACAGAATCCGATGTTTCGGGGTTTGTTCTGCATTCTATTATCCTCCGCCACGGAGCTTCTCGTGTGGAAATAAGTGATCGCGGCCGGGAGTTCACCGCTGACGTCGTGGAAGAGTTAATGCGCCTTTGTGGAACTCAGTATCGCCATTCCACGCCTTATCTTCCGCAAACCAATGGCCTAACCCAGCGCACCAATCGTACTCTCCTCAACATGCTTTCAATGTATGTCTCAGCAGATCATAAGAACTGGGATACCGTATTACCGTTCGTCACGTATGCCTTCAACACAGCCAAGCATGATGTAACAGGATACGCACCTTTCTTTCTCCTCTACGTAGGCTCGCCATCCTCAAAGTTTCCTCGATACCATACTTCCTTTTTCACCTAACGAAGATGCTTCTTTCGCGCAGATATTGTGTCGTGCCGAAGAAGCACGTCGACTCGCCCGGCTCAGAACCCTATCGTCGCATGTTCATGCCAAGGCTCGCTACGACGCACAGCATTCGCTCGTCAGATTCGCCACCGGTGATTTCGTGTGGTTGTGGACGCCGGTTCGGTAAGGGCACTTTCCCAAAAGCTTCTTGCCAAGTATTCGGGCATATTCGTCATTCTGCGATGCTTGAGTGAAGTGACCTACGTCATCGCTAAACTGACGGCCCATAACCGCCGTTCACGTAAGACGCAAGTCGTGCACGTCGCACAGCTGAAGCCGTACCATGAACGCGAACTCTGACTCGCTCGGTGAGCTTCGTCTAACCCGGAGGAAAATGTAACGCCGCACAGGAGAAGCGTAGAAGACGAAGTAGAAGCAGCGCGAGGTTTTTGGGCTGATCGGTTGTTTCGGACCACCCCATGTCTTATCTCCGCTTTTCATTGCAAATAAATGCATTCTTCATCCGTAACAATATCTTAAAAAAAAAAAAAGAAGTGAACAAATAAGCATTGCAATAAGGATGGTGGCTTGCTGCGCGCTCAAAGGTACAGGTCACGTGACAAAGCGCGCGCAAGGTGGCGGGGGGCCCATAGGTGAGCGCGTGGTACCATTATCGAGTGCTATCAACTGTAGGATGATTTAAATGTAGGAATTTTAGGCGTTGTTTAGTGCTTTTGGCCTCGTGCGCTACCGATGGCGGCGCTGCGAACGGCGCTCCCGTGACGTCAGAGGGGGGACTCGCCTTTGTCGTATGCTACGCTCCGGCTAGAATAGCTTCATTTTCATGCGTTTGCTCGCGCTTTGACCACGTGCTCGCGTAGCATTGCGCTCTCCAATTACCATCTGTATTTTTTTCTATTGTTAGTCTTATTATTGGCAGCACTGTGAGGCCAACAAACCTTTTATGGTAAATGTATCTTCCATATAACGGCCCGATGTTATCACCCAGTCGCTCTGGAGTTGCGATGCATAGCTCGAGGTCGCTGATTCGACCACTTCCGTGGCGGCCACATTTAAAGGGGGACGAATTGCAAACACGCTCGTGTGTTGTTAGATTTAGGTGTTCGCTAAAGAACCCCAGGTGATGAAAATTAATCCCGAGTCATACACTCCATGCCTGATAATCATGGGGCGTGTTTGGCGCGTGAAATCTTAGAATTTTTTTACATATATTTTTATTTTTCATATAACTCCATCTCTCACGGGCAGGGACACGGTCACGTGACTCCGTCATAAAACATCGCTCCGAGCCAGTAAATTAGAATCGTCACAGTTTTGGAAATGATGCGTGGTCGCAGGACTCAAGCACAAAATTTTGCGTGGACAAAGTGGCATTGTGCGAATTTCACATTTTGCTCGTAATTCCAGTAACTCGGGGTTCCAAATGCAGAACTTTTTCTGGCAGCTAAAGTCTCGTTGTTTTACTGAGAAGTGCTTTACCTTGAACATTAGTGGGGCACCGCGTTAACAATTGCCAAGCATGCCCTTTGCAGTATTTTCTTACAAATAAATTTCATTACCACTTTCTAATGCAGAAAAAATTAGGTTAGCAGAATACTATTTGCGTTCAACGTACTGTCCGACTACCGGAAGCCACTCGGAAAACAATATTTTATCAGCGTAATAGTAAAAATATTATGTTATAGAAATGCAGAAATGCTTGTAAACATTTCGCCTTTATACGTCTGCCTCCCCCCTCCTGCAACTTATTCGGTATAGTTCCCAGCAAAGCTAAACTTATCAATTTTCTTATTTTAGGTTCGAATAGGTATGACCCGCTTAGAGAGCAAGAAATATTGAAAACGGTGATCCAGGAAAAGGTTGTCGCCTTTTCTTTGTTACGCGATAGAACTAATTATCATCGCTAGACAAATCTAGCCCGGGAAATGTGCACGCTACACACGGTAGTAGGAAGGAAGAAAAGGGTTACGCTGAGCCGACTAACATGCAGCGCCGAGCTGTGTCACGGGGGAAGAATTTCATTTTAATTAAAAATTATGTGAAGGTTCGTACTACAGCAGAAGACTAGGTAATTTTGTTTTACTCACTAATTTTATTCGCCCTTGTATCAGACGTTCCAGACAACCTTTTGTTACAATGCCGCTAAAACAGTGCACGCATTAACGTACCGCAGTGACCACCTAGTTTCTTGAGAATAGCATCAAACTTCTTTCGTGATATGCTTAACGCGTTGGGCAGCAACAAAATCAGAATGTCTGTGGCAAATGGAGTAGGTGACCGAACACGCAGCACGCGTTTAACAGGCAAACACGCTCTTACAGCGCAGGCACCGAAGCAGAAGGCCATCCCCGCAGTTCATTGTCAAGAAAGGGCCGACAAATCTATGTGAGTGTGCCATGAAAACGGAACAGCTATGGCGAGAAGCCAACGCCGTAAACGCACGTATACACACTGATGACTATAGCAGACAACGCCAGGAGCAATCCACATTGAGCGGGGTGACGACTACTCGGCTAGATTTCCCGGGGAATAGTGTCCTGGAACATTCCGTATATGGTATATACATACATACTGGTCAAAAATCCTGCACACTTCCTTCTCAAAAACACGAGCAGAGCAGGACTGCCGACAGCTTCAAGCTGCGTTCACGTAGCGAGCGCGCGCGCGGCGCGGAAGCAGAGTCCCACCATTGACATCACACGCGAGAGGGCGCCACTAACAGATCTCGAGGCGAATAGGGACTGTTGTCCAAATCTAGCGGAATTTCGCGATATGTCATTGAAAAGGTGAAGCTGCTGGCGTGATACTGTGTTTTCAATTCAGTCACTTGCAAATTTTCTTCGCATTAGCACGTGAACTATAACATTCGATCGTACAGCAGCGCAGTGAGTGCATCTCGCCCAGTAAACGACAGTCTGTGGATGCCCTGGGCACTTTAACGAAGTACTGCTACTGTGATTTTGCCATGCGTACTTCTAGCGGGGCTGTCAATGTCTACGAACTCTGACTGAAATGTTCATCTGTAACCGGCGAAGCAAAGGTATGCTGGAACAGCATACAAAGGGGCATGGGCCAATCTGGTATTAAGCGCGCACGTATGCCTAGTGCCGAGCACGACACTACGGTCGTGGTGCTGAGAAGCGGTCGTGACGCACACGCATATACTAAAATTTACCGGGAACCTCCTAATGCAGAGCAAGCTTGAAGTCCCACTGGTCATGTGTTTGTGCGAGTTTTTCTTTGAAAGAAACAAAGTTTTGCCGTGTATCTTCGTGCATTGCTGCAAAATGCTGCGTAAGCGCGTTAAGTGTGGTGGTGCTACGTGAGTACGCAGCATTAAACATTTTCATACCGTAAACACATGGCACATTGATGCCGTGAAGTTGCTCACAGGGAGGTCCAGCGCCGATCGTCCTTACAATTTGAATAAGGTTCCGTGTAATCTTAACAATTTGGTCTACTTGCAAATAAACATTGAACAACAACGTTTATACGTGTTGATGTCTTCTTCTGTGACAATGGCTTCCAGAAGGAGGCTATGTTCTTAGCATGACAACTTGCACGGCGACATCATTTCAATTTGAGTTCAGTGGCTCCATTATTTCAATATTTTCAAATGAGCTTAAAATAAATTTTAACCAGAAAGTTTATAGCCTAATTGCATGTCACAAACAAACTTTTATTACGACAGAAATTATATTGGCAAACTCAACCACCATACCTTGCGCAAATCTAGGGAAATCTAGGTAATTTAAATCAAATTTAAGAGAAAACTGGTTTCTGAAGTTGGCAGCACTGCCGTGATAAAACGCGTACAAGGAGGAGGCCTGATCGTGGCGGCGCATGGCTGCTAGCGTGGCGGAGCGCGTGTGCCTTATCTGGATGCCTTATCTTGGAAGTAATCTCCAAAGGGAGCAAAAGCTATGCGAGCCAAGATGGCTCGTGGCTCCATGTGCGCTCTCTTCACGCATGCCTGTTGCCTGGCCGTCGCGTAATCTGAAGTTTCGGAGACGCGGTGAAGCGAGAGGTAGCAAAAAGCGTTTGCTCCCCCCTTTTTGCAGTCTTCATCACCCCAGCGTTGTGAAAGCGAGGGTTCGCGGTGGTCGAGTGAGATCTATTCCTGTATGTCTGTGTGTGCGTGACACCACGCTTGTTTACTGAATTAGTATAAGTTAATGTTTACTCCAATTTATACAGATGGTAAAGCTAGGAACCTTACTTAGCGTAGTTGTCTAACACTTTATAGTCGCATAATCGTTCACCTTTCGGACGAGAATGTGACTTTTTTGGTAGAATGTATGATAGAGCATTCCTCTCAAATCTTCTCACAAATTTCTAGAATTTTTGTTAAAACTTAACCTTTTAGTAAATCTATTATCATCAACAGGCTTCGTTTTTTTACGTTACTGGGATGGCTATCTTAGTTTCTGTTATGGTTTTTTCGCTAAACAGGGTAGCTGTCACTTAACACAGTTGTCAATACACTGCCGGCTGTTTTCAAATCACTTCTCCTAGACAAACGTCATTGCACCCAAAATAACACAATTTGCGGAAACAGTGCTTTGGGTCAAACGTTTAGGCGAAGAAAACAGCACGGGAGACTCTTGAGCGAAGCCGAAGTACACATTTCTGAAGCAAACCCTATATTTGCTGCCACGGTAGACACACCTGGCGCGTTGCTTCAGTCTGCATAAAGTCAGGACAGCCAGTGGATTAACAACAGATTAAAATTGTCATCACCCCCTTCAGCCTTCTGCTTTCCTTCCCCATTCGTTTCTATCGCTTCTCAGACGTGTTTTCAAGGCCGATGGATCCAGGTACTTGCGACGCCAAGCTACACCGGTTCTACTATGATTCGAGAAGAAAAGCGGTGCCTGCCGTTCATTCACACAGGCTGTCTCGGAAACGGCAACAGGTTCCACACCAGCGCCATGTGCAACAAGATGTGCCGTTGTAAGCTCGTTCATACGTGTTCCTGTCCCAATTTATTGTTATGGCATAAAAAATTTCGATTTCTGGCTTTCGGCGTAAGACTCAATGATTATACTGAAATACGGACAACGACCAGGACAGGCAGCACTGGCATACCCGTTTATTCCGCAGGCACGGCCCAGGCTCGAACACGAAGAAGAAGACAAACAGGGATGATGATGGCTATGTACAAATGAGAACGATGAAGTACGTTAAATGTGCTTACAATATGCTTGAAGTAATAATTCAAAGAACAGTACTTAAAAATAACCCGCCATGGTAGCTTTTTGGTGTTGGGCTGCTAAGCACGAGGTCACAGGATGAAATCCTGGCCACGGCGGCCGAGTTTCGATAGGGGCGAAATGCGAAAACACCCGTGTACTTTGATTTAGGTGTGCGTTAAGGAACTCCAGGTGGCCCAAATTGTTCCGGCGTCCCCCACTACGGTTTGCCTGATAATCAGATCCTGGTCATCACCATCAACCTATATTTATGTCGACCGCAGGACGAAGGTTACAGTACAGCCATTGGCATGAAACGGGACCCTGTGATATCCAATTACCTCTCTCTTGCGCTAGCTGATTCCAATTTTCACCAGCAAATTTCCTAACTTCATCACCCCACCTAGTTTTCTGCCGTCCTCGACTGTGCTTACCTTCTCTTGGTCTTTATTCTGTAGCTGTAATGGTGCTCCGGTTATCCCTCCAGATCATGGTATCGGCACGTAAAAAGCCATAATCTAATTTTTACTAAAATATATATTTCATGTCGGCATGGAAAGTTCGTATGTTGCAATCTAAAACACGTATGTTAATTTCTACAAGTGCCCGACTGTTGAAATGATACAGGAATCCAGAAATTGTCCAGTTGCACAGGAAAAGCACACTTTCAAACATTTCAAAGAGGGAGGGGCCCCACCGAGAGCGACATAAAATGTCAATACACGATAACGTGTCAACGTTGCAGTCATATCATCCTTTAGAAAGGTACGAGTAGCCTAAAAAATGTGCTTTGTTGTAAAACCTAGCGATTGCGTGCTCTTACTCATTCCTCATGATTATAAAAAATGCAAACATATTATTACTAATGGAATCTGTGGCAGTTCTGAAGACATTTTCATGTTGGAGGCAAGTGATGTTTAAAAGGACCGGCTCAGAGCCTAATTGGTACGTACTTTACATAATGAGTGGCAAAAACACACACCCAACCCGAAAGCAATAGAACCGGACAGGAGAGCTGCGCTTGTCCCAAAACTCGATACAACGAGTTCTGGGACAAGTTCTGGGACCACGTGAGTGGCAAAAACACACACACCCAATGCGAAAGCAATAAAAATGGACAGGAGAGCTGCGCTCGTCCCCTGACCATTTCATTCTTTTCTTCGTTTTTCGTGTTATGTGAGCCAGTGCTTTTGCGCTTACTTATGTCAAACTTATATAAGGCAGGTCTTTTTTTTTCTGATTGCAAAGAAAGGCTTACCATGCGCAATATACAATTTATCAAGCAAGCGTTGCTGCATAAACACCATGGGAAATCGTGATAATTTTTTTCAGTTTGTGATCACACACATCTTTTCGTCTGCTTGGCTTGAAACGTCATGCGTTACGAGTCGCTCGATGGGTTTAATCATGTAGATACGTGATTTGCTGGTCAAGTAAATTAATGGATGCCGTTCTGATACAAGGAGGGCCGCGCTTGACAATAGTGAAGGCCTCGATGATTTCGCGTGGCCGCTGCTCTCTGCGTGTCTCTTGATGACGGCGACTTCCTGGAATTTAGGCCTGCACCCACGTGACCACTAGAGGATATAAATGCCTATGCGGTCAAAAGGCTGTGATAACAATATAATGAGCGTGTAAAAGTTACCTAAAGAGTGATTTACTAAGCTTTAAAAAAAAGCTTCTACGAGCAATGGAAGTGCATTTCATCTGTCATTTGCAGGATAGTATTTCAGTTCTATAGAGTCCAAATACTATTTGCAACACCTCATATGTTCTTGTCTGAGCGACTAGCTCGTGGAGAAAGCAAATAGAAGGTGATAATAATTGTACAATATATCAACATTACAGTAAAGGCAAATCGGCAGTGTTTATCAAACTGGCTTTTAATGTTCTTTGTATTTAGATTACTTGACCTTGCGCCAAAGGACCACGGTAATTTGTTTTTGTGAATCTGTTATTACCATTACCATCTCTTCAATAACTAACGCTATTTAGTTGCCTAATCTTTTACCCCACTGTAGCGGATAAACTCGACACTCTGTCAGCAGCATGTCTCGCTAGGAATAGAAGGTTGAGTGCTGACACATGGTTCAACTATAGTGGTGCACAGAGAATGTTGTGTGTGCATGTTTCACTTTGTCTGATCACAGGCGACCAATGATGCTTCGTGTTACGCGTAACAGTGCTACAGGAGTCTACTCCTTGGGTTAGATTATGATTATGAGGCACGCCGTACTGGGAGACTGGAAATTTTGACCACTTGGGGATCAATAACGTGCACCCAATGCATGGTACACACGCGTTATTGGATTTCACCAACATTGAAATGCGGCCGCTGCGGCTGGGATTAAAGCGTTTACAAATTCTACAAGCCTTTACAGCCGTTGGCATGAAACGGGAAATTTGTTCCTTTCTCTTGTTCTTTTTTTCGCATGTTCACGCTATAAGTACGTCGTTCTTTTCTGTCTTGTGTGTCTTACAGTACAAAAAAACGATCTTCTTACATACTTATAAAGGGTAATGGAAGTAAATAAATGTGACCGAATACATCTATGGTGTTTTGCTCTCTTATTGTGGCTTTAGTTTTATGAACGTACATGAAATAGAACCAATCTTAGCTGGCAGTTTTGGATGTGCTGTACGCAGTTGACAGATTACTTTTGTATCAGTACGTAGTTTCTTCTCAGAGTTATTGCAAACGGCTTCGCAGGATCGGGGTTCTGGTTTCGGCTTGTTGATATGTCATCACAAAGGCGTTGAGTGCAGCTCTATGTGTGTCCTGTACCGCGTCTACATCCACGAACCATTCGCGTTACACTTGACGGCTCTCCATAAGAGCGTTCTAAGTTGCTAAACCCTATTTCCCCTTCGACGAACACAATAGTGCGACCAGCACCACTCGGATACTTCAAACTGTGTTGCTGCTAACTATTTATTTTCTGAGTAATGCAATTGAATTAGGGGGCCAGTTAACCAGGAGGAGTAAGAAAATTAACTAAACTTACAGTGTCCCTTACTCTAACAGTACAGCGCGCAATGTTGGCGCAAGCTCTTCTCACCAAGTATCTGTAGGCTTGAGAAATCAGGAAGGAAAGAGTGGAGAAGGAAAGGCAGGGAGGTTAACCAGTTCAGCACAACTGGTTTGCTACCCTACACATGGGAGCGGGATGAGGGGGAATGAAAGACGGGGAGGAGAGAGAGAGCACACAGCACAGCACACACATCGTCAGTCACAGTCCGTCACTCTTGCGTGGTACGTGACATCACTGTCACAGCCGCTTGTCCAAGCCCGTTTCTTTTAAAAACCGAAGTAGTCCCTTCGTCGCCTTCAGCTGCGATGTCTTCTGACGACGACATGGGAGAATCACTTCAACTGACATTGGTCTGTTGCAGTGGCGTAGCCAGAAATTTTGTTCGGGGGGGGGGGGGGGGGGGGCTCATGTTGCAGCGCGGCCTCCTCCTTATAGAAGTTGTCGAGGGATCAAATACATGAATAATAACTGCATTGCCAATGCCATTGTATATTAGATGCTGCAAACAAATTATTGAAC
The DNA here is from genome assembly GCF_013339745.2 of Dermacentor silvarum. NCBI lineage: Eukaryota > Metazoa > Arthropoda > Arachnida > Ixodida > Ixodidae > Dermacentor > Dermacentor silvarum. The sequence continues at coordinate 328,705,035 of NC_051154.1, read as the reverse complement.
GCTACGCACTGTCAAGTATAATATGTATTTTTTCATAAAAGAATATATTGGGATGTCCTAAAAGTTCTGGCAGAAATAATTGATATCAATGCGGCCGCGTTTATTTTTGTCTATTTAATAAGGAAAGAAAATATCACACGGACATTGCACAAGCGCTCCGAAAGCGCTTTTGCATGTTCTCTGAAGATGCAAGTGATCAAAGCTTCGTGTTGTCCACCTAGTCACCGTCTACGTTATCTCCGAAAACAGAGGTTTTCTAAGCCACGCCGGCGTCATACACTTCCATTGTAAACAAGGAGGCAACGGAGGCAGTTGAGGCAAGCAATGGACGCGTCACCACGTGATCAAATATGGCAGCGCCCACGGGATCGCCGCGAAAAGGGTCAATATCAGTTCGAAACCAGCAAAGCAGTGTATACAGCTGATATGAAGAAAGTAAAGGCCATGAAATGAATAAGTTGAGGACAAATATTTTCATGAATCTTCGTCAATCAAGAACCTTGTTTACATTTTTGAATATATGCAACGGCCAGGAAAAAACCTCAATGACGCTGTCCCTCGTTGCAATAGATTGCGCAGGAGCAGCTCTTACCGGTCGTGTATTGTTATTACACCGAGATTATAGTCGCAACAGTGAGTACAAATAAAAAGTAGGAGAGAGAGAGAGATAGAGAGAAGTCATAAGAGAAAGGCAGGGAGGTTAACCATGCTGAGCCCGGTAGGCTACCCTGCACGGCGGAAGGGGGAGAAGGGATTGAAAGAGAAGGAAGAGAGAAGTTCACAGTTCACACGTTGCACATTTACAGTTAAGCGTTCATCGCTGAGTTTCGTCACAGGCGGTCATACAGGCTTGAGCACTTCAAAAAACGCAGCAGCGCCTTTGTAGCCCTGCACACAGCAGACGCACGAGGCCACGAGCCCAAGATCTTTTCCTCGGTAAAAGGCCTGTCGTCTAAGTGCCCCAAAGCCGCCCGAAGGGCAATCCTCTCATCTTCGTATCTGTGGAAGTCACATAAAAGTAGGAGTTCTGCAAAACATACATTGGAAATGCGAAGATAGAATGGAATATACAAATGGAAGATACAACTCGCTGAAGGGTAAAAAGGAGTCGCTGGAAACAAAGTTCACTGCTTGTATACACAACACCTCGCAACAAGATATTTAAATATTCGTCTAAGTCTCCAATAAATCTACGTATTTAAGCAAACGTCACTGTATATTATGCGTCAAACTAGACAAATAAACACGTTGCGGAGTCAGAGATAGTAAACTTTGCGCACAGAAAGACAGATGATCTAGGCAAGAACAAAACTGTGATCGCAGAAATCGTGATATGTACTCGGGCCACGCTGCGGTCGCGACAGCACTATACAGGTAGAATAATAGAGGAATAATGCAGAAATCAGTACGAAAATGTGCAATTTAACTGCCTGCACAGCGGCAACAATTATTCTGCACCCAACATTAAAGGAGTTTTGCTTCGTTTCAAAAAAATGTCACAGTTTCGCCCTAAGGGCGAAGCAATGAATGCGATAGCAACACAGCAATGTCATACGAAGTAAGGTGAGCGGCTTTGGTAGCAATATGAATTGTAGTAAACATGAGCTGATTAAGTAAGCAGGTGTGCTGCGGCGTAAGTAGACCGACATGAAGAGAGACTCGATGACCACGAGAAGGCGCGTGTGAAACGGTGGTGTTGATGAGAAGCGCTTACCGTGGGCAGCGCGTGCGAAGGGACACACCTGTAGCGCTGCACTGCCGATCCGGGCAGCATTGCATGTGTAGCGTGCGTTGGAAAATGTGGCCCGACTATTACTAACTGAATGAACAAGCCTGGTGTGAGCGCGCACAAACAAACATGAATATATCACACTGAATGACTGCAGACAACGACCGTCAAAACTCTCGCAGCAAGCTCATACGCCGCAGCGGCGAAGGTACGTGCGGTCTATCGCTTCAACGGAAACTGAGCGGCGAATGCACGGCGCATAAAGGTCAGAGCCGTGTGGAGATAAGAGATGGTGCGAGCGAGCGACGAGCGCGGTTGTTGGCAGAGTGAAAGTGCGCCCCCCCCCCCTCCCCCCGCTCCCTCCGGCGCTGGCTTCCCGCTTCCTTGCTTGCGCGTGGGAGATTGAGTGCGTTCGCTCTCCGTGATAGCGCGCGTCCCCGCACGCTTCCGCTCGGGCATACGGCACGCAGCGAAGATTTTATCTATAGGGAACCTCACGGCGACGGCGACGGCAGAAATCCGGTTGAAGTGTCCATATAATTGCAATAAAAAGAAATAAAAGCAGGTAGCTAAAAAGGAAAGAAAAGGACAAACGAAAGCCACAGGTGATGCGGCAAGTTACTACCCAATAACCGATTGTTTTCGGCAAACGCCGCGTGGGCCGGGCTTTCAATGAGCAAGGTCGGTCAAAATTGGTTATTGATGTCCTCGTAATTTTCGTATTCGCATGAAAATTTTGATCATGATGCTAACTGCTAGACTAAACGGTTAAAAGGTTTTAAAAGCTAACGAACAGTCATACGTTTTCATAATTACGAGATTAGGGACGTGAAGGAACAGAGCTTTTTACTTGCATTGATTTTTGCTGCTTCGCTATCTAAAGGACAAACTTCTCTCGGCGGGGAAGTTGAGCGAAGCGGTCAATGACTTCGAACACATTGATGCCGACGTCTCTGTGGGTGTATAGAAGCACCAGTCTAACCATGCGTTCCACAGACATTGTAGAGCGCAAGTAGTTTTTAGTAAGCCTCATGTTAAAAAATAGTCTCTCTGCGCTGGCAGTGGTCACTGGAAGGGTGACTAGAGTCTGTAACAGTTTGTACACATTTACATAGAACCTGCAGTCACAAAGGGAGAGGGCATCTATTCCGGTGCTAAAACCATATACACTCCTTCGATGTCGTTGGCATCCTTGTTTAGGTACCTTGCACAAACAGGTGGCTGTTCGATTCCAGCGATGTCCGTCATTTCGTCAGGACGTATGGAGAAGCAGCCTGCTTTTGCAACTAAGCTTTCTTTGATAATTTCGCCACAAATTTATATAATTTGGTTTTGTGCATCTGGGCTTAAATACGAGGCATTACTGGGGCAACTTTCCAAATGGTTCTTCAGATATGTATCTCCACGATCAGCTCGCATGCGAAGAAGCGCTCTGAAAATACCTGTATTTTCAGCGGGGCCTATGCTTAAATCCATAAGACCACTGTCCCTGTGGCCAACGAGAGCCAGACCTTGCAGCCCGCAAAAAGAATTTCCTCAATAATAGGCCATTTCCTTTCTCCTGTTTTCTCAAATTTTACTTTGCCTGCCCTAGTCCAGCTGATCGATAACATTGGGCACGCGTCCTGAAAATATTTGGAGAAAATTATCACCTGCTAGCTCACAGTCAAGGTAATATTCAGTATTTTCGTGCGTGTGGAAGATTGCTATAGCGCGTACTTTCATTTCTGGAACGGCTTGGACACGAGGGCTCCAGTGCACGCATGTTGGTCCAAGTTTATAACAGCATTAACCCCATAAAGTTCCAGAATCTTTTAAAGCACGCCTTTGGAAATGTCAGTGCAGCTTTCGCGTCAAAAGTTTATGAGAACTTTACACCCATACAGTTTCGGAATTGAAATCCATGCGCTCCGTAGATTCCGTGGCCGCTGCGAGATGCCGCAACGCGCCCGCTCGCTATCGAAAAGCCCATGAACGTTTGTGCTCGGATGGGGCTCCTTGCGTTACGTGACCCCAGGTGCCAAGAAATCCACCCCAGGTGCCATGAATCCAGCCCGAGTTCGCAATGTTCGTGCCGAAATGTCTTTCGAGCGTGAAAAAGACATTGTAGACAGAATGCAGAATGATTGAACATAGCTCGCCTACACGAACATGTCGCAGCCTATGACACTAGGACACCGGAACAATGGAACATTCCGCACTCAAGAACGAATTATGTTCAACAAATGCTTCGACATACACTTCCGACTTTACTCAATAACCTCGCCTTACGAGAAATAGACCTTCTGTCCTTATGCAGCCTGCACAACTACTTTCAGTCAAACTAATCCTTGTTGTTTAATGAGTTTGTTCATATGCAATACTGTATGACTTTTCTCCCCTTTATTTGCTTTAGTTTATGCTGCACTGAATAAAGGGCTATGTTATGTTTTTTCCCCCTATTTTTCTTCCTGTTTTTGTATAATAAGACTTTCTTTGTGTAATCTGTAATGCTCATGTATAAATTCAATATTTCCTTGTTAATGCAGACTACTTGTTTTTCCAATTGTTAAAGTGTATTACTACCTGTCTCGTATACACATTTTTTTTGTAAATTGACACCTTCCCATCTGTTTACTCACATGTGAGCGCCCGACGCCCTCTGTTCCCTTTGATGGGTTTTTGGGCTGGTCAAGTTGCCAGCATGCAACTTTTTATCCAGAACCCCACCATGTAATTCTTTTGATGGGAAATAAGTTATTATTATTATTATTATTATTATTATTATTATTATTATTATTAGTATTATTATTATTATTATTATTATTATTCCCGGCGTTGGTGGTAGTTTTGGTCGGCGTTGCATGCCGGCACGAAAACATTTCGGGGGGGGGCTGAAGCCCCATCAGCCCCCCCCCCCCCTGGCTACGCGCCTGGTCTGTTGTCAAGGTGCGCTAGAATGGACGCCAGGGATTGTCTCTGAACATTATATTCAGGACAGTCGCATAGAATGTGTTCTAGCGTCTCCTCGCATAGACAGGCATTACAAAGAGCGTTGTCGGCCATTCCAATCAAAAATGAATAAGATTTAGTGAATGCCACCCCTAGCCATAAGTGATAAAGCATAGTGGCCTCTCTTCGGTGGAGTCCAGTTGGCATACAGAGATGCATCAAAGAGAGCAGGTGGTATTCACGATTGTTCCGGTTGGTCTGGCCGCTTGGTGTGCACCATAGAGGGAGCGTGATCTCCTGTGCAAGCACTCGAAGTCTGCTGGCTGCGTCGGACCGTGAGAGTGGTATGGCCTCTTCCTGTGTGTCGTCAAGAGCTGCCCGAGCGGCATTATCTGCGTCTTTGTTCCCTATGACACCGCAGTGACTTGGAAGCCAATGAAATACCACGTGGTGTCCTTTCTCATGTGATGCATGGAGTAGGTATCTAATATCGAATACGAGCAAACGGCTGATGGTTCCACAAACCTCCAGTGTTCGTCCGGTGCTGTGGTTGTCCCAGCAAGAGCTACTACCATCAGCTTCAGGACTTACCACCCAACGACATCGACATCTGCGGAACTAGCTTGTCTTCGCGCTGCACTTTTTTTCGTCAATCGGGAACCACCTCGACAATGGTCAATCTTCAGTGACTCGAAGGCAGCCCTACAGTCTGTGCTATCAGCTTTGCGCCGCGGGCCACACGAACAGCTTGTATTGAGAAATCAGTAAATCCTAGTTACACACTAGGCTTGCGTTCTTTGAATCTCTGAGCCAGACCAACCCTACAGACACCCGAAACGCTGCACTCCGACACATGTGCTTAATGCATTCGGCTGATCTTTTGTTTACACTGCTTGCCACTTATTTCTCAAGAATGTTTCAGCCGCACCATTCCCCTTTTTTTCTTCAGGAGGTTGCGACTGAGCTCCACAAGTGAAAACACTGACTGCACGAATAGAAGGGTGGAAGTAATGTGAACCAATTACCAGCAGACGTCAAATTCTCACGTGCGATGAGCAGCAAAAGCGCCAATAAATATTTTAGTACATTACATTTTTAAATATTTTAAAGACTACAGGCTATTAAGATAGCACAGCCTAGTATGAAAGCAGCACATTATTTTTTTTCATATACTTGGGAACCAGGCGAACAAAACAGCGCCACCTTTCTGAAGTTCGCTTTTTCTGTTGTGGCGGTGTTAGAACTACAGCACTTCACAGTGCGATATCATCAGGACGTGTGCAATGTTATAGAGAACATTTATACGAACTTTCCAAGTGCATTTGTTAATTAGCTGTGTCTGTGCTCTGCTTTTGCAATATGTTTCACGAACAAAAAAAAACTTTGCAGGGGGAGTAAGCGCTATGGTACTGAACATAACTGGCCATTATTTTGTTCTAAATTATTTTGATAAAGACTTGCTTGTTTTTCGATCCATAATTAATAGATACGTGTTGTCTTTATTCACAAATATTCATAGTGACCCATTTGTTGTATTCGTTTTTATGTGAAAAACTTGTAGACGAGAACTTGTAAAGTCGGAGTAGTTGAAACGATGGCTCTCAATACCGGAAAGGCTACCGTTCAATATGTACTGCTGTGTGCACTGTTTTTATTGTTTGTTGCGACACTGCCTCTTATGGACTCTTTATTATATTGTGCACCCCAGTGGTTCTACCATATCTTAAGTTATGAACCTCATATTGTGTTTTATATGTCACAGTGTGCGCAATGCGTTGAAGCGATTTTGTTTTTCTGGTAGAGAAATCCTTTTTTATCCGTGAAAACCACAGCAAGAAAGTTTATTTAGTAACTGTAGAAAACAGCAAACATATTGGTTGGCATATAGTTCCCTTAGTATGGTGTACTGGAATAATGCAGTGTGTCGGCCGCATAAAAAAGCAATGGGCGAAAGGTGGTCCCTTCTGCAATGACGCCATCAAAGAGGCACTTCGAGCAACCGGTGTGCCCAGGGCCCAAATTTTGAATTTTTTATGCCCGAATTCAAGTTGGTTAAAGCACAATAAGACATTCATTGTTACACCTTGTTGCTTGTTACTCGGTTTTCTACCATTTTACGACTCACCAGCAAAAAGAAAGAAACAAGAGCGTTAAACGCGTCGGCAAAGCGTGCGACTCTGGCAGTAAACAATACCTTATATTACTTGAGTTCTCGTAAAAGTAGCACTTGATCGTCGAGCAAGTAAAAGAAAGAGCTCAAACCACAGCGTAATGTTATGGTATCAATTATCAAGAGCTAATGTTACATAAGGTAATGTAACAACAGCGTGCATGCACACCACTATCGGTTGTTAATCGTCTTCTTGCAGTTGGTGTTCAAATAATCTGCTTCGAACTATAGGAGCGAAGCAGACTGTTCGAAACGCATCTTTTCCAGTTAATAAGCCCTGCACGTTCAAACTGCAGTAAAAAGAAATATTTATCTAAAGTGAGTGAGACAAGCGTTGCAGATGACAATAACAGTGCAAGAGAATTCCATTTTCATCAACGATCGCCTGGTACGATTGATGCTGTGTCCGCAAAATTTCCGCTTCTTTCGTTCGCATGCATCTATGTTTTATTGATTTCTGTTACTGAACTGTATCTTCAACGCATGCGTCTTAAACTGTATTTTTAACTGTCGCACATATTTACGAACACTAGGAAGGCAGCACAACGGGCTATGTGAACAATCTGCGAGCGCAGCACGCGTTCACGCTAGCTAAAAATGGCCCCTACGATCGCCGAGCCGATCCCATACGCCTTGGATGAGACAACACCAGACGTTCATTTGAGTAATCGCCCGACGTTTGTGCGCTGGCGCGAGTAAAAGCGAGTGCGAGACAGAAAATCTGGGGGCTTTCGCTCCTTACATATCTGACTTTGCCTAGGTGCTACGGAGGAGAAGTTTCCTTGCTCGTTTTGTATGCGTTTGTCCTATAGGCGTGCCGGCATTGCGGAGTGAGGTTGCGCGCTGGCCATGCCAATGCACTAGTTTGTTTACGTTCAGACGCTGGCTGCCGGCGCGGTGGACCCTGTGAAGCAGTGGGCACTGACACTCCATTTGGTGGTCGCTGTGTCTAAAGGTACGTTGGACGTACGCGAATCCCAGACACGAAAGCGTACGTCGAACAGACTTTCTCGTGCTGAGTCAGTCATACCAGATTACACATTTCTCGCGCCTCACGTAGGGTGCTCTACTATCAATATAACATCACTGATTTTCCTGGGGAAGCAGTATGAGCCGTAGAAGAGACCGGGCCTACTCTCATGGAGTGCTATATTCGCTCGTACCAGGCTTTTCGTATGCTGCTCGCCGTGATTTTTCAAAAGCATGTTTGAATGGTCCCCTTTCAGTGAAATAAATGTCCTTGTGCAAAAACATGTGCAAAGATCATTAGGCGGCAGCCGCCGAGCTACACTCTAAGTCAAAATTACCCAATTTTGTAGTAATGGAGGCAGTGAGACCTCCGCAATTAACCGTTTGTCTGCTAAGGAGCAACGACACAGATGCGTGCTGTGTGCAAACCTGGAGGACTAAGCCTTACACCGATATTCGGATGGCGATTGTCCACGGGACGAATGTCAGCATTTACTCTCACTGCCCACGCTGTTGGTTAACTGATGTCCACGGCTTGTGCCGTGCATATATTAGACATCGATACCCTCCAGACAGCTGTCGCCTGCTTGACAACTCAAGGACGCGGGGAAATTTGCTGCGTATATGCACGGAATGAGACAGCCAGCGGCATTATCCGTAAAAAAAAAAAAAAAAACGCTTTTATATTTGTTGCCATGGTTACAATTTTGTGCAGTTTGTGAGTTATATTACTGTTGACATCACCACGTCGAGGAAAGAGCGCGCACCACCCAGCGAAAATGCTATGAAACTTTGACGACCGGTGCTGCCAGCCAAGAGTGGCCGGAATCACCCGTCGCACTCGCATGCTGCGTTGGCTGATCAGGCCGCTATATGCGCTTCCTACATAAATTCGGTACACGCACATGTGCGCGTGTACGAGTTTGTGAGTACATGGACATGATGTTGGTAGTGAAGAGTGTAGAACGCGCAGACACACGCACGCATGCAACACACACGTACAACTTTCCGTGCACATGCATGATTGCATATGAATCTGTCGGTAGGGAGACGAGTGTACACCTGCGCACGCATGCATACACACACGCGCGCGCACCTACAGCATTTTCTATTGCACGTACACCCGGGAGCAAAAGTATACGGACCACAGGGTCGCCGAAAAAACGCAATTTCTCTGTAATTACCATGCATAAACTGAAATTGACGAATACACTAGAAAGTTCGCAATACCAAGTTTGGACTGCAGTCCCCAATTTCAAGTTGCATTCGCAGGCAGTTGAAAAAAACGGCTTTATCGCGCAACCCCTAGTCCGTATACGTTTGCTCACGAGTGCAGGTACATGAATGTGTAGATGGAGGCCGCGGTGTACACACTCGATCACCAATCCAGACTCACCGCACAGGCAGCACGTACTTTCCATGCACATGCATAAATACATATGTGTCGGTAGGGTGTCGGTTTCTGGCTGTGCACACGCACAGCCAGAAATGTTTTCCCGGGCGGGGGGGAGGGGGTGACGAAACCCTTCCACCGGGGACGGAATGGGGGAGAAGTTCTGGGCAGGTGGCATCCTATGGTACACAGAAAGTTCGATGTGGCGCACGCACCCTTTGTGCCAACCCCTCCCCCCCTCCCTCATTCTCCGGGTACGCCATGCTAGCCTTTTATGCACATGCTTTAGTACATCCGCCAGTAGGGAGGCCAGTGTACGCCCACTCCATACAAAGAAGGAATGGAAGAAGGATAACACGGATAATATTATATTGGGCTAAATAAATGTTTTCTTTGTGCAATGCTATACGGCATAAACACCCCATATGTGTTCAAACATTTTCAATGGCAATGAGCACTTCTTTTAATGTACTATAATGAATTTGTGATCAATAGTCCCGGAGCTTTAAATTTTCTTGCACCTAGCCATGAAGGAATTAAAATACCTTTCAATTGATCTCCACCTAGAAATGTGGATCCCTACTGTTTATATGCATTTTTTAACAATGTACAAGCATTGGAAATTATAAATGCTAAAATTTTGCCTAGCGCGGCCTTCCCCTGCAAGTTGCAGCTGCATTGCTTGATAAGTGACTGCCTGCCTCTGGACATCACTTTTTAGAGAGCTCTGACAAGTCGCTCTCATAAGATGAGACAAATTCAGAATGCATAAGAGAAGGTAAATGCAGAATTTTTACGTTGTCATCTGTCACGCAACAAACCTCATGTCAACAATTCCTGCATTTTTAAAGAGAAGCGTTCTTTGCCTACCGTCCCATGGTTTCGCCGGGATTGGTCGGTCGTTTGGTCGATAGTCGGGTGTTCACCGATCAGATTTATCCTCACTCTTCAAAAAAGAAAAAAAAAACACGCCTGGCACCGTGTGCCGAACCTCAGCCGCCATGCTCTAATCGTTAGGCCACCACTGTATTTTTTTATTGCACAGAAAAAAGGAAATAGCTCTCTACAACTATACGTGCAGTAAATATTCAGGCAGACAAATACATGTACCTAATAACGACATCCACTCAGGCTGTGACTCTTGGGCAGGCCACAACTGCATGCCTGCTCCTTTCAGATGTTCGCCGTGTGTTCATTGTGATGATGATTTCCATATTATGGCCCTGTGAAGGAAAATTACTGCAAAGAAGACGCGCGTGGTCGTGAGTGCAATGCTTCAGAAGAGACAAAAATGATGACGAAGAGGCAAGCTAAAGAAAGGAAGAGGGCACAAGAAAGGAATCGGTGAAACAGGAGCCAATCACACGAACAAACAAAGCTCCAACTAAACATTCGCATGAAAACATGAGGCCCAGAAAGGAGATAAAAGCAAAGTGCAGTCTAGAATGCAGAAGCCTTGGAGTTCTAGGAAGACACGCAGCAAGGAGAGATAGAGAGGGAAACGGAGGGAGGTTAACCAGGCTGAGCCGGGTAGGCTACCCTGCACTGGGGAAGGGGGAAAGGGGTTTGAAAGAGGAGAAGGGAGAGAGAAGTTCACAGATTGCACACGCAGTCAAGCGTTCATCGCTGAGTTGGTCACACATGGTCATGCAGTCTAGTGCATTTCAAAAAACGCAGCATCACATTTGTAGCCTTGGCCATAGCAGAGGCACGAGGAAACGAGCCCAAGGTCTTCTCTGTAAAAGGTATGTCATCTATAAGTGCCCCAAAGCTGTCCGAAGAGCACTCTTCTCATCTTCGTATCTGGGGCAGTCACATAGGATATGTTTAGTGGTTTCCTTAACATCACATGTGCTGAAAAGAAGTGTACTTTGATAAAAGGACTTGGCGCATCGCGTCTATAAGCAATGTGTCTTATGGCGTCGAGCGGTAACCTTCGCAGGCAGCGTTGGCGATCACTCCTGCGGTGTGCGGCGCTAAAGAGGAGCGCGGTGTATGAGCACGCGAATAGGTACGAAATACGCCGCGCTGGCACGGCGACGTGTAGCGTCCCCGTCACTTCCTCGCAGCCTCCGAATGGGCTCCCTTTGCCGCGCGCAGGGCACGGAGTGCTCGCGCTGAGAGGAAAACCGCGGGGTGATTATTCGTGGTAGGCGAGCGCAGCATCTATCCTTAATGGTCGCCAGCGCCCGGGGCGCTCGGCAATTTTGCGTCGCACGCGCGTGCTGTGAACACCGTTAATCAAGCTTCCGCCCGGCGCCCGACGCACGCCAAACTCTCGGCGCACGACGAAGCCTTCTTATTTCTACCTCTTCAGCTTTGTGTTCTCCAACTGGGTCTCAGTTCTAGAACTAAACAGCGACGGTTAAGCAACTTGCACGTTTATAGCCAGGTTCCCGCAAAGTTGCGTCGCGCGGCAGCCTCGTACAGCGCAGTGTTTCATCACAGCCACACTACCGATGTGCCGATTCCTCACGCCTAATGCAGGTGAACGCCGATGAGAGGTGTTTCTTCCTTCTTCTTTTCTTTTTACCCGTGCTCACTAGCCGAGAGTAACGAATAGTTTATTCCTTCGGTGGTCGGTGTATTACATGAACTCAATGCCTTAATTGATGAGGTTTAACGTAGCTACACTGGTGGGTACGTATGAGAGACTGCGCTCTGAGGGACCCCTGATTAACTTCGACCGTTGTTTTGAAGAGCACCTTAAATCATGGTAAACCGGTGGTATTATTTTTCATTTGTTACGTTATTATCCCGTGGGAATGTAGCCGCCGTAACCGAGATTTGATTCTGCGACCTCGGACATAATTTCATCGTCGCTGAGGGAACGGGGAGTGTATAGGCGCTTTCGTTTCTCCGACACCCCAGAGACGGTGGAAATAATTGCAAATTAAATGCTATCAGCAGTGCAAGGTTATGCATCGACGCGCAGCGCTTACATAGATAAACATTCAAGAGGAGCAGGCGGGACGTTCCGTGGGCATTTGTACCGGCCCCTTTGGTGAACGAACGTGAGAGAGAGGTAACGGGGAAGGCTTTTTACTGGTTCCTTGACAGCTTTTACTGGCGGCACGGCCGAGCATGCTAGTCCAGATGGCATTGATGAGAATTGAAATGATACGCACCGTGCATGTCACACACCCACAACATATAGAGCGTGAGAGGCGCGTTCGTCGCGAGAGGCAGGCATTGAATTTTGGCGTTAAACGCGTACACGAGGACGACATTCCGACCTGTGGGAAGGTCGGAACACTTCACGGCGGAGCATATCGGCCACTTGTTCGTTAATCACGTGACGCTCTGTAGCCGATACACGATATGAGCGTTGCCGAAATGGCGATTGGGAGCCAGTATCGATGTGGTGCGTAACAATTGACGTCCGGCCCAGGAAAGTTTGCCCGACGTCGAAAGAAGTACGAAATTATTGTAAGATGCACAGAAGCAGTGGTCGCGGGCCCATTGCGAGGTCATCGGCAATAGAAGAATCGAACACATCTATGGGCAATGGGCCAGACGTAGAAATAGAGGCGATCGTATTGTAACGGGCACAGTATGTGTCTTCGGGAACGTCCGTAATTTGTACGTCTTCGAAGGCTTCGACACTGCCGACATTCTCCTCGGCGTAGCATCACAATGTACGGGAACGGGTTACAATTAAATATAGCGCTAGAGCCCTGTGTGATGTTCACCATCGCAAGAGGTAGCAGTATATCTTTTCGAGTGGAAAATCCGCCAGAGCGACAAAGTAGTGCGATGGCGCCGGAGAGGCTGCTGCAGTACATAGAGACAACCAGTGACTAGTTGGGAGGAACAGAAATGTCGTGTCTGACGAGTAGTTTGTTCGGAAGAGAAGCATTGTCGGCCAGCGTCAAATCTGAGAGCGGCGACAGTTCTAGTTCGACCCGTGCGCAATAAATGACGGCATTGTGGCGGGATAGAAAATCCCAGCTGAGGATAACGTCATGAGAGCACGACGAAATTACAATAAATTCGATGGCGCATACAACGTCCTCAATGACAACACGAGATTTGCACGCCTCTAACGGGTGAATACGCTGTGCGCCGGCTGTGCGGAGGGACAGTCCAGTAAGGAGCATCGTAACTTCTCGAATCAAGCGACAAAGTTTTGCGTCCATAACTGATACGGCGGATCCGGTGTCCACGAGTGCAGATGTGTGAACACCGTCAACAAACACGTCTATCACATTCGTCGGGCTACCCTGAGGACATTCGCGTTTCGCTGGCGTCAGAGCCTTTGCCTCGTGGAATGCGACGATTAGTTTCCCTCTTCCCGACGTAAGGGACGAGGCCGCATCGGTGATAGCGAGCGTCGGCGTGGAGAAGGTGAGCGGCCGGTATTGGGCGTTGGGCATTAGGTGACGATGCCGAAGGGTCGTCGTAATATGGGCGGGGAGAACCTACCATACGACTTGGCGCATATGTTGTAGCGCTAGCGACTGCACGCGATTACAGTAGCGTGCGACGTGACCTGCAGTAGCCGCACGCAAAACAGATTGGCCGGTTGTCAGATCTACGCCACCGATTCGATGTGGTGGGCCCCGTCCATGTCGGAGGACGCGTTGTGCGGGGCGGCTGGTGATATGGTTGCATGGCGGGCAGTGGTCGGGGCACAGTCAAGACGTCGGCGTAAGTGAGAGGCCAACCTTGAGGGAAGGGTTGGGGCCTGGCGACGACTTCTGCGTAGCTGAGTGGTGCAGCCGGAGGGATCTGTTGGGGCCTGGCGACGACTTCAGCGTAGCGGAGAGGCGCCTCCGCTGGAACATGTTGGTGGTGCTCAGGCAAAATCTCGTTGAGTTCATGCGCTATGGCGCGGCGGAGCGGGGGCTCAAAACTTGACTTGGCTCTTGTAACGGTTGCGGCTGTGCAAATGCCATCAAGGAGAGCTGGCGTGCAATTTCTTTTTGCACGAACGCCTTCATTTCTGCCATCAACGCTAACTGCTCAGAAATGGCCGCCGAGCCAGCGAGGTGTTCGTCGCGCGATGTAGGGCGACGGGTCAACGACCGCTCCCGGCGTAGCTCCTGGTAACTTTGGCACACTGTAATGATCTCTGCCACAGTGAGAGGATTTTTGGTAAGCAGCATGTTGAAGGCATCGCCTTCTATGCCTTTCATAACATTCCTGATCTTATCAGACTCCGACATGGTCGCGTCGTCTTTCTTGCGTAATCCAGGATGTCGTCGATGTAACTTGTGAAGGATTCACCTACTTGCTGAGTTCGTCCCCGCAAATGCTGTTTGGCGCGCAGCTTACGAACAGCAGGGGAACCAAAAACATCCACAAAAGAAGTCTTGAAGTCTGACTACGTCGGAAAATCCGTTTCATGGTTGTTGTATCATGCATAAGCTGGCCACACCCGCGAGGTAGAATAGCACGTTGCTCCACTTGGCTGCTTCGTCCCATTTATTGTGGGTGCTTACCCGCTCGTAGGTCGTTAGCCAATCCTCAACGTCGGTGCCATCCGCGCCTGTGAAGATAGTCTCCCTGAGGCGAGGTACACCAGAGCATAGTGCCGGTGCAGGGGGAGACAATTGTTGGGGGGCTTCTTCAGGCATGGTCGAAGGTACGGTGCGGGATCGAAGTTCCAGGTTGCAGACTTTGAGGGCATAGCACGCTCCACCAATTGTAAAGGGTTTATTAGGACTCGGAGCAGCGCAGCGTCGACAGTCAAACGAGGACACAGCTTTCAAGCACGAGCGCCGTTGCCGAGAAAAAGCGCTGGACCAACTAGCGTCTGGGCCCACTAGAGCCAGACCCACTAGCGTCTCTCTTCACCACAATATATATATTGTCAAGGTGTTCATTGACAGGATTGAGAGGTCGAACTCGGTGCGGCAGTCAGAACCCTGTGAGCAGTCAGAACAAGCCCCGTGCGTAAAAGTGCTGGTGTGCGCTTGACTGACCGGCACTAATTCTTCGTCGTATTTCATACGCCGGAGATGCACCTGGCTAACCGGTACTTCTTCGTTACATTTGTCCCCCGGAGAAAAAGACGCCATCCTGGCGATCTACGCATACAGTAACATAGAGGGATCGTACAAGGGCTTGATCTGATCTACGTGAACAGTTTCGTGATCGCGACGGCGCTGATCAGAAGACGGTGACACAGGCTCGACGACATAATTCACGGGGGAAATTTGTGCAATTACACGGTAAGGTCCATGATATCTTGAGAGCAGCTTAGAAGAAAGGCCGGGAGCTAAAGGTGGAATCCACAGCCAAACCAATGAATCGGAAGGGAAGCTTGGGGGGTCAGAGCCACCACGACGAAGCTTCTGTTGTGTCTGATCTGCGGTGGTAAGACAACGAGCGAGTTGTCTGCATTCTTCAGCATGCTGCGCAGCTTGAGATACAGGAACACATTCCGATGAATGAGGCTGGTAGGGTAGCATAGTATCGATGGTGCAGGAAGGTTCACGGCCGTACAGTAAGAAAAACGGAGAAAAACCAGTGGTAGCTTCAGTAGCAGTATTATAGGCGAACGTGACGAACGGAAGCACAGCGTCCCAGTTGGAATGGTCGGACGCGACGTACATGGCGAGCATGTCGCCAAGAGTACGGTTGAAACGCTCCGTCAGCCCGTTCGTCTGCGGATGGTATGCGCTAGTGGTCCTGTGGATGATATGAAACTCCTTCAGAAGCGACGTCACGACTTCAGATAGAAATACGCGGCCTCGATCACTGAGAAGTTCCCGAGGGGCTCCGTGACGAAGAACAAATTGCCGCAGTATGAAGGATGCAACATCTTGGGCAGTTGCAGATGGAAATGCAGTGGTTTCTGCATAGCATGTGAGGTGATCCACTGCAACGATAATCCAGCGGTTTCCAGCACCAGTACAGGGAAGCGAGCCATAAAGTTCGATGCATACGACGTGGCCTAAGATGGTAAGCTTACGAGCAGCAAAGAAGCATTTTTTGATGTTAAGCTGCAGGCCAACCTTAGTCAGACAGCTTAGTACCTCTCTTAGTCGTTGGAGGTCAGTCGAGAAATCAGGTGAGAGGACAAAGACATCATCTAGGTAGCACAAACACGTGTGCCACTTGAGACCGCGCAAGATATTGTCCATCATACGCTCGAACTTAGCGGGCGCATTACATAGGCCGAATGGCATAGCATTAAATTCGTATAGTCCGTCCGGTGTAACGAAGGCGGTTTTGGAGCGGTCAGCCTCTGCCATGGGGACTTGCCAATATCCAGACCGCAAATCCAATGAGGAAAAGAACTCGGCACCTTGCAAACAGTCAAGGGCGTCGTCTATGCGCGGTAGGGCGTATACGTCTTTGCGCGTAATTTTGTTAAGACGTCTGTAATCAACGCAGCAGCGAATAGAACCATTTTTCTTTTTTACGAGGACAATGGGCGATGCCCACGGGCTATAGGACGGCTGAATCACGCCACGCCGAAGCATATCGCTCACTTGTTCGTCGATGACGCGGCGTTCCGAAGCTGAGACACGGTAAGGGCGCTGCCGCAGTGGGGCGTGCGAACCGGTGTCGATGCTGTGCGACACTGCGGTGGTGCGGCCGAGAGAATGTTGATGGCAGTCGAAGGAGGCGGTAAATTCGCGTAGCAGGTTGCCAAGTTGCGCGCGTTGTGTGGTTGTCAAATCACCGGAGATTGACGGATGGAAGCACTCCAACGGCGGTCGAGTCGCATTGTCGAGCGCGGCGAGGGATGTCGAATGTGCGGCGTCGGGAGCATCGAATAGCATTGAAGAATCCACAGTTTGAGCATAACCGAGGCACTATCCGCGATGCAAAGTAATCGGCAGGAAAGACACATTGCACACACACATCACACCACGACCAGCACTGATGGCGATGACGGCAAACGGCAACGGAAGGGAACGGCGATGGGCGAACAAGTCACATGGCGTGAATAAGACGGTTGCCTCAAGTGCGGATGCGCAAAATACAGAGACGACGGCAGCGGACTGAGGAGGGATATCAGTAACTTCTGCAACAAGCATTTT
Organism: Dermacentor silvarum; assembly: GCF_013339745.2. Lineage (NCBI taxonomy): Eukaryota > Metazoa > Arthropoda > Arachnida > Ixodida > Ixodidae > Dermacentor > Dermacentor silvarum. The sequence continues at coordinate 328,687,846 of NC_051154.1, read as the reverse complement.
TGTAGACGTCGCAGGATCTTGGTCCATGGCTGCAGCGGAAGGAAAAGACAACTCCACCTCGACGCGAGCACAGTCAATGATGGCATTGTTAGACGAAAGGAAATCCCAGCCTAGAATGACATCGTGGGAGCAGGACCGCAGGCCAACGAACTCAATGACATGAAGAGATTCCGCGATTACAACACGTGCAGTGCAGGCTCCCAAAGGTTCGACAGGCTGTACGCTCTCAGTACTCAAATACAGTCCGGAAAGCGACGTCGTTACTTTTCCTATCCGTCGGCAAAGTCCTGCGCGTAACACCGAGATTGCTGCGCCCGTATTGACCAGTGCGAATGTTGGAATCCCTTCGACGTATACACCTCAATTACGTTGCTGGGGTGATTTCGAGGCCTTGGGTAAAGTGAATGGGGCGCCGTTCTCGCCTCGGGAACTGCGACACTTAGTTTCCCTGAGGCAGAGGGCTTGGCCGGCGTCTCATCGGTGAGATGGAGGGTCCGTTCGATTCAGCTGCACCACTTGAACCAGTTCACGCGGTGCCGCACCTTGCCGTTCGTTTCAGCGGTGCAGCTTCCCAGGCAGCACATCACATGGGGCCAACTAGGGCCGATGATGGTTTTCAGCCGGCACTGGCTGGGCCGCGAAGGCCCGCCGTTGCCTCTGTAATGCCAGTGCTGGCAAAGCCACTGTAACAGACATCCAGCGCTGGCCCTGCTTTGTCGGTGAATGCCCGTTAACGGCTAGGCCGGGCGTCGCAACTGGCTATCCCGGGCCTGCTTTGCCGTGGGAGTGCCGTCATTGGCTATACATCTCTAAACATTAGTTAAGAACATCCGTTCAAAGCTATAGGCATAGCCACATTGTTTAGCAGTTCTGATAGACCCGTAAATATCGGCCTGTCAAACAGAACGGCATTTCAATATTACTTTGCACGCAGCATTCGCTGGCCAATCCCGATTATTTATGTTATAAAGCCCGCAATATTTATTTGAATTTTTCACCGCACACGCCAACTGCAACGAGATCACTCTGGTATTTTTTTTTTGTTTCTTACTAAGTTCTGCACATTTTTTTCGTTTTATTACAAAGGCTGTTAACTTTCGCATAATTGTATTTATTGTGTTGAATCATTCGATCGGACATTGTTAACAAGTGGCACAAGGGCACTCCATTATTATGCGTCAATGCGCGCTTGCCGTGTGCATCCTCGATAGGCGTAATAACAAATTCAAGGGGGTATATAATTAAAAATCATGTGCGCTTACATGTGTGTCGTTTAAGTAGTGTTGCGGGTGGTGAATTTCAAAATACTGCATAACTTTATGGTGCAATCATCTGTACCAGTACAATACAAGGCATTTTGGATGACTTATCCTTATATTATTTTTCTGCATAGAGTGCATATCGAACTTTGCAGTTTTGTCTCCTGTGGCCAGCTTCATTATACTTATTAAGAACAGGAATGTTCGTGGCCCGCCGCGCCATTCCGAGCCTTTCCCGGAAAACTCTGTCGTGCGTGTTTTTTTTTTTTTTGTTTTTTTAATGCCAGATGATTTTTTCAGACCAACTGGCACAGTAGGCGTAAATTCCTCCCCGCAGAAAGAACCGGGGGAAAAAAGAAATGGCGCCATGTTGAAGAAGAGGTTTCTGCTGGGCTATTGGTGCATATTTCTAAAACAAAAAACAGCCAATAGAAGAGACAAGAATGTGAGACAAGCCCAACGCTAACTTACAAAGAAATGCTTATTTTGCACGACGCCAAATATATCTACACTGAAGAGAAAGGGGAAGGCGCAGAAGAGAGACAACGCCACAACAGATAGACGGGGGTGGGAGGGGGGGAGTGAAGAGAAAGGTCTTGGTCAGGCGCTCTCCGTTGGAAGGGAACAGAAAATAAAGAAAAATAAAAAAAGAACAGGAATGTTCGTGGCCCGCCGCGCCATTCCGAACCTTGACGGATGGCTGAAAGAGTTGAAGTTACCGACCTGGGACTGAGAACGAAGAACGAGGCTAAGATTAAGGAGAATACAAGAATATAGAGTGGAAAAAAAAGAACGCTACTGGATAAAAATGTAAGCTACTGAATAAAATTAATTTCTGATTAAAAAGTGGAACAAGCATAAAGAAAAAAAACTACTAATATATATATATATATATATATATATATATATATATATATATGTATATATATATATATATATATATATATATTTTAAAGTAGGTGAACTCTTTTTGTGAGAGCAACACAGATTTGAATAAATTTTTTGCTGACATTTGCATCTTATATCAGCTAATCAATAAACCTATCGTTTTGACTTTGCAAGGAGGCATACATAGGTTTCGTTATTCCTTATTAAATTCAGGCTCCCACTTACACCCTCAACGACACACCTCTGGTAACTTCTTCCTCTTGTAGATAAATATCTCGGTATACACATCACACACAACATTTTTGGAATATGCATGTTGAGTTTTCAATTTACCAATGCCAACCGCATGTTTGGTTTCTTGCTTCAAAATTTTCTTCATGGGAAGCTTTTATATTATAAATCTATGGTGGGGTCAATCTTCTAGTACACCAGTTCTGTCTCGCAAGCTCTCGAAAGTGTCCAAAACCTTGCCGTCCTTGTTTTGTTACATACAATTACTCACGTGTAGCCAGTGCGTCTTCTACGAAATCATCGCTTGGTTTACCTTGTCGCCGTATGCGATCCCGCTTGTGTTTGTTTATTACGATTTATTTTATTACTCCCGCTGCTTAAAGGACACATTTTTCTACCTCCCACCTACGTTTCTTCTCGCAGCGGTCACGTTTGAAGCTTTCTTGTTTATGAAAAGAAAAAAAAACTGCCTGCTTTTTTTATGTAAAGGCTTCGGGCTTTGACACTATACTAACATAATTAAGTAAATAATATGGCGAACTTGAACGATATCCTTGTACTCGCTTTTTGGGCTTCACTTATATGTTATGCGCCGCGTAATGTATTGTCGCGAGGTTTCTTAGATACGGTTGCCGCTCCTATGTGTCTATTCATTTTTTTTCCGAAGGGGGAAGTTGTATTATTTAACTAGAAGCAAGAAATTCATGGGGGCATGTTAGCAAGTGATGCTGTGCGCCGGACTACCCCTTTGCGCACACGTTGCCTTGCTCTACCGTTCTCCTGGGATAATGAGTGCAAAAAAAGAAATAACAATGACCACATTCATTGATCACTTTGAGTTGTTCTACAAGTCCATTTGTCATGTTTTACGTTTCAGCTATAATATATAATAAAATCAGCACAAGTGCTATTGCTCCTTCAGCCGCAGCAGATTTTGGGAAAAAATAAATAAAAGAATAAAAAAACGTGCGCGTGTCGTTCTTCACTACTATCCGGCGAAGTGACGTCAAAATACCAAGAATGTGTTTCACTCTCACCACGTTTTCCCTGCGTTCCCTCGCTTTGCAGTGTCGAAGGTATGCACGGTCTATAATGCGCACAGCCGAGCCTGCGTTGCTAATCAGAACCGGATGGGTGCACAAAGAAGCGTGAATAATGCCCTGCCAAATTTGTTGCTCCCTGCGCGGACCTCGCCCACTTCCAAAAAAACGTGGTGACTCTCGGTCTCTTGGAGGACGTAGGACCCGTACACATTCTGATTCTGCCTGTGAGCTGTCGTAGCCCACATTTCTTGCACCATGTTTTGCTTGCGAAGCATGCATCAACTTGTCCAGCAACGTGTTCAGTACAAGCGGCTTGACCTTCGCCACTACAAGCTTGGTTCCACACTGCTATTGGGTGAAACATGAACAACTAGCCAAACGTTGGAAAACTGCATTTACTGCAAAATAAACTCAATTATCGCAAGGTAAGCACAATTGTATTATTTTTATTCTCAAGTATAGTGTTTCAACTAAGTGCATTTCCTAATACGTGTATTTTATTTTTTTACAGAGATAATGTACGGCCACTTTTTACTATGCAGGTAGACGGTGCTGCACCGCTTCAGCGTCAGCTGAAACGCACTGTCTGTTTGAAAACACGTAGCAGGGTACATTTCGGCTGGTACACTCAAGAAGACCAAAGTTGGATTGTCGTAATTCCTTACTCAGGAAGTACATTCTGCGAGCTGACTGGTGTTCAGAACTTCCAGCAAAAGTATATATAACCTGTTGCATTGCAGCTTGCTTAGGTGTTTATCATGAAACAATGCACCCTTTCTTTGCTACCTCTGTTCTAAAAGCTTACGCATTGTCGAAGGCTAAGTACAGCCACCCACAAACACTTACGAGAAGTCTTGTGATGAAGGCATAATTCATCATAATTGGCTAGTTAGAACAAATGTCGCATATTTTGATGCAGCGGCATTTCGTACCTAATTTTTGCGTATTTCTGCTTCTTTTTTCAGCTTCAACAACTTGTTTGGATGGAGAAATCGTATCTGTGGGAGGTTGCCTTCAATATAATGAACGCCATCATGGGCCATGCAGTTCAACTGCCGTGCAGCCTGCATGGGAACAAAAGCAAGAGACTGTTTAACATGCGGCTATGCAGAGTGGGAACAGGTGATACGCATTTAATTTCTCAGTTTTGTGCCTCTTGCTTATATTATGCACTGCTGACAGTGTTGGGATAATAAAGGTATATGTGTTGTATGCAGATGGTGCCTGAGAGACGCAGACATCGACATCAATCAAGCGCAAGACTTCATAAGAATGTGGCTGCCAGGCGCCGTCGACTATGCTAATAGCAGAAGGCGGCACTACGCCGAAGCGGCTCAACCCCCCGTAGAGTCATAAACAAAGCTTTCGTAGGTGGCCCACAGGATTGGGGATACGAGCGACAATCTGTATCACCCTATTTTAAGACCAATAAAGAAATTGTGTATATTATTTGGTTATATTATAGTAGATCATGGCATGTTGCATTGAGCTACCGTGCAATATTTGCGTACTTTAAAATCGTAGGAAATAACGGCATCGCCCACATACATCACAATCTGCCAATATGGCCATGCCAGTGGGTAATGCGGGACAATAAATTGACTAAAAGTGGCAGAGCCGGCTATTGACCAATACCGGCGCTGCCAGTAGGCAAGGTGGGACACTAAAATGGCAATGAACGGCAGAGCCGGCTATCTGCCTGTATTGGCGCTGCCACACAATGGCCGAAATAGGCCCTTTAGAGGCATGGCCGCGCTGGGCCATTCTTGACGCGGGTAGCGCTGCCGGTTTCGGGCCTATATTTGTGCCGGTGTTTGCCGTGATATTGCCGTGCTGGGGCCAGCCTGGTTGTGCTGCCTGGGTTAGCGCCCCCTGCACCCTAGCGTTCGTTTCAAAAAGTGCAGCAAAGGTGCAGCGCTGGTTCCGAAATTTTCAGAACCGGCTCTGCCGATGGTGTCGCGTTGGTGCACGCGTGGTTCACGAGCTTGCACACTTGAGAGCAGACCACAGCAGACGATGTCAGCGAACGACTTGCCAACGCTGTTTGTGCTTGTAGACGGGGTGCAAACGCAGGTTACCCCTGTAATGAACGAGGATGGGACCCGCGTTCCCTTCGGCGATGGTTTTGCCTACAGAACGCCAGGTATGTTAACCCTTTTTAGTCACATGGGGTCAATTTGTTGTTGTAAGCTCCTTCAATCCAGCTATCAGTGCCTGTGAATACGGTGAACACGATGTATTCGTTGCCTAATTAGCTATAGCAGTGTGCCTGTTCGTCAATATGCCCGTACTGAAGTGTACAAAATGCATGTAATTCTGATCCGGAAATTTATCGCGCACTATTTCCCGTGCAACAAAGGCGGAGGGAATAGCAAGTACGTAGTAACGTGCATAAAAATTTAAAATGTTGGCTGCGACAAAAAATATGTTCAAGTTTATTTGTTGAACTGCATACAACAAACTAGTATGTCAATCGACAAAAAATTGAAGTAGCTATATTAGCAGGCTTCGCTGTGGAATTCTGGCACCCTCGCCGATTTGTCACGTGTAGTGGAGATGAGACCATAGCACGGTTTTTTAAGTTCTTGTCGACGATTTATTAACCTAAAAAAACGAACTCTATCAACACCACTCCGCCTTCTTGGATTAGCCTTAACTGTTCAAAATGTTTGGGTGCCTTGTTGAGGCACCCAATAAATCTTTGGGTGCCTAATCACTTCGGCATAGCGACGGGAATGTTGGCGCTGCCATCCAAGATTTTCTTTTAAGATCAATGAGATTTACCCTCTGAATACAGAATTTTAGACCTCCTCTTTCACTAAAATTAAACTTGAACTGTTTTGTTATAACCATGGTAGAATTCTCATTTTTGTAAAATCATGCAGGCTCTACAATCTTTATCTTTCGATTATTACTTGCCTATTATGAAATTTTGACTTATTTTACACTTTCCTATAAACTACCCGATTTTTGGCCAATCCCCCAGAGTGGGTACGTGCCACTAGGTCACAATAATGTACATGTACATCTACGTCTGAATGTGTAGGTTGACAAGTCGCTCCTCTTTACTACTGAACCCACGTGTGAAGCTTCGAATATTTTAGTCCAGAGTAGACACATACCTACAACTAAATGTGGTACTATTTTCTGTCACAGATGGGACTGTCATTACAGTTATATTTCAAGGAAGCGACACTGACACGCTGTCACCGCAATCAGAAGTGGCTGCACCAGCATCACCTGCCATAGAGGCAACACCTGCAGACCTAGGCGCCGCACCGATGGAGGAGCGATCTGGATCCCCTGATGCCGAGCTTTGGAGCACTCGGAAAACCCGGTTCCTCATTTTAAAATACACGGAGATAAATCCTCTCGTCGGGAAAAAAAGCAGCCTTAAGCAAGTTTCATTTACTTTCTCATTGAAGTGTTAACAAAAAAATTTCAACTTTGTTTGCTTAGGCACTTGTGAGCGTACTTGAGCAGCTTTTAATGTGCTAGAGTTGCCAATTTTTAATCCATGACTTTTTTCACAGGACAAAAAAGGCCATGTGGCAAGCAATTGCCCTGATGCTCACCACAGAATTTTCATCTGTGATGACCGAGGTTCAAGTACAAAACAAATGGAAGAGCCTGGAACGGTCTTATAAGAAGACTAAAACGAAGAACAATTCATCCGGGCACTCGAGCGCTGTGTGTGAATATGAAGAGTGAGTGCTGTTGACCATTGCGTACAGTCTCGGGCTTTTGTATTTGCAACTAATTCTTTTCTTCTTTCATCGAGAGCTAAGTGATGTTCATGAAAAAGAACATCACATCACACCTATAGTTCTAATGAAGCCCGGAGAAACAGTTGAAAAAGACAGCAGGTGCAGTTGCCTTATTTTGACAGAAGTTTAGTTATCTCCCTTAATCCTGCACATTGTTTTTCAGCACGTCTTCCGATGCTGATGACAGCATTGACATATAGCCGGGCAAACCCTTGCTAAGCCCAGCATCAGCTGCAGCCAACCCAGCGGATGCCTTGACAAAAAAAAGGAAGGACAGCACATCACTGAATGCACTTTTAACGGAATTTAAGGAGGCAAAAAAAGAGCGGGCCGACCGCTTTGACAAGAAAATGACCTTGTTAGAGCGGCTGGTAACAGCTGTCGAGAAGGTTGCCACAACGGCTTCAGAATAAAAATTTCAAAGAAAAACACTGATACTTATGTGTGTGCATATTCTGTATTATCAGACAACCATAGAAAGTAGCCTGGGACTTGCAGGTCCCAAACGCCTTGATTCTTTATCTTTCACAAACGTTTTCTCAAAGTATATTTGCAGCATTACACAGAGTGAAGCAAAAACCCGCATTTCCCCGAAGGGGAGTATGAGGAAGTGCGAAGCATGGGGTGATGCTATGAGGGGGCGCGCGCGACTAAACTGCAGAGCCGAGCGAAGGAGACGGCAGCGAGAGAGCACGACTGACGCGCCGGCGCCAGCACCTCCTAAAAGCTTTCTAGGAGGTGTTGCCGGCGCCACACACACAACACGTGACGGCGGAGCGAAACACGCCAGGCGGTTGGAGAGGGGGTGAGCGGTGGGGAGAGTACGCACACGAGGGGCTGTTACCGGGCGAGGAGGGAGCTGTCAGCGCGAGGGGAGAGGCGGCGGCCGAGGGTGAGTGCAAACCTAACGGGGGGAGAGGCACACCAGCTGCATGGCGCCGTGACGTCACGGCGCGGAGGCGCCCGCTGCACAACGCGCCGTGACGTCACGGCGCGGAGAGCGGTGCGGAGCCGGCGCGGGGCGCGCGCAGCCACGGAGCGGAGGGCGGAGCGCGCGCAGTCACGTGGGGCGTGACGTCGCTGCGCCGTTGCTACAGACGCTCCTCTCCGCTCCTCGCGCCGTTGCTAGGGGAGAGGAGGAGGAGCGCGGATGCCGGCGGAGTTTTCGGGGTCGCTAAAGAAGTGCATTCGCACTTAAAACTTATCTGCATAAGTACTGCTAGTGGCACAAATGAAATAACTATTACGCACCGAGAAAGGCACAAAGATATGCACTTCTGTGTTTTAGCACTGCTTTTCGGCAATTGCTTTTCGCAGGCACTCGCTGTAGCCTGCCACACTGCGATCAACCACATGGCCACTGTCCTCATCATTTCGAATTTCCTCCAGATCCGGGAGTTCCTGCAGCTCTTCGAAGAAATATCTCTCCTCATTGCATAAGTTGTGCAGGACGTATGCGCCCATGATTACAAGGCAGCCCTGCTTGATGCTGGCTGCGTCCACCAAGTACAGCCTGCGAAATCGCTGCTTAAGTATTCCAAATGTCACCTCAATGGCAACTCGCTGCTGGGAATGAGACTTGTTATGTTTCCTTTTCCAGGAGGGGAAGCTCCGCTGTGTATCCTTGTAAGGCGTCATAAGCCATGGTAGCAACGGATAGGCCGAATCCCCCAGGATGTAACCATTGCTGCATTTCGATGCTGCAGCTTCAAAAAAGGGGCCTTCGCGGAGCACCCTGGCGTCGTGCGCCGAGCCGGGAAATCCAACGAGCACATCTATGAATCTGTTCTCATGGTTGCATATGCCTTGCAGGATCAAAGAAGGAAACTTTTTTCGATTGAAGTACGAGTGTGGGGATTCGGTCGGGGTGTTTATCTCTGTGTGGCTTCCATCCACACAGCCAATGGTGTTTCGCGGTCCCTTCCCAGCGCTCTTTATTAAGAAGCCACCCTTGCTACGTAATTGCTGTTGCTGGTCCGGCCACGCGATCACTTCTTCACTCGTGCTATGTAAAAGGTTCAGCACCCTCTCGATGCATGCGGCACAGATGACTCTGTAACATCAAATCTGTCTGCAATTGATTACATGCTGCACTGGCTTCCGAGATAGCTCAAAACGATGAGACACGTTTTTTCGGCACCGATTCGCGCGCGCCCTCCACGAGCTTCTGGGAAGAATTGAGATGCTTGATAGCGGTCTGCAAGACAGTTAAAGGTCTCGCGTGACCGTCGGAAAAGCCGCTTAAACTCAAACTCAAAATAGCTGCCAACGACATCTTCATGGTACCGTGGAATACGATTTCGGTCTTTCCTCACCAGCTTGACGGCTAACATTGCGACCAAGTCATCGAACTCCTCCTCACTGTCCGAGTCCACAAGGTCCATGGCTACTTGAACGAAAGTTGACAGTGTGGCACAGTTCATCGTCGTCGTTCAGTGCAGCAGCGATGCTCTCTCTCTCTCTCACACACACACACACACACACACACACACCACCGTGAACTTGCACCGTGAAGTGCACCACCGTGAACTTGGTTCAAGTGGTGCAGCCGAATCGAACAGATCCGGAACAACGGCGTGGGGATGGGGAACGACGAGTAGTGTAGGGAACAGGGGTTTCATCTGGCGGCACAGGGGATTGTTGCTATCGAGGGGCGTAACTGTTCATGGGTCGGCGGTAATCATAAGTAGGCTGCATACGGCGTCGACAAAAGCGGGCAACGTGTCCCGGAATGCCACAATGGTAGCAAATTGGGCGGTTGTCGGCTGTGCGCCAAGGATTTGGCTGGCGTGGTAGCTGTGGTGCTGGCGGCAAGAAAGGAATCGGGGGCGGTCGCGCAACAGCTTGGAGAGGTGGACGTGGAGCGAAGGGCGGCCTTGCAGCGACGTCAGCGTATGTCAAGGGCGCCACGACTGTAGGCGGTTGAATAGCAGCTGGCAGGCACTCAGCGACTTGCTCCTTGATGACGGTCTGTAACCCCTGTGTCAGTGGGGAGTATGGTTGCGCGTTCGTAAAGGGCACCAGGTAAAGCTGCCGAGCAACTTCTTCTCGGACGAACTCCTTTATCTGGTACATTAGAGGCGACTCGTCAACACCTAGCGTCAGACCTGAGACAGGGGCGAATTCTGAGGGCGGATGTTGTGTGACAACTCGCTGCCTTCGAAATTCGCGTAACTTTGATACAGCGCAATGACGACAGACACTGTGGTCCGGTTCCGGGCGACCAACATCTGGAAGGCGTCATCCTCAATTCCCTTGAGGATATGCCGGATCTTATCGGCATCTGGCATCGTTGCGTCGACTCTTTTGCACAGATTAACGACGTCTTCGATGTAGCTGGTAAAATTATCACCTTGTTGCTGTGCGCGTGCGCGCAGGCGTTGTTCGGCCTGAAGTTTACGTACATCAGGACGACTAAAGACTTCCATGAAGTTGGTCTTGAACGCCGACCATGTCGGGATGTCGGATTGGTGGTTACGATACCACAAATGTGCAACGTTGCTCAAGTAGAAAATTTCGTTATTGAGCTTTTCCCTATCGTCCCAGTGGTTGTGCGCGCTTACTCTGTCGTACGAGGCGAGCCAGTCCTCGACGTCCTGATCACCGGTACCCGCAAAAATCGCAGGATCCCGCTGACGCTGCACGCCAGGACCGATGACAGTTGGTGCCATGACTGCAGCTTGTTGGGCTGGATCGTCCGGCATGGGCCGAGATGATTGAAGGGTTCGGTTTCGAATTTCCAGCGTTGATGGAGTCGTACCCAGCACTCTCCACCAAATGTCAAAGTGTTTATTGACAGGATTGAGAGGTCGAACTCGGTGCGGCAGTCAGAACCCTGCGAGCAGTCAGGACAAGCCCCGTGCGTAAAAGCGCTGGTGATGCGCCTGACTGACCGGCACTACTTCGTCGTATTTCATACGCCGGAGATGCACCTGGCTAACCGGCACTTCTTCGTTTCAATATATATATATATATATATATATATATATATATATATAGAGAGAGAGAGAGAGAGAGAGAGAGTTTTGTCTTGTTGGTGATATCATTTTTCCTTTCTCTTTCTCCCTCATTCTGCCATACGACTCTGGTCTGGCTGCTGTATACTTCTTTTAACGCCATAGCGTTAATTGCCCCGTGTTGCTGAAAATCCGGCATCGGCGTAAGCGCCGGCGTCGTTAGCGGAAATAATCATGCCGAACAACATAATCCCGAACCACCCCGACCGGACAGGCCCTTCGCATGGCGCAAGGCGTTAGTGAACAAAAATTGAATTTCTTAAAGTAAAATCCGTGAGAAAAATCGTAAAGTACGACTTAACCACAACCTACAGAAGTGATAGCGTCGGATCGTAATTTGAATATAAGAGAAAAAAGCCCGATAAGCAGCCAGAGATTTTTTAATACAATCGCGTTCCACTATTAAAGGCGAAGCTTAAGCGTCCTCCAATTTTGCTCTCATTCTCTGAAAGTATCAAATATGATTTTTTTTATTTAAACATACTTTCCTTATGTCTCCCAATTCTCGGCCGATCACCCACAGTGGGTACACGCCACAGTTACCAAGGCAATTACAAACATTTCTCGGAGCAGCAGCGTGAGCACAGCGGGCTTCTGTATTATATGTGGCTCCTTTTCTCCCCCTCTGGCTCACCACCAATAACAGCTTGACTATCACCACACGGGTGACAAACCACTCGACCGTTAGAGTTACAGAATGGATGCAAAGAAAAGTGATGCGCAGTCGAGGACTGCAGAAAACTAGGTGGGGTGAAAAAATTATGAAATTTTGAGGCGAAAGTTGGAATCAGCTAGCGCAAGACAGGGGCAACTGCAGATCGCAGGAGAGGCCTTCGTCCTGCAGTTGACTTAAACACAGGTTTTGGCTGCTGCTGCTGCTGATTATTATTATTATTATTATTATTATTATTATTATTATTATTATTATTATTATTATTATTATTATTACCACACGACGAGAATGATCGGAGAGCAGGCTGCCACTTCAGGTATCAAGCACTGCAGGCCCACGGTGACTACAAGACGCCAGCCATCGCGTACATGGCAGCCAGAGCCGCGTGCACTCAGGAGGCGTACAATAGTAGCCGTCGGACCAAGAGCGATGTACACCGGAAGGAGCTCCCCGAGCTCTTCCGAAGTCGAGCCTAAGCACGACTTCGGGCGTTGGGAAAAAGCAGAGCATTCCACAGAAGATACACAGAGTATTACACACGACCCCTCGATCACAGATTCAGGACTTTATTCACAAATGGTTCTTATACTATAAGATTTAGTAAAAGCACTGTCCAGCCAAAGGCGACGTCTGAAATATATTTAGCAAAGGGCGCCGGCCACTGACAAACAACTCTTTAGGAATGAAAAGCTTCGTGAATACGTTCCGAACAGCCGACCTGGTGACCCTGCGCGAATGTGCTGTAGGGAGATAGTTGACCTAACCACAGCTCCATCGCGCAGGTCGGGGCGCAGCGCACGCTGTGTTTTGAAGAAAACAGTTCCTGTTAAACCACAACATTCGATGAAGATGCCTTACTCGTGAATCTCTTTTCAATCACGCTTTATCACAGTACTATTGAGCAATGGCTAGCTGTTCTTTAGCGCCTTCAAGAAGGCTAGCTCGTCCGTGCTTCGGCCGCCCACGCGCGCGTAAAATGCACATGCCTCCGTAATACTGCTTCTCCACAGAGCTTTGCTACAAAAGCGCCTTTCAAGCAGACGCTACAGGCTTATTGACGATCCTGAATTTTCTGTTCCCTTTCCAGGCTATAGAACATTATCTTTGTCTTCTACGTATTTATCTTCAACCCAATTCTTACACTTTCTCGATTAAGGTCCTCAATCATTTGCTGTAATTCGTCTCCATTGTTGCTGAATAGGGCAATGTCATCTGCAAACCGAATGTTGCTGAGTTAGTCGCCGTTGATCCTCACTCCTAAACCTTCCCAGCTTAATAGCTTGATCACTTCTGAGCATGCAGTGAATATTATTGTAGAGATTGTGTCTTGCCTGGCCACTTTCTTGATAGCTAATTTTTCACTTTTCCTGTAGAGAACCAAGATAGCTATGTAGTCTTTGTGCATATTTCCCAAGATATTCACGTATGCCTCCTGTACTCCTTGATTGCGCAATGCCTCTATGACTGCTGGTATCTCTACTGAATCAAATGCCTCTTCGTAATCTATGAAAGCCATTAGAGAGGTTGATTATACTCCGCTGATTTCTCGAATACCTTATTGATGACACGGATGTGATCCGTTGTAGAATATCGCTTCTTGAAGACACCCTGTTCTCTTAGTTGTTTGAAGTCAAGTGTTGCCCTTATTCTATCTATTGGAAATTATCTCAATGAATAATAATACAATACTGAAAACAAGCTAATGGGCCTCTAATTCTTCAATTCTTTAACGTCTGCCTTCTTATGGATTAGTATAATGTTGGCATTCTTCCACCTCTCTTGTACATTTGAAATCGTGAGGCATTGCGTATAAAGGGCCGCAAAGCAGTCGATTTAATCAAATATCCTCCATCTTTAATTAAATCGACTGTCATTCCATCTTAACCGGCCAGTTTTCCCCTGGTAATGTCTTGCAAGACCCTTCTAACTTCATCGCTAGTAATAGAAGGAGCCTCTATATCCTGTTCATTACTTCTTCGAATAAAAGTAGCTTGGCTGCTCTGGAAATTGTACAGGTCAGTATAGAATTCTTCCTCTGCTTTTACTATGTCATCTACTGTTGATGACATCACCCTGCTTATCTTTCAGTGCATACATCTTGCCTTGCCCTATGCCAAGTTTCCTCACTGATTTCAGGCTGCGGCCACTTTAACGCGACCCGCTGTGGTTGCTTAGTGGCTGTGGTGTTGAGAAGCTAAGCACGAGGTCGCGGGTTTAAATCCCGGCCACGGCGGCCGCATTTCGATGGGGACGAAATGTGAAAACACCCGTGTGCTTAGATTTAGGTGAACGTGCGTCAAAGAACCCCAGCTGATCCAAATTATTCCGGAGTCCCCCCACTTCGGCGTGCCTCATAATCAGATCGTGGTGTTGGCACATAAAACCCCACAATTTAATTTAGTTAACTTTAACGCGATAGCGTTCAGGGCCCCAGGTCGCAGAAAATCCAGTGTAGGCGTTGTAGCCGGCGTAGGTGTCCCGTGAGCGAAAAATAGTCTAAACGGTACTGAAGTTCTTCTATCACAAAAGAGTTTACACCTTGTCTTAACATTCTTTACAAAGTTATTCCTCGGATTTTTAAGAACGACCGCCCACAAACGAATCAAAACACCGACAGCGCATGCCTTTTATGTTTAACATTCTCAGACTGAAATATTAAAAGTGCGAAACGGAAGTAGCATTGTCATCATATTAATTGTAGTCAACTGGTCAACCACACCACCGCCAGTCCGCGCTCGTTGAGTACTGCGCACGAGCTTCCTATACCTCTCTGCGACTCCACCACCGAAACACATTGGTCATGTATTTTAAGAAATAACATCGGCTGTTCATTGCAGCATGCGAAGCGAACGTTCAAAAGTGCTTGCTGCTCTTTCATTGCGGTGTTGCCCGCTGATTACGCGTTGAGTATCGTATTTGTTCGAGCTTTGTATGTAGTACATGCTGATGTACGCGGTCGTTTTGCGTTACTATTTTTGCACACGTGCATCTCGGTGACTGCAACGTTATGTTTGCTTAGCGACGGACATAATAGGATTTGTATACCAGTTAGAGACAGGTTCGAAATGCGGCTCCGAAACTTACGATGCGCCGAAACTAATGATGCTTACTTACATGGGTTTCGCACACGACTAGCAGACTTCGGTAACAGCGATATCTAGCAGTTCTTAGGTAAGCTATAGGCGGCGTTTTTAACATAAAAACGCCGATCTGATAGCCAATCGTCGCCAAGTCATCGATAGCCAATCAATAGCGAATCGACAGTCGATCAATCAATAAATTCCGGAAAATTCTGGGGATGACTTGGTAGTGCTTAGCCTAGCCCAAATACATAGCCAATACATTGCGATGTCCAATCGATAGCTAATCAATAACTGGTCAATAATCAATAAATTCCGGAAAATGCTAGCATGACTTGGTAGTGCTTAGCCTAGCCCAAATACGTGGCCAATACCTTGCGATAGCTAATCAATAGCTAATCGATAATCGATCAATAATCAATTCCAGAAAATGCTGGGGATGACTTCGTAGTTCTTAGCCTAGCCCAAATACGTGGCCAATAGCTCGCGATAGCCAATTAATAGCCAATCAATAGCTAATTGATAATTATTAATAATCAATAAATTTCAGGAAATGCTGGGGATGACTTGATAGTTCTTAGCCTAGCCCAAATATGTGGCCAATACATTGAGATAGCCAATCGATAACCAATCAATAGCTAATCGATCAATAATTCATAAATTTGGGGAAATGTTGGGGATGACTTGGTAGTGCTTAGCCTAGCCCAAATACGTGGCCAATACCTTGCGATAGCCAATCGATAGCCAATGAATAGCTAATCGATAATCGACAAATAATCTATAAATTCTAGTAAATCTAAGTACACGGGTGTTTTCGCATTTTGCCCCCATCTAAATACGGCCGCTATTCGTCCCCGTGTTTCTTCTCTCGCTGTCTATTACCAGTACCACCTATTAATCCGTTGGATCCACGTCTCTCAAAGCTTTCGCTCTTTAGAAAACACGTAGAACCCGAAGCCTTTGTCCCTTGTGTGGTTGTTGTAGCAAGCAGGAACGCAGCAGGTCAATCCTCCCATCGCACGATGGCTCTACACGAACCATAAAAATTGTCAAAAATCTTTCGGAAAGAGGACGTACAAGCACTCCGGGCGGCTGGAGAGGCCGGATGACTACAAGTACCAGCATGCACCGCGGCAGCGGTGGCGTCGTGAAACTGGCCGGTGGGATCGGTCTATTCCCAGCCTTGTGGGCCGACGAGCGATGAGGATGGCGTTCAAGTAGCGCCTGCACGGAGAACCGCCGATGGTGCCCTCGTCGCAATACGTTGGAGCATTGTCTTTGCGACTGAAATCGATGAGTGGCACAATAAATGCTTGTCGCTGTCGCAGACGGCGCATGCAGTCCTGTCGGTCCAGGGTGCCTTAGTGCAGTCTTCATCGACTGCTCTGGGGGCAACGAGGCCCCCTATGTCGGTCATTTAAATCAATGTATCGTGTAAGCATTCGTGAAGGCCACTCCCAATCACAGCCAGCACAAAAGCGATGTCTCACGTTGATGAAGCCCGGATGCAGGTCCGAGCTGGAGGGAAGGGTTGAGTTCATGTAACCTGGGGCATCTTATATTTGGGGCTTTCCACTCTGATAAAAAGAGTGTGCATGCCAGGTGACAAAGCTGCTTTGCAGCGTCTGTATTCGAAAGAGGAATGGGAATTCTGCGTTCTCAATTTAACATGGGACTTCTCGATACGTCTAGAGACTCGCTCACTCTTTAAAAAAAACAACCATGGTATAGTCCAGGAAAAGTCCACTTCAACTCAAGAAATTCCTGAGAACTTATGGAGAAAGCTAAGACAGCTACGACGCTACTGCAAGAAATGAAGACACAACAGCTTGCATGCAGAAGTATACGCGTGCTATGGTTGCATTCATTCGCAAGCGTTACATCTGTGACATGCCCTTTCATTGACTCTTCCTCGAGATGGCCTTTGGTTAATTGAATTTATTCTTTGGGGTTCCTTAATTATTCTACATATTTTGTTCACCAAACTAGCGAAAATCGTTTTCCAGTTCCCAGTTCAAGTACTATCGAGTGGATTGCGCAAAGTGGTTGTGGCATAGCAGTTACACCTAGATGCTTGAAGCCCCATGAACAGTTCAACCCCTGGTATACTTGCTCAGATATGTATTATACAGTATGTTGTGTCGTGCTTGATCCACGAGGGTGGCCAATTTTCTAGGTTATAATTGTTTTTGGCAGCAAAAAAGAAAGTGAACGGATGACGATCATGCGTTCTTCTTGACCAATTACAGAGAAGTTAACATGTCTAAAATAAAAAGCAGCACGATGTGGTAGGTTTCTTAGACGTTGCTTACGGCAGAAGACAAGGCATTTTAGACATAAATCACTATTGCCATCTGTCGCACGGGTACGGAGCAGTCGAATGACTCAAAGGGGAACGTCTTTTACAGAGTTATCAAAGGTGCTGCAATTCTTCATGAACTAAAATCGCTTCAGTGACTGTCGCTAATGGTGTGCCAATAGCCTGCCTTTATTGCGGAATCTCTTTTGGGCTCCAAGAACACTTTTACGTACCCACTGAATCGCTATGGTTATGCCTTCTTTACAATGTTGACATCAGTGTAAAACAATCATCCACTCAAGTCATTCTATACCGACCTAACCACCACGACGCATTCTCCGTACATACCTAGCTTGGTTTTCTTCGGGAATGTCGCCCACGCGACCAATGTATGAAAGGCGCTTTTGTAGCAAAACTCTACGTTGAAAAAGTATTTCAGAGGCATGTGCTGTTTACCAGAGCATCACCTGTCCAAGCCTTCTTTAAGGCGGGAAAGAGGTGCGAGCCAATGCTGAATATTTCAGCACGGTGGGAAAGGAACTTTCAGAAGAGATTCACCAGTAAGGCATCTCCATTGAATGTTGTGCTTAAACAGGATACCTTTTTCTTCAAGACCTGCGCAATGCAGCAGTGGTTAGCACATTCATCCCCAACAGCACATTGCCACAGCGACATGCGTGCAAATCCCAGGGCGGCTGTTGGGAACGAATTCAGAAAACTTTTCATTCGTAAAGAGGCGTTTTGTCATTGGCTGGCGCCCTTTGTTAAAGATATGGCTAACATCGCTTCTGTGTGGACAGTGCTTTTACAAAATTTTATAGCGTATCCATCCCATCAATTTAAATTTCGAAGACATCTTTGTTCATCAGCGCGGAGTCCGCAGAAAATACCGGCCGCCTCACCCACAACTTAGCGGGGAAGAGGCCGGCGATTGGTGCAAAATACAGACAGGGGTATTCCCCCGTCTAAAAATGCTGAACACCATATATCCCACTCGCTACAGGGCCAAGTGCCCGTGGTGCGGTGGCACACCTACCCTAATACATGTAACCTGGGAGTGCACTAAGCACCCTCATAGGCCAACTAACAATATCACAATGGAGCAGTGGGAGGCACAGCTCGCCTGTTCCGACTTGGCAGGCTAAAACTCCTTAATTAGCCAAGGTCAGCCACGCGGCAGAGGGCAGTGGGGCCCTGGACTGAGGGGCTCCGACCACAGCTCCATAAAATGTTTTCCAGTCAAATAAAGTCTTCCTCTCTCTCTCTCTCTATATATATATATATATATATATATCGCACTTGCATGTGTTATCCAGCAGTCGCGTTTATTATTCAAGATGCAGCCAGGCGTTTTTAACAATACATTTCGCAGGCTTAGTTTCCTTTTTCCGTACCTATTCTCTTCCACGTTTGAACAATACAAAAACGTCCTATGTGGACGCAACGCAGACTCGGCATCTGCTCCGAGGAACTGAAAGCTCCGTCAAACTCTGCTAGACTACATGGCGCAGCAATGAGTGTGAAGGAGCTCCACCTGTGTAGCCTTCACTTCCCTTCCCTCCCCAAAAAGTTGTCCGTAGTATAGAGTGACTGTCCTGGAAAGGCGTTGGCACCGGGATCAATCCTTGGACCAGGATCCTAGCAGCTTTCGCATTACACCCAGCTGAATAATACTTTTTCCACTTAAGGAAACTCTGTACACCTTGCACATTGCTGCCAAACTTAATTGCCAGATTGAAACTTTGAGGGTTCAAAAGGTAGTCTGACCACTGCAAAAAGTAACTAAACAAAACTCTGGCAAAGCCCATCTCGCAATAAAAGTCAACGTTAATGCGTTTCATATTGGAGCAATGTAGCAACATTGTATAGCCACTGCCGAAACGCATTCTCTATGTGGTGTGTACGCAGGCAGCCTCCTGTCGCGCTCCTGTCTGGACATGCTGCGTCATCTAGCGGTGTCACCGTAAAGTCTGTGCATGGTGCGTGTGTCCAATATATGTTTCAGCAAGGTAGCCTGAATTTCAATTCCAGCCAGCATCAGAAAAAGCTTAAGGAATTGTTTTGTCATTCAAAAGCAGCACCCGTACCAAGTTGGCCTCAAAGAGGTTCATATTAGATTGGCATATACCCAGTGACCCAAGCTGGTCCAACGGTTGGTTTCAAGCCCAGTTCCCTCAGCAGAGCAGCCCCTACCCATTAGACCATGGACGACCCAGTGACCCAAGTTGGCGGGAAAATGTGTTAGACACTGGAAAGTGTGCAAGTATACCAAGAATGCTAATCGCATTAAGAGGTCCCTGAACTGTTGAAGCTTGCCAAAGCGCAGTGACCATGACGTTCTACTGTTAGTACAAGTTACGGGTTCGAAAAAATAGTTGCGGTGCTAAATTTATGCAAATATTAACGGACCCCAGGTGGGGCAGATTAACCTAGAGATCCCCTCTAGGGCATTTCTCGTAGCTTTTGGTCTGTTCATACAGTGGGTGTTCATATAGTCACGCTGTCGTAAGTGTGTTTCAATAATATCAAATGATCATGCACAAAAATTGCTGCAGAACCCATCCCGTGACGACTGTCGACGGTAATGCATTAGCATTGAATCGATATAGCAACAACTTATTGCCACCGTCAAAACGACTTACGTATGAGGCGTGTACTGCTGCGGGATTGCTCTTTCACACTTAAGTACATTCGGCCCCATCTAGCGCCGCCTCTGCAAAGCATGCGTGTGGCCTCCAAAATGCATGGTGCGCCGGTGCGTGAAAACCCCGGGAAATACGTCATGCCACAACCGGGCTCCTCCTTTGTACTTCTTTCTGGACACGCTCCACCATCTAATGGCACTGACGAGAAGTCCACGCGTGGACTTTGAGACGAGAAGCGCGGTGCGCCGGTGCCTAAATGCAGAGAATTGTTCCCTTGTTTGCTGCACGTTCAGTGGCACACAGTAAGCG
This sequence comes from Dermacentor silvarum, assembly GCF_013339745.2. Taxonomy (NCBI): domain Eukaryota; kingdom Metazoa; phylum Arthropoda; class Arachnida; order Ixodida; family Ixodidae; genus Dermacentor; species Dermacentor silvarum. Next base: position 328,667,636 of record NC_051154.1, on the reverse strand, counting down.
ACACACTATGTAATTGAAAGCCGCACATACCTAGGGCATTCGTGGCACAGCCTACTAATGGGTTGGGTTGCTGTCCATGTGCAACCCTTGCGACATGGGTTAGATTCTGCTAAGCAGCAGAAATTTAAGGAATCTTTTTTTGTCATTGTAGAAAGGCAAATCTCTCAGCGGCACATATCTAGTTAGCCAAGTTGGCGTCAAATTAGAGAATGGCACACACCTACTGGCACATATCCAGTGGCTCGAGTTGGCATCATAGAAGACCAGCACAGACGAAGTGGCACATACCCAGTGCTCCAAGTCATCGTCAGAGAGTTTCTTTGAACGGTGGTGCCTACCCACATCTACAGTGACCCACGTCGGCGCGAAACAGGTTCGTTTAAGAGCGGCACGTATGTACACATTGGCACATACTCGGCAACCCAAGCTGGTCCGACGGTTACGAACCCAGTTACCTCAGCACAGCAGCCCAACCACGGAATACCCAGTGACTCAAGTAGGCAGGAAAACGGTTAGATACAAACACATAGCCCCTGGAAGTATCTAAAGAATCCGAACACATTAATACAGCTTAATGCAATATTTAATACATTATTATTACATTAAATGCATAAATACACATTATTACCGCAATAATACGCAGGATCACAGGCCAGAGAGATGTGGTACAGGTCCAGTGACACCGGCAACGAACTGTAGGCCCGCAACGCCACCATCGGTAACCTGTGGGTCTGGCACTTGTAGCCGCCGCCTGCGCACGTGTCAACACGGCATATTTCTCGGGGTGGCTGGTGCTGCTCAAGACACCACCGGAGGAAGGAGACGACCAGAGTTCCGACGCCGGGGTCCTCGCAAATGTCCGGCTCAGAGTTACTCGCGTCTGATGCCTGTTGCAGAGGAAACGCCAGGGAACGAGAGATCTCTGGGTCTTGCTCATCATCGTGTCCATTCTAGTATCCCTTCCTAGGCTCATTTGTCTCGTCTTCAGACGAGTCCAACAAAAAAGGCTCCACGAAACCATCCACTATTTGCCAGGCTGTAGAAACAGCCTTCACAGTGGGTTCCTCTCGATCCGCACATTGTTCTGCAGATGCCTCTTGAGCCGTCGACAGTAAAGTTTGGTACCCCTGCCACCGACAGCATCATTGCAATTGCTCAAGGGCCTGCAACGCCGACTCTCGATAGTCCTCCCGCCCTGGCAAGGCGAGTGCACGGCACCGGCCTGAATCGACATGTCGATGGCCGAGCCTGCCGACGGCAGCTTCCAGGGAACGGCAGGTTCGGTACAGGACCCCGAGTGGCCGGTGTGTAGTCTTGTGGCTGCCTTTCTCCATGAAGTCTGGGTAAAGCAGGGGGCGTTTGTCACGCCGCAGAAAGGGTGTCTGACCATTTTTGGCAAAGTCGAGGCAGATGCTGGTCGTCTCTGCGTTGAACAGAATCCCGATGAAGTCATTCATCATCTGCAATGAAGACATAAGAGATGTCTGAATTTGTCAGAGGCTGTTGCAGTCAGTGTTCAGCGATGGCGTCTGTGTTACTTTACTTAAAGAAGAACTGAACAGCGAGTACAAAATGCAAAGCAGCCTACATACCGTCTTGTAGTGAGAGTAAAGAACCAGAAACACTGGTAAAGGTGAGTTGAAGAATCTAGCTTTTTATCAGCCAAACTTAAGCCCAGATAGATGAGCAACACTATCCATCTAGCATCTAACGCTATACATGTCTCACCGTACATTCCAGAGAAAGAGATGGCGCTCATGTTCATTTGAGAATGTGCGATGTTCAGTCTGATAAGACACCCCTTGCTATAAAATAGTGGAGCCACATTGAATTTTCGGATTCTGTAGGTATTTTAAAGTGCCTTTTATTGCATCTTGGAACGTTGCAAGGCAGCTGCGTGGTCACGAGCTCAGAGTCCGTGGGTGCGCCACTTCGCTCTCCTCGTCTTCGCTCGCTCGTCCAAACGCTGATATAGAACACTTCTCCCCTCTAGTGAACTCCAACATATCTTAGTCAATTTTATGTTGATATGTTGAAATCTCTACTCGCTCTGGTGCCTTCAGAACACGACCATAGCGACTGCGTGGTATACAATCGGGAACGGCTTACGACTGTTCGGATCGCTGCATTCTTTCGGGCGTCCCTGCTTCAGTGGGCAAATCCGGGTACGCATTAGGAGACGAGTCAGAAGCCGTGGGTGCATCTTCTGTCGGACGCTCGGCCCCTGAACTGAGGAATGATCTTGTTGTAGTGAAACGATTGTCTTCGGGTGAGTCATTTCCTGGACAAGAATGATAGGGTGATTCTTGAAATGCGTTTTCAATCAACGTATATCTTCTTTTCATATCATCTACGTGACGCCTGTACCACCTTCCATCCTGAGTCATCGTTGCAAAGGACCTCTTGCCGCATTCTTCCACTGCTACAGCGGGTAGCCAGGCAGGGTTACTGTTCAGGAAATTCTTTATCAACACCTTGTCACCTTTCACGTAACCTTTTCTCATATCGTCCACCCTTCCCCTTTTGGTGCGTTTCCGGGGGTGTAGCGCATCCAGATGAGATGAAAGCTGCCTGCCAAACATTAATTCTGCAGGCATGTTTTGCGTTGTGGTGTGCGGTGTCGTATGCTGCTTAAATAAAAAGCGTGACAGTCGGCAGGAGAGGCTTCCATCCGTCAGTTTCTTGAGCGCCATCTTCGTTTCTGCAACCATGCGCTCCGCTTGTCCATATGTGGCCGGGTGGTATGGAGCTGATGTTACATGTTTGATCATGTTCAATTTGTAGAAGTGTTGCATTTGCGACGAAACGAATGCTGTGCCATTATCAGAAACTATCACTTGCGGTATGCCAAAAGTCGTGAAAGGCGATCGTAGCACATCCGTGGCTGCGGCAGTAGACTGTGATGGCACTTGTCTTACTTCTAGCCACTTGGAGAAGGCATCCACTACGATTAAAAAGCTCCGATTGTTCACCGGCCCTGCAAAATCAACATGAACGATCTCCCATGGTTCACTTGGACGGGGCCATTCCGGCATTACAGCTGCTGGAGGAAGATAGCTGTGCATCTTACATGTCTCACACGATCGCACCTTGGTCTCGATGTCAGCGTCCAATCCAGGCCACCACAGGTGACTGCGAGCGAAGCGTTTCATTGTAGTCATTCCCGAGTGGTTAGAGTGAAGGAGAGTCAAACACTCTTCCCTAGCCTCTGTAGGAATCACAACCCGTGTGCCCCATAATACACAACCACGGTGCGTAGAGAGCTCTTGTACCCGACTCTTGTAGGGTTGGAAGTGTATACCTTGCCATGACGCTGTTGATCCTGTTTGCAACCCCTTGTAAACTTGAGAAAGCGTGGAGTCTTCCACTGTCAGCCTTGCTATTTCCTCGGCAGTCAATGGAGGTTTACGCAAACCTTTAATTACCAATACGTCACCTGGTGCCGCTAGCTCATCGACATCGGAAGCAAGAGGAAGTCGACTGAGTGCATCCGCACTCTGATGTTTTTTTTTCCTTCTCTGTACAGCAGCTCGCAGTCATAGGCGCTCAAAATTATGCACTAACGAAGCATCCGGGGTGATAAGACTTGCTGAATTTGCTTCCTAGGGCACATTATTCCAAGAAGCGGCTTATGGTCAGTCACTATGAGTACATGCCCACCGGCAATGTACGGATGAAAATGCGTGACTGCAAACACTATTGCAAGCCCTTCTCTGTCGACTTGTTAGTAGTTTCTCACATTTGCCGAGTGTTCTTGACGCAAACACTATTGGGAGTTCGTGTACATTTCCATCCAACTGCGCAAGAACTGCTCCTAACCCATAAGGCGAAGCATCACAGCAGAGCATCAGTGGGCCAGAGTCGTCGTAATGCGCAAGAACCGTACAGTCACGTAGTACGTCCTTAAGTTTGTTGAAAGCGGCTTTGTGCGGGGCTTCCCGTTTCCACTTAGCTTCTTTATCCAATAGACGAAGAGGTTCGGCGATCGACGCTTTGTCTCGAAGGAACCGGCTGGAAAAACTTATCATTCCTAAGAATGACTGTAGCTCGGACTTGTTTGTTGGTTCAGGCGCACTCGTTATTGCCTAAGTCTTTTCAGACGTCGGCTCAACTCCGTTAGCGCTCACTTTGTAGCCCAGGAAATGCACTTCGCGTACCGCAAATGTGCATTTTTCCTTGTTCGCTTTGAGACCTGCCTGTTGCAAACGCTGCAAAACTGCTTCCAGTCGATCTAGATGCTCTTCATTCGACGCTCCCATGATGAGGATACCGTCTAAATAAGCGCTAACACCGGGTAGTCCAGCGAGCAGAGTATCCATGAAACGTTGGAATATAGATGGTGAGGCCGAAACGCCGAATGGCAGTCGCTTCACTGCGTACAAGCCTTTAATTGTGTTGATAATCAGCATCTCAGAAGTGGTCTTGTCAACGTGCAGCTGTTGATAAGCTTGTGTCAAGTGAATTTTTGAAAAGATCTGTCCTCCTCGTAGAGTTGAAAGTAGCTCAGCTGCCGTTGGCAAAGGATACGCCGTTGGCTTGATTGATGCTTGCGTTTACTGTGCTCCTGTAATCTCCGCACAATCGTAAGGATCCATTCTTCCTCACGATGACCACTGGCGTCGCCCAATCACACGCGGAGTTCTCTGTCGAGTTCTCGACATACGGCATCTCGCAATGCAAATGGCACTTGCCGGCACTTCAAAAACTTCGGTGTCACGTCTTCAGCAAGTTCAATGCATACAGGTAGCCCTGAATGTCCAGTGAGAGCTTCATCGAACACCCCAGAGAACTTGGCTAATGTAGTGTCGATTGTTTCCGCGAGATTGTTGAGTCCATGCAGCGTAATGCCCAGTTTTTCGAACCAATTTCTTCCTAACAAGCTGGCTCCAACTCCTCCAGCCACGAACAAGGGTAGCTGTGCTTTGCTGTTGTTGAAAGATACATTGATGAGCACGGAGCCTAGGATGTCCAAACATTCTCCCGACCATGTACGTAAAGCGAGCTTGCGTTCTCTTAACACCAGGGCATCGTCTGGCCAGAGGCGAGCAAACATCGCTCCACTTATTATAGAAAACGCTGCTCCCAAGTCTACTTCCATCTTGAGTGGCCGACCAGACAGTCGTACTGTCACGAAGAACCTAGCTGTGGTTGTGATCTCTAGTCCTGTGTGAAAAACAGTAAGGAGGCCGCCTTCCTGTTCCTCTAAAACTTCGTCCTCCTCTAAACGATGACTTCCTTGGTACTTCTGTGGTTTAGCCATTTTCGACAGGCAAGCTTTCGCGATGTGACCCTTTTTGCGGCAGAAATTACATGTGGGTGATTGATTCTACGAGAGATCAACGCGGGTCCAAAAATTCATATTTTAGATTTCATTCAATATTTCGTATTTTGTGCGCATATCACTCGGTAGTACGAAAGTGAACTTGTCTTCTTTGACAAATGGATACTTTAGGAGAAAAAAATATCGAAATTCTTCAGGTTGCAGGCGCCATTTTCATGCACCGGGCATTCTCGCAAATTCACAACAATGTCAAATACAAAATATTACGGCTACAAAGAATGCATTTTCTTGCGTAAAACGTATACATAAAGAAGAGTCGGCAAGCGTTGTTTGAGGCTTCTGTGCAAAACGGGAGTGCTTTCGAAAAAATTCTTAATTTGCTACACTTTTCGAAATTTGCTATATTTACGAATTTTTATCTACTAAACTAATGCATGAAGCCTTTTAAAATTTGGTGGGCTATGAGACCTTAACCTTTTTAACAATTGTGCTGAATATTGTTGCTGTAGCACAAATTTCCATTTTTACAGTTTGCCTCAAATGTGAAGTTTTGACGAAAATGAACACAATTTAAAAATCAAAATAAAAATAACGCCATCGTTATTTTTCTCAAAATTTTGTAAACAGCTGTCCACAGACACTGGAAAAAAATATTAAAAATCACCTTGCATTATTTTGTTTTTAATGACAATATATGCGGAAAAATGAGAGCTTCGCCGGGATGCAGCAAGCTGCTAAGAAATAGGGACATCGGTGTAAAAAGAACGTCCATTAGCCTCTGACTTGCCTAAACTTGGCCATAATTGCGACAAAAGGTCAGTTTGGTAAACTAGTATTAGGATTGCAAGCACGCAGTTCTCGAATGCCTAACTTTCTGACGTAAATTGTGCTACTGGGCCATCATTCGCGCCCATATTTTGTTAGTGCTTTCAGATGATGCTCTTCTAAAAATCGTCTGTTTTGAACGAGTTTGTAGAGTGTAGTAGAATGGGGAGTGGGTCCGTGGGACATGGTGGCAAAGAGGTAGTAAAGCGAAATACGTTGAAAGTTGCTGGCGGTGTGGCTGCCACCTTAAGAGGAATTTTTAGCTTGGGTGCTATCTAAATACATGTAAAACAATTTTTTTCTCGGCAACCACTGCACCACATTTGATGACGTCTGTTGCAGTTAAAAGAAAAATGTCACAAAAGAGCGCATAATCTAAGCACGCGCCGTGTGTCACGCAAGCCAGCGAAAGAACACGCTGGCCCCGCGGCAGCTTCAACAGAGGGGGAGAGCACATACGCCTCAAACAACGCGAACGGCGCCGAAACGTCTAGAAGAACCTCGACGAAGCGACGTTAACCTGAGAGAGAGAGAGCCCACGCGCGCGCCAAGACACCTTCTCACCCGGCGAGTCGAGAGATAACTACCGCGTGAGCGTGCGCCAACAGCATGAGTCATCACCTCACCCCCCCCCCCTCGACAAAGCTCCGACAGCAGGGGTCGAAGGTACGAGAAAAGACTCGACGGTTCCCAAGCTTTGTCCATGCTACGACTCCGATAAGAAAGTTCGAGAACCCCTGTGGAAGCTATATAACCGCCGTGCGAGCATCGTCAGTGTGGAATTCAGGAGTTCGAGAGTTCAGTGCACACCGGTGAAGTGATGTAATGTGAAGACCGAGCGTCTGCGGAAGAAGGGAATTCCCCAGCAAGCTAGTCGACGGGTTCATCGAGCGTCTGCATTTCCGGAAGAAGTTCTTTCTGCGACATTTGCCCCGAGTTACGCCGAGATCGTCCGACTTCAAGACCAACACTGGTGAATACGATTGGACACTTAGTGTTCCTTTTTATTGTGTACTTTACATGTTGGACTCTTAGTGCTTGTCGTTAATTATTTTCCTGTGTTTTGTGAATACCCATCTGATTTGTATTCTGTTGTGTCTAGCCTAAGTGTGCAAGCGTGTGTGTAACTGCCTTCTGTGAAGAATATATTTTGTTGTGTTTTGACAAATCTGGGCTCTGACTCGGTCTTTGGACAGCAACCCGCGTTCACTGGCGCACCAGAGGGCCCACTCTTCGTTGCCCTTGCTTTCGTGGGATTATTTTCGGAAGCTGATAAGTCGGCTTTGGAATTTGGTCCGGCGTCTCCACCTCGTTCATGGGGTCTGTGACAAAAAGTGAAACTCTAGTGGTTGTTGGTTGCGATTTTGTTTTATTTAAGTTAACTCTTTAATAAAATTGACAAAATAGCAGAGCTTCAGAAAACGGAACTATCAAATTTACAACTCTAACTCAGAAATGAAACATGATATCACAATCTTGTAAACTGCACCGAATAGTAAATCTAAAGTGTAGAAAATTGCTATATTCTACATGGCTTTAAAAGAGACTACTATTTTGTGCCTAAAATTTGTGCAAAACCCTTGTAAACAATAACAAATGCACGTAAGAAATAAATTGGCAGATCGAATTTGTATGCTTTGAATGCTCTAATAGATGCCATTCACAGGTCTGCAATATATTTTATATAGGTGCAGAGCTACGAAGTTGTAAACTTCGTGTTTCTATTTTTTTTTTTCAAACTTGCCAATTCTTAAAAATTCCAGTTAAATAATACAGGCCAGAAGTCGACATTTCGCGTCCGGCAGTCACTAGAATTTACCTTTCTCTCTCTCATGTGCAACAAATTTAAGTAAAATCGGCCCAGTGGTTATCAGAGAAAATCGTTTCTGCGTTTTATATGTATTTGAATAGGCGGCATCGGAGTTGGGCCCGAGCTAAAGCTTCTTCTTAAGAGCAAGCTTTATTAGATTCGTTTCATTAGATCTGTGTGATCTGGCCCTCTGGATCAGTTGGTCTTATTGAAAATGTGGAAAGAGCCGCCATTACTGCAGCGCTTCGTAAACTGAGGACACGTTCTCAGCACGCTATCATCCTTTCGGATTTGTCAGCGGTGCTCCAACAATTATCCCGTGCATTATATGGCAAGAAGTTCGGCCGACAGGCTTGATGTTAGCTAAGGAGCTGAGCAATAGGCATTTCATTCTCAAGTTTCAGTGGATACCGCCACATATTGGACTTGCAGGCAATGATGCAGCAAATTAAATTGAGAGTGCCAATGAATCACCCCTTATATAAAGACTTCGCAGCACTTTGAATATCACCGCACCATCCAGGAGTGGTTTAAGGAATCCGTCACGCAGAAGCTATACGCTGTTTCATAGAGTAAGAACTAATTCCGCGAACACCCCCCCCCCCCCCTGTTAACGCGGAACAGTTCATCTGTGGCGGCCAATACTTCAATAAAAACAGAAACGCTCTATTTGAAGCTTCGCACAGAAGACAAGTTCCTTAAGAGTGTGCGGAACAGGTAATGTTTCTCAAAACACATAAGTTTCTGAGAGAGGAAGTGTCGCGCCTCTTTCCACCTGTTCAGCCACCTTTTTTAAAGAGGCGGTAGAAGAGAGCAACCGCTGGCACTATCTGCCAGCTAAATCAGCCCAGCCAACACCACTGCATAATGACGCTTCCGACGGAGCCATGGCGAATACGACCTTTTTAGAGTTTAGCTGTCGTAAATTTTGTTACTTGTGTACATGCACAGGGAGCTCACCATTAAATCTGCAATTATCTGCGCTGCAAGCTACGCACACTTGTTAAATAAAATGAGCCATGTAAAGGTTGCTCTGTTGACGTATCTTTACTCAGATTCAAGAGAATGAATATTGTACTAAACGGTATTTTATGCATAAGTATTAACCATAAGAGAAAAATTACCCTTGTGTTGCAATCATGGCCAAGTTTAGGCAAGTCAGAGGCTAATGGACGTTCTTTTTACCCCGATATCCCTATTTCTTAACACCTTGCGGCATCTCGGCGAAGCTCTCATTTCTTCCACATATATTGCCATTAAAAACAAAATAATGCAAGATGTTTTTAATGTTCTTTTTCCAGTGTCTGCGGACAGCTGTTTACGAAATTTTGAGAAAACTTAACGATGGGTTTTTTTATTTTGATTTTTAAATAGTGTTCATTTTCGTCAAAACTTCACATTTGAGGCAACTAAAAATGGAAGTTTGTGCTACAGCAACAATATTCAACACAATCGTTAAACAGGTTAAGGTCTCATAGCCCATTAAATTTCAAAAGGCTGCATGCATTAGTTTGTATATAAAAATTCGTAAATATAGCAAATTTCGAAAAGTGTAGCAAATTAAGAATTTTTTCTAAAGCACTTCCGTTTTGCACAGAAGCCTCAAACAACGCTTGCTGGCTCTTTACGTATACGTTTTACACAAGAAAATGTATTCTTTGTAGCCGTAATATTTTGTATTCCACATTGTTGTGAATTTGCGAGAATGCCCGGTGCATGAAAATGGCGCCTGCACCCTGAAGAATTTCCATATTTTTTTGTCCTAAAGTATCCATTTGTCAAAGAAGGCAAGTTCACTTTCGTACTACCGAGTGATATGCGCACAAAATATAAAATATTGAATGAAATCTAACATACGAATTTTTGGACCCGTGTTGATCTCTCGTGGAATCACCCACGTAGCATTCTTGAAGTAGCACTTGTTGGCCTTCTGATCTGCTAAGCATCAGAAGCACTGATGCGCCTTGCTTGTAGACCTCTCGCGAACATTCCGACGATGTATATCAAAATTTTCGGGCTGTTGCCGAGTGCTTTGAATCTGTCTCTGCTGATCTCTTGCTGATTCAGCAGTCAAAAAGAGCTCGTACGCTTTCTTAAACGTTAACTTATCTTCAGCTAGCAACTGTTGTTGAAGATGAGAATCGTGGATCCCACATACCAATCTGTCTCGTAGCATAATTTCCAAAGGAAGCCTTGTACTCCCAGGTTGAGACTGTAGTTCCGCGTTGCCAGAGTTGTAGTCCTTTGCCAAAGTTCGCAGAGCAGTCACATAGTCTTTGACCGATTCATTAGCGAGCTGGTCTTGTTTCTGGAAGCGATATCGTCCAAGTAACTCAGATGGCCGGGGGTCGAAGTGCTGGCTCAGTAACTTGATGATGTCCATCAAGTCCACCTCAGAAGGCTTCCGTGGTGCAACCAGGGCCCTAAGCGTCTCGTAGGTTTGCTCCCCGCACAGCGTGAGCAGAACCGCTCGCTTCTTGGAAGATTCGACGATGTCGTTGGCTTCATAGTAGAACTCCAGGCGCTCTACCCGCGATGACCAGTCGGTGCCGGGCACAAATTCTGGTATCTTGCCTTTAGGCATTGCCTTCCAGGAAAACTTGCTTCGCGGGGTCGCGTTCCCTCGTCGCCAGTATTGTAAAGTGCCTTTTATTGCATCTTAGAACGTTGCACGGCGGCTGCATGGTCACGAGCTCAGAGTCCTTGGGTGCGCCACTTCGCTCTCCTCGTCTTCGCTCGCTCGTCCAAACGCTGACATACAATAGTAGGCATGCCTTGCACCAAGTGATAACTTGATAACAAAGATTATCCGGTGAAAAATAACACTGAAAAAAAGCAAGTGTAGTGCCACTGTTCTTAACACACCAAATAACTGAATCTAAGCAAACTAAAAGCTTATACTGAAAGCAACTACCTAGTCTAAAATCGTGAAACTTCTCTTCACGCTTGTTGGTAATATAATAATAATTATTATTAGTATATTAATAATTATTATTATAATATTACCAATATTCATAAATATAATACAAAAGCAGGCCTGTTGAATCCAAAGGAGGGCTTGGATAAGAATGCCGTTGGCAACTATAGTACAAATGCCTACATGTGTCGTTCTATACAGGCCTTACTTCATTGCGTGCACGTGTTGGTGTAACAGAACTGCATGTCCAATTGATATCGCAAATATCTCAACTGTGGAGCTTCTGCGGCCTTTGCTTCAACGGAGCAAGAACCGACTCGAGTTAAAACTGGCGAGAGACGGAAGCAACAAACAAAAACATTTTTCTGCTTGCGGATTACGCAACGAGCAGCAGGCAGAGTGGCGGCTAGATAAGTCGCACCACGGAAAAACGGATGCGCTCTCCAGCACTTGCCGAGCGCAGGGGCGGAGAAGTAGCAGAGGAAGCAGGGCACACACCGCCCTTACGACCCTATGCGCATGCGCGGCATTTACAAATCTCTCCGCCAGTTAGCGCCGCGCGAGCGGCCGGCTAGGCGCTCGCATGTTCCCTCTAAGAGAGGACCGTACGACTGTACATGTTCCAAGGACAGTAAGTTACCCACTGAGTGAAATGATTCGTTCTATCAAGAATTTCATTATACTGAAATTTGTTACATCGAAGTCAAAGGCAGTTAGATAGCAGCTCCGAAAGTATATCTTAGCAGTAATTACGACATTTATTTATAGCTTGTCACATGGCTCTCGATCCACCAGTAAGGAGGTGGGATGAGGCTAGATTTTAACTGCTTGCAGAGCCCCAAAATGCTGTTTGCAGAACCACCGGGTTCCATGTAACGTACATGACCCACTTATTCAGAAATGTGCTTTAACTTGATGCCCATGCTTGAATTGACCTACACGATATCTGGCGTGAATGTGCCAAAGACGCTCGTGCGTATCCATCGGCACATTGACATCTTTCTGAATATATGGGCGAGAACCTCTAGTCTGCAGCAACCAACTGATCATCCATTCATTATGTTTTTTTTCTTTTGCAACAGCTTCAGACACTGAATGTACTAAAGCAAGACTGAAAATACTGAGTAGCCACAAAATGAAGGCTCACCAGCCACTTTGTCGGGGTGTGGCCTGGGTCCGGGTGCCGGATACACAATGCAGTCAATGACGTGGTGCAGCTCGAGCACGTCGATGGCGGTGAACTATCGCGAGTTGCCCGAGTGCAGGAAGGAACACTTGGTGACAATGACAGTGCTTGTGATGCCAGTCCGCTTGGGTAGTTCCTGGTACTGTTCACGTGGACTGCGCATCTCGGTGCACTGTACAAACACCAGCGAAATCCAAGTAAGCCTTAGGTGAAGGGCACCGCTAGACCGAAGTCCTTAAAGGAACAGGAAAAAAAGCATTAGAGAGTTTTAGGAACAGTAAGGCTTTGCACCTGTGTGCACTAGACTAACATCTGCAATAACAGGCCAGTGTGAGGAGACTTGCACTGGCGGACCCAAGTATAAAAGGAAAAAGAAAAATGAGCTTTCAGGACTTCAGGGAACAATAAGGCTTCACAAATGAGTGCAGTGCAGAGCTGGTGAACCTATACAGGGTGTCCTAGTTATCATGCTTCGTATTTTTAAAAAAGGACAGGTTATTCCATGCGAAGTCAACTAAGTGCATATTGTTCACAGTTGAGTAGTGCGGCCAGTAATTTTTTTTGACGGCGATAATGAAAGCCTGCAAAAAATGAAAATACCACACGACTCGTGGGCCATGTCCACCCGCATCAGAAAGCAGCGCCTTCAAACACGCTCCACAGGAGTTCCACAGGTGATCTGTTATGTCGCACTGTCGTGGGCAAGGCGTGTCAGATAATACGCCATGCAGCTCTTCCGCTAGCTCCTATGGAACTTGTGGAGGGCACTTTTTTTATGCGGGCAGACGTTTGGTTAAATGATGTGCTTCATATTTCGCTGGCTTTCTTTATCAGCCACAATAAATAAACGGGAAAAGAGTACCTGGCTGAAAACATGCCAACTTTCAATTTCCTACAGATTCTTCATTTACAGCACAGCATTCAGAGGAATAACTAAAGAAATTGCCAACTGTAATTATATTTATTCAATTAAATAGCATCAACAAAAGACTACGTGCAGTTACTCTACTCGACTGAATATGCAGTTGGTTGTCTTCGCGTAATGGCCCGTCTTTATTAAAAACGCAATGCATGATAACTGGGACAGCCTGTATAGGAGTGCTGGAGGCACTGGGCCATGTCCAGTGCAAAACAGCCACACTTGGCAAGATTAGGAACCACTTTCAAAGAGAAAAACAAGCTGTCAATTTGTTGTTTTCTATTACTTATCGTATGTCAAAACACTTTTTTTCTGGTGGTTAGTTGCACTTCTCATGTGTACAGATGGTTTATATCACTATCCTTGATTTTAATTCCAGGTTTTCTATTGTGATTTGCTTTGTGCTGCACAGCTCCTTTCCGTTTCAGACATCTTGATGTCATGATGCATCTATACTAATCGAAACGAAAAGATTTAACAAACAGAAAATAAGTCGATAATGTTATCATGGTACTTTTTTTAAAGGGCCCCCCAACCAGGCCCTTGGAAATTAGGGTTATACAAAGAGCGTAGCAATGCTGAAGGGCTACAAGACTTCGAGAACACCTGTAAATAAGTATTATTGCGCTTCGACAACACTACGGTGTCAACGAAGCTGTGAAATGGTAAACTATCATGCACACTCCTCTAAGCATGTCTTGATCAGGAGAAAATCGAGTTGTCTACACTGCGTATGCACAAATGGCTTGGATTGGAAGCAGACTTTGGCGATTCACATCAGATAGCACGACAGCTTGATGCCAAAAGTTGTCTTAAGCCTCTTGAACAACAAGCATCTGAGCTGCAGCTATTTCACATGAATCTGTGTAAACCGTAAAAGCACTACTAAATCTGCTTTGTGTCAGCCAATTAAATTTATTACCTTGATCAGTCAACAATCAAGTCAATAAGCGATCTGAATTTTTAGTTACGTTCGATTCGCCTGCACCGCCTGAACCAGTTCACGAGGTGCTGCACCCTGCCATTCGTTTCAGAGGTGCAGCAATGGCGCCCGCTGAACCACGCCGTTCATTTCAAAAGGTGCAAGAAAGGTGGAGGGCTGGTTCATGATTTTGCTGCACCCACTCCACTGTCGGTGCCGCCTTGGTACAGGCGTACAGGCGCGCAGCAGCAGCGCAGCAGACGACACAGCACACGGGCGCGAGAGCCGTTAAAACCCCGCTTATGCCTGTCTGATGTATCTACGCAAGTGTGGTCTGTATTTACGCCCCAGAATTCGATCATATCTGCAGTTCAGGACCTCTCAAACTTACGCACTCCGTGCACATTAGTCGGGCATAACATAACGCCTGCACCGCGTCTGCACCTTGGCGTTCGTTTCGAATGTCGCGCTGTGCCTGCACCACAGAAATCGAGCTGCACAATTTCTGAACTTCTCGTGAACCGCCGTGAACGGGTTCACAGTAGTGCAGGTGAATCGAACGGACCTTTTTAGACATTGCGTTTATGAACTATACGAGTATATGACTTGTTTTGATCTACTTTTGGACATTTTTCAGAGGGTTATCGACTCAGTCCAAATTCACGCAGCCTGATGGCAATATTTTTATTAAACTTGCATATTTTGTCGCAACGCACTGTAACACTAAAACATTATTGCATTCTTATTACATAGTCATCAAACATGACTTTTTCTAACCATCGTACCCCCTTCCGCTCACTGCTGAAATCATGTAAGCGTGAGCCTACAGTGCTGGTGCATTGCCTGCTGCTAGAAAGGAGTCCGTGACACTAAATTTACAGACCTGCGCAGGGCGAAAGATAAGCCGGCCTGGTGTAACAAAGATGCTCCGTACGAGGCAGACGCCACGGGCCAGCTGTGCCGGTTTATAGTGCAACAGGCTATAGGCGGAATAGAAGGCACGTGAAAGCACCACGACGTTGCCTGCATCGATGCTGGACACAACGTGGCCGAGCGCCCGCTCCACCACCATTGGCTCGTTCTCGGAACCTGTCGAGAACTCCCGCACCAGCTTGTTGACTTCCGACTTGGACATGCGGACCATCTGGTCGAGGACATCAAAGGTGATGTGCAGGGCCGCCTTGAATGCATAGGCACAGGGAAACGGCGGACTCCTCTGCATCACCTCACACGGCACCTAGAAAATCCGTACAATATTTCCACAGGCGGACCACCTGTTTCTTTTATTGCAAAAACAATTATACAGACAATAGCTACAATACTGGTGTTGATGTCTTGTTCTATGAATGTACACACGTGCACGCACTGTTCCAACAAAATGCAGCCTGCTTCGGGCAGGCAGCGAAAGGATGCGGAACTGGTATTCGTGCGGCATTCCTTGTTGGCGAGGCAACAAGCGCCTTACATACATGAAGAAATTGCTTCCTCCTGATTGCGCATGCTTTTTAAAACAAAATACTACTGGGTTTCTGCGGCTTATCTAAGTTATGCTAAAATACATTATTTGGCAAGATTTCCGTACATTGTTTACTCAAGGTAAGAAATAGCATTGTAAAAAATATAGCAGCACCCAAGGCTGTCCCATCAGTATGAATTCTCGAGATAACTGCACTCGCCCTATTACTAACCACCAATAAATGGCAAATTGAAGCTTTCTGTGCCGATGATGAGTCCCGCTAGTCCAGGGATTTCCTTTGATCAATCGACTGCCACAGAAATGGTCTAGTAGTCGTTTTATTATTTTGATGGGAATGCTGTGCTAGTGAATGGCACCAGCATTTCAGAAAACAAGATGTTTAGCCACTAAGCCACCATGGCAGATGAATGAATGAATGCTTTGAACTGGTTCGAGGACATGCGGGGCACAGAAAACAAGTACAGACGCACATCATACAAGGGCAGCCTACACTCACTGCTTGTGTCGGCATGCAACAACAAAATAAATTTCAGCCATCAAGGGCACAAGCTGTACGAAATATTTGAGGACGAAACGTTTTTCCACTGACAAGGAAACAAAAACCGAAAGAACTAACAATCACGGTGGCCTGCTGCACATGCCCACACATTCCAAGAATCCGAGTTCCCTGTCACATAGGGTAGTCTTAATATGCTTATTTTCATTTGTTCAGCATAAATGTTGATTATTACTGGAGAAAATGGAGGCCACACACCTCCCTTTAAATGAGAGTATTTCTTTGGCTACCCTACCCCTGTTCTGTTTATCTGGCGTTGATACGATGACAGTGTAAAGAGAATGAAAAAAATCTATCCCCTATAAGGAATAGATTAAAAAATGCATTCTGGGGTGTCACGTGCCAAAACGAAAATCTGATTACGAGGCACGCTGTAGAGGACTGCACGTGAATGGCTCTTGGTACTGCTGTTTTACAGCAGCACTCGACATATTAGGCTGTGTTTTCTCTGGTTAAACTTTGTGCCACAAGATGGCACCACTAATTTCGCCACCACCAAGCAATCCAGTGTTCCATAATCTGCAATTTATTTTAAGGAATTCCCATACAATATTAACCGACAACTCTCAGCACAGCTGTAAGATGGTGTTGCGCACAAACTATATGTCACTAAGATGATCGCTGTTGCTGCATCACAATACAGGCAGTGAACTCTCACCTGCAGGTATTTTGCCGACGGGCAAACCAGGTGACGCCAGGCCACTCGATGGTGCAGTCCACCTGGTAGATTGGTTCCTGCTCTGCTTGCGGTATACCTCGCCAAATAGCGGGCCCTGCTCGCCGAAGCAAGTGAAAATACTCCTCTAGGTATCTGTCGTGGCTTTCACCGCGGTTCAACAGGATCCACCAGAGCTGAAGCTTCAGCTGGTGATATGTGGCAAGCATACTGCATAGTACTGAGGAAATTGAATACTGCAATTTAATGCCACAAAGCTGCGCAATGGGTTATGAGAGACCCAATAGTGGAGGGCGCGCTCTGCAGTAGCACACCCAGGATCTCTGCCGGGGGGGGGGTGAATTTACGTGGTGGGGGGGGAAGCAAGCACTTTGCATAATATGCAATTTCCTTGCTTTAGCCGGAGGAATCCAACACCAAATAAAATGCCTAATAACACTAACAATAAATAATAATAATAATAATAATAATAATAATAAGATTTTACGTGCCAAAACCATGATCTGATTATGAGGCACGCCATAGTGGGGGACTAACTGGGGTTATTTAACATGCACCTAAATCTAAGTACACTGGTGTTTTCGCATTTCGCCCCCATCGAAATGCGGCCGCCGTGGCCGGGATTCGGTCCCGCTACCTCGTGCTCAGCAGCCCAACACCATAGCCACTGAGCAACCATGGCGGGTAAATAAAATGCCTAATAATTTATAATATAATTGAGAAACACAATTGAGAAAAACAGGAACGCTTAGAATTTTCTGTACCTGTTACAAACAGAAATTATGGCAACAAATCAAAACACTTTAGCAGAGAAAGAAAAGTTAGATCTTTCCAAACAAATTGGCTGTCGAGAAATGGTAGGCTGTGTTTTCCTATGATAATGAAAAAGTATTTCTGCCAGCTACAGCTGTCAGGTGCGTTTTGGTTTATCCAGTTTCAAATATAGCCACTGATGTTTGCGTCATGGTCTTCATTACAAACCGAATAAAGTGAGCAAATTTTTGTCTAATTGAAGACGAATAAAAATTTTAGGAGGAAGCGTTAGCTCAGGACCAACTTGGATGCCGCCTATTGAAATGCATGTAAAACGCAGAAATGCTTTTATGAGACAACATTGGACCAATTCGAATAAAATTTATCGCATTTGAAAGAATCTTAAATTCCGGTGCCTGTAGAAGCAGAATTTGGATTTAGAACCGGAAATGTTCTAAGATTGTGGAAAATAGGTTAATATATATTATAAAGTTTACAAATCTGCAACTCTGCATCAAGAACAGATATAGCAGTTCTGTAAACTGCATCCACTAGAATATTTAAATGCGCGAACTCTTTTAAAAAAAATTAAATTATGGGGTTTTACGTGCCAAAACCACTTTCTGATTATGAGGCATGCCGTAGTGGGGGACTCCGGAAATTTTGACCACCTGGGGTTCTTTAACGTGCACCTAAAAATCTAAGTACACGGGTGTTTTCGCATTTCACCCCCATCGAAATGCGGCCGCCGTGGCCGGGATTCGATACCGCGACCTTGTGCTCAGCAGCCCAACACCATAGCCACTGAGCAACCACGGCGGGTTGGGCGAACTCTTTCATGTGGATTTACAGCCGACGTGAATTCATCACAATATTTGTACAAAGGCTTTGCAAAAGTCCCACCCACACTTTAGTGGTATGTTTCATAGCGGTGTATAATATATGAATATTGCCCGCTTTAGACGTATTACTGTAGTTTACAGAATTCTGATATTTTTCATTGCTGAGCTTAAAGTTTCGTTCTTGAAATTTTTTCGATTTTCAACAAATTTTATTAAAAGATAGAAGGCCTAAATAGAAAATATGTTTCCTACAGTCACTACATTGTAAATTTTTCTATTACATGTAACAAACTCTGTGCAGTCGTTCGGTGCAGTCCGAGCCCGAGCTAAAGCTTCATCTGGGACATTCGGCTGGACGCTTTCGAGCTCTCAAGAGCGTTCTTGCTATGCGGTCGGCATGCATCGAAAACGGTGTGATCCGCCGCGGCGCCACCAGTCGGGGGCTACTGTCCGGGATCCGCATAAAAAATGCTTCAGGAACGCGCGTGGAACGCTGACGCCTCCCATCCCCGTCAGCTAGCGCCGTTCGGCCCAGCCAAGCGGCCGAGAACGCAACTACGGCTGTGACATCCGCTCCCATTGTAGCCCGTCTGACGCTGTATACAAGCCACCTTCTACCTGGGAGCGCGCGACCGAGATCCGACAAACTCAAACACGTGGCTACTCCGAGTGCACCTCCCTGCCGACGCCCATGGCTACGACCTAGTACAGTTTCTCAGCAATGTTTCAGAGCCCAAAAAGTCATGCGGGGTACGCATCATACGTTCATAATTATTTGCACCAGTACATCTCATCGCGATTCGTTTAGTTTTTTGTTTTTTTTAGGTTCTGCCACGCCCACTCATTATCCGTAATTATTTTGCGGTTCTGGGTCCATCCGATACCAACAACACGATATTTCATTTCTAGTGTTGGCATATACGCATACGCAGGCCGCAGCGTCGTCTGCTGCGCATACAATGCGCAGCAGACGACGCGCGGCCACCAGCGCTGGAGTCGGGTGCCGGCAGCGAATCGCGCAGGCGCAGACGCTCGAAGCCTGTTATCTTGAACCACGTCGAATTTTATGGCGGAGCGCACTAGCCGCATGATAGGGAAGCGTAGTACAATAGATGATAACAGGCTTCGAGCGTCTGCGCGAGCTGCTGCCGGCACCCGACTCCAGCGCTCGCCGCATCGCGATGCAATGCGCTCCGAGATTTCCTCTAATGGCACGTACACACTAGCGGCAAAACGCGCGTGGCGCGCCGCCAGCGGCAAACCGCAGCAGCGGCAGGGCGGCCACACCAACCGGCGGCGCGCCGCTGCGGCAATCACGTGACAGACTAGACTCCTCTC
This sequence comes from Dermacentor silvarum, assembly GCF_013339745.2. Taxonomy (NCBI): domain Eukaryota; kingdom Metazoa; phylum Arthropoda; class Arachnida; order Ixodida; family Ixodidae; genus Dermacentor; species Dermacentor silvarum. The sequence continues at coordinate 328,648,134 of NC_051154.1, read as the reverse complement.
CCCTTCTCGAACTATCCGGGAGCTCACGTGTGCACATGATAGTGCGAAACGAGAAACAAGCGGTCGGGCGGGTCCGCGTGGCACCAGTTTCCCGCGCGCACGTCACGGTAGCGGGCCGCTCTCATTGGTCTCCTTCATCCGCGGCACGCGGCAAACCGCAAGAAATCGGTCCAGGAGCGATCCCTGCCGCGGCAACAAAAACCCGTTTCGCGGCTGCTTTCGCGGCGCGCGTCTTGCCGCCGGCGGCGCGCCGCGCGCGTTTTTCCGCTATGGTGTACGTGGCATAAGTGTGAAACAGACTGGACCTCTACTGAACCCTACAAGGATGGCGAGCTGGAACATAACCATGTTAGCAGTGCACGGCAAAACGAAATGAGTACACGAAAAGAGGAAAGAGCAGTATTTTTATGTGTCTTCATTTTGCCGTGCGCTGTTATCTCGGATGACAAAAGCACATGACATGCGCGACAAATGTTAAAGGCTAGTGCCTACGCTAAAACGCGACATGGGGAATAAAACACGGCAAACGTACGCATACGGCCAAGCTTACCTTTCGACACGCTGTCGCCGTCAACTCGGAGCACGACAGAGCAGCCGTGGTAGGTGCACCACGTTGAACAGTTCGAACGAGATCACGAGCCAGACCAGCGCATCCTCTATTTATAACTGGCAGGCTGGCAACCAGAGAGCAACTCGACCAATGGCCGAAGACCACGCACGGGGGTAGCGCCACGTGACGCGAGAGAAAAAGATGATGAAGGCGATGACACCGCTGTAGCGTTCTAACGGAGCGTCCGGACAGCGGAAAAGCCCGACCTCTATGACGTGTTTCCGGCTCCCAACATTGCTTTCGTGGCATTCAACCAGTAGCCTGTAGGTTTCGCATTTTAAATCCAAAGGGCGTCATCATATAGCTGGAATTTTTAAGCTCTGCTTGTGAGGTCTCTGTTGTAGAAAACATGGAGCGTGCGCCGCTAGAGTGTGCTAGTAGAGTGTACTAGATTGGGGGAGTGGGTCCAACGAGGGCTCTGCGCTGAGACATTTTTTATGGAAAATCCAGGTGGCGCCACCGTCACTTTCATCGGAATGAGCGGCCCCGCTCGCCAGCCGGACGCTTGTCGCGTCGAAGACCCAACCGCAGCTACATGGAGCTTTGACAGGCGGATACTCGGTGGCGGTAACACTTAGATTATTCCCCACGGATCTATTGTAAATAAAATTGAAAATGAGCAGCGGAAAGAACGCAAACGACGCAACGACGACGGTGCGTCGAGCAGACGACAGCTACTCAGCCCGCGAGCTCGCCTCAGCCAATGAGCGCTGCCGAAACAGCCGGAGCCAACGTTTATTGGCCGGAGATTTAGAAGAAGGCGATGGCAGCGCCGCCACATTTTCCGTGTTTTTTGCTTCACCCTCGCCGCTTGCTAAGGCGTCCGCTGGACCCACTCTCCCATTCTAGTACACTCTAGTGCTAGTAACACTAGAATAGTACGCCGTTAGAGTGACCTAGAATATGGGGGAGTGTCCAAAGCGCCGCGCGAAAGCATGGGAGGAGCGAGGACCTTTTTGTGTGAACTCCCGCACCGCGGCGCTGCTGTACCGGACTATAGCAAGCAGATTTGGAGCAGCCGCCTGGTATTGATAGCTTTGTATGGGAAGGGTGCAACAGAATTACCGGGTCAAGGAAAGGCGGAGGCGTAGGCGTACTAATTAGGCGAGGTCTGAAGTGGCGAAGGGTAAACGAGACATGTAAAGAGCACTTATGGATTAGTGGTACATGGCAAGGTAAAAAGACGTGGCTGGGAGTAGCTTACCTATGGACAAGTAGTGATGGATGGATGGAAACAACTTTATTCTAATCCGGCGAAGTTTAATGACCCGGGCTCAGGTCTCCCATGAGGGGACTTCGAGGCCTTGCCTCGTCGCCGCCTCCCGGGCCCGCTGGACTGCCCACTCTTGTGTCTTGAGGTTGGAGCTGCGCAGAGCGGCGGCCCACTTCGACGCAAGAGCCTCCGGAGCTACTGCCATTTTCGCTGCTATAACAGGAAACTCCCACAACATGTGTGAGAGTGTCGCTCTAGTTGCCTGACATAACTTGCAAATAGCACTCGAGTATTGCGTGGGGAAAATGTGCTGCAATCGCACCGGACTGGGGAAGGTGTGTGTCTGCAGTTGTCGCCAGACGAATGCCTGGCAACGCTTCAGTTTGGGGTGAGGCGGGGGCAATATCCTTCTGCCTAACTGGTAGTGCTTGGTGATATCATTATAGCTTACTAAGCGTTCTCGCGTGTTTCGCACCAGGAGGTCCGAACTCGAAGAGGGTGTCTCAGACTCTGCGCGGCGTGTCAGTTCTCGCGCAGAGCGGTGTGCCACCTCATTCAAGTTAGGGGGGCCCTCGTCGGTGGGGGTGGCGACGTGCGCTGGGAACCACATGATCGTGGTGCTATCGAAGTGCTGTTGACCAGCTTTCCTTAGGATCTGAAGAGCTTCGGAGGCAATGCGCCCCCGCGCGTAGTTACGAACTGCGGATTGTGAGTCGCGAAGAACTACCTCGCAGAAGGGGTCGGTAAGCGCAAGCTCAATCGCAACCTCTTCCGCTGTATCTGGGTATTCCGTGCTGACACTACACGCGTGAGTAAGCCGGGAGTTAACGTCTATGTCTACCGCCGTGAACCGGTGTTCTTGTGTGTACTCTGCCGCGTCTACGAAGCGCGTAGTCGTCTCGGCGTACACATAAACTAAGGAAAGAATTACTCAAGCAACCACCAAGATAATCTGAAAATAAAGGGGAAGCGGAATGCAGCAATAATGAAACACAGAGCACTATGGGGCCACAATAAGTATGAGGTGGTGCGTGGAATCTGGAAAGGAGTAATGGTGCCAGCGCTAACATTCGCAAATTCCATTATATGCTTAAAATCGGATATATTGGCGAGTTTGGAAGTTAACCAAAGATCAGTAGGCCGGTTGGCTTTGGGAGCACACGGTAATACGACAAATGAGGCAGTGCAGGGTGACATGGGTTGGGCCTCTTTTGAAGTCAGAGAAGCACAGAGCAAAATTAGTTTTGAAGAAAGGCTCAGGAACTTGGATGAAAATAAATGGACGGCTAAAGTTCACAAGTATCTCTACATGAAAAGCGTGGACACAGAATGGAGGAAGAGGTCAAGGAAGTTGGCAACCAAGCACAGCATAATCGAAACTGTAAATAGACAACCAGGGGTCATAAGAAAGAAAGTGAGAGAAATAGAGACCGTGAATTAGATGCAAAGAATGGAAACAAAAAGGACATTGGAGATTTACAAGAATGAGAAGAAAGAAATTAGAAGGGAAAATCTGTACGATAACACAAAGGGCAGTGCCTTGCTATTTGAGGCTCGAGCCGGTTGCCTAAGGACGAAAACATATCGGAACAAATATTCGGAACTAGATGAGACATGTGTATGCTGCAGTAAAGATCCAGAGACCACTCAGCCCATCCTAATGGAATGCGACGGGATCCACCCAGCGAGAACCGTAGGTAACGTGCAACTCCCAGAAGCGCTTGGGTTTAAAGTGGAAGGAAACAAACAGATCAGCCGTAGAGATCAGCAAGAGACGATTGGAGTACTGGTGGAAAAAAGCCGGGAAAAGATGGATACGACCTGATCTCTTAAAATCATAGGAAGCGGTACAAAATAATTTTTTTAAATAAAAATAATGAGAGGTATACAAAGTGCTAGATAAAGAACATGTATAGTATACCTGATTAAATCAAGCTGGCTAGGTGACTATTTGTCGCCGCCCCGTTTCAAAGGGGATGCCAATAAATCATAACCATCATCATCATAGTGCCTAGAATATACTTACCAGTGTGCCGACCGCGGGCTTTCCGGTGGCACGGAGAATGATGCCTTCCGCCGGCGGCCACCAGACGGCGATAGCCGTACGGACCGTGCTATGCCGAGCGGCGTCTCTAGCCAACGCGCGCGTGTGCGACAGACGCCAATGGGCTGCCCCAGCCCGTTTCGCTCTGCGGAACGTTAGTTGAGGTGCAAAGTGTAATCGAAAGAATATGATTTCGTTGCACTTACAAACGATCGTACGCACAGTTATCATTATAACGCTACACGATACCGGGTGTTTCTGCGAAAAATACCAATAAATAAATACGTTGTTTCCGAAGAAGTGCAACTTTTTTCCACAGTAAACTATTATATGCGAGACATGTCCACAAATGCTAAATTCACACCAAGTTTTATATAATTAGCATAAATTAAATTAATTACCATAAATGACGGTAATTAAACAGGGCACATTTTCATGGGCAAAACACCGTCGACTAATTTTGAACGAGCGCTCAATGTAGCAATTATTAAAGTTTTTCTCACAAGCGACAGCCGCCAGAGTTAGCCTTCGATCTGCCCTCTTATATTCTTCTCCCACTCGGCAAAACGTTCTGGGTCAGCAGGCGCGCTGAATAATGAGACTTGCTCGTTGTTTGAGCGCTATCCAGTTGTACAATATGGGACAAAACAGGTGCTGTCTTTACGCCTCGTTTTCTGCGACGACATCTTGGTTCCGTCCGTGAACAGACACAAGTGCGAACCACGCGCACAGAAAAGAAACCCAGCAATGACATGCGGAGGCACCACATGCTACTTGCTCGAAAGCTACAACGCGCCGCGACCGACTGCGCTTACGAACGCGCATCCGAAGTGCATCCAAAGCGCAAGCGACGCGTGATGCGCCGCTCGGTTAGCATGGTCGCAAACAGTGTCGCCGTCTGGTGGCCTCCGGCGGAAGGCATCACCGGCAGTGCCAGCGTCTCCCATTGGAAACGCCCGGCGGTCGGCACACTAGTAAGTATATTCTAGGCAATATATAACCGGACCAATGCCGCAGGCCCTCGGATTTCTCGACGCTGAAGGTGGCCGCTGCATCGAGGGCGTAGCCACTAGCCACAACTAAAGCTCGCCTAGAGCGGTGGTTGAGAGCGGTAAAACAATCCCGAGCGGTGCCGGGTGTGATATAGCTCTTGACTATGTGGAATAGATTGTTTTTCCTTTTTTTAAAGCGAAGCTTTGTACCTCTACCAGCCAAGGGTTCTGTCGTGTCCGTCGTTGTAAGCAAAAAACGATCCCGACGAACCGCTAACAATTGCAGGTATAGCAGTATAGCTTACTTGATTTCAGGCATTCAGCGTATAACTAAGCACTCGTTTTCGCAAGAAAAACCACAAAAACAAGCTTCAAAGTGATGAGCCAACATGATGGATGATAAGGGCTGCGGGCAAACAACGGAAACAGGCTCGGCGCGGTCCGTAAGATTAGGGGCGCGATCTTGTAAGCGTTCCAAAATGGAACGGAGGCGTTCCGTTCCATCGAGCCGCACACGATTGGTCAATTTGAACCGTGACGAACGCCATGACGTCAATTGTGACGTGAACCGTGACGTCCTGCTGCTGTCAATCATTCCGTGTCGTCTGCTAACGGACGAACGCAACGGAACGGTTGCCGAGTCCGTCCGTTTCGATAGAACGGATTAGAACGGCTACCAGACGACTTGGATTGGATTAAAACGTAAGCGCTTGGGACAGTTAGCCTCTTTCGTATCCGGTTCAATCCAAATCGGGAATCCCAACAGTTGGAGAAAATGGCGTTTTCTTTCTCTGCCGTGTCTTTTCGTGTCGCCTGTGCGGCTGCTGCAGTCGCGCAGAGACGATAACCCGAGGTAGAAGATGCATTTAAAGAGTTGACGGAGGAAGAGTTCCGGCAGTATTTTTGTCTGTCCAAACGAACAGTGCGTAGCTTGTGCGACGAGCTTGACTCCATCATTGGATGCCAGCGAGCCAGTGGCCTTTCCACAGAAAGGAAGGTGTGCGCGCTGCGATTTTTCGGCACTGGAAGCTTCCGGAGGAGCGTTGGTCGCGAGGAGCAAATAGGCATGGCGCAGCCGGCCGCGAGCAACACCATCCAGGAGGTGACGGAGGTCATCATTTCCGTGTCTGCCCGGAGAAAGTTGGTGGACTTTTCATTGACACCGGCTGCCAAGGATGAGGCAAAGGCGGCGTTTGCGCGACGTGGTGCTATTCCAGGCGTGCTAGCGTGCGTCGATGGCACGTTGATCTCCACTATGAAGCCAGAGGGACTCAGCCCGGCCGACACGGCGAGCTTCATGTCGAGGAAGGGTTATTACGCCCTCAACGTCATGGTCGTAAGTACCGTTGGAATGTTTTACTTCAATGTAGTCGCCATTTTTACTCGCCCATAGTAGCAATTGTTCAGTTTAATGCCCAAGCTGGCATAACTAGTAATGTAACGATTAAAAGAGGACATGCGGGGAACTGTGTACGAGCTCGTTGAAGTCTGACATGTCAGCGGTAATGATGAGTGCCATGTGTTTCTGTGCATGAGCCGTTTGCCGTACCAAAATTGTGTTTTCGTTCTGGCGTGCATACACAATGGAGTTGTGCATTTCGGAGGTATTTAGGAACATGGGCAGCAGTCGTAGCAAAAATCGTTACACTATAGGGAAGATACGATGGAAGCATTTTGAACAGGGAAGTACTTACAACCATTGCATGGGCTGGATTTGGCGTGTATGGGTGTTCTTGCGCATTTTCGTGCCCCAAGTTTTCATTTAGCGATCACTTAGTGCAAACCATAGTCGTGCGCACAAAGGGCCCCAAATACGAAACCCTGTGCACGCCTATGACTGAAGCAGTGTAGCTGCTTATACCAGCGTAAATGTATGTATTGTTTTCTGCATATTAATGGCAAAAAGGGATTTTGAGCATATCTGCAGCGCTATTTTGTATTGCTCCTCATTGCAGGTGTGCAACTCAGAACTTTGCATCCTTGTTGTGGGCCCCCAGGTCCCTGATTCGGGCCACGACTCTTGGATGTGGCAGCATAATCCACTGTGTGCGCGCCTCGCCGCACAACTGCAGCCTGGCGAGTCTCTGCTTGGTAAGTATTCGTAATGTGTACCCCTAACTAGGGCAGAGCACTTTGGTTGGTAACAACTTTATTGATAGTCACAGGAATATTGATGTCACAGGAATGGTGATCTTTCATAACACATACATAATTTATTTATACAAATTGCAATGCCCCTAGGCTATCACAGGGCTGTGTTTGTACAGTGGAAAATACATTAAAGAACTTGTATACTGTGGGGATCGAGGTCGTCCCCCAGCTCGCGCGTGGCGCTTAGCTCGATCCCCGGGAACCGCCGCCGTAACGGCAACATGGCGGATACGGCTAGCGCGCCGGACTTACTTTCCCGCGCAAACCGTGCTTCTCCCCCCCGGGATTGGACTTCCCCCCGCGAGGACACGTCACCGGGACGCGCCCTGATTGGCCTCCCGCGCGGCGGCCCCCGGGCACCCTCTCCACCCGAGTATAGAGGCTAGAAGGGTTCTCCTAGTGTCGGGAGCGGGCACCCTTTCCCAAAGCGCAGGAGAAATCAGTTTGGATGTTTGGCGGCGTAGTTCGAAGAGGGCGCTGCGCTCCGGTGGCGGGTCACTGGCATGGAGCCGAAGGAACGCAGACCTATGCGCAGACACAAGTCGTTGACAGTATTGCGTAGCACGTGCGGCGACGGAGTTTACCGTGCCTTGCTTTACGTTGACAACGTAGTGCGATGGCCTGATGCGCTGCAACGTGCTGAACTTCTGTAACTATGCCTTAAAAAAAAAAAAGAGTGGACGTGTTTTGTTCCCCTTTGTAGGGGCGGTTACAAGTCATCTACAGAAACGGTTTCATTGTTCCGCGCTCCATCCGACCCTGTGCGCTTGAAGGAATCGGCTAGAAGTATCAAGAGAGATGACAAATTGCCTAGTGAAACCTGTGTAGTGTGCTCTCGCCACTTCGACGAGCGATTCGTTCAAAGAGCGTTCAAACACGTAATCAATGGCCAGACTGTCGAGCTCGACCGCGAACGTCCGACGCTTACTGAAGACGCCATTCCTACAATTTTTCTGGACGCACCATCTTATTTCACGAAGCAAATGCCGAATAAGAGAGCAGAAAGAAACCTGGACAACAGCGATACCCCGCCGCGTAGCGCAGAGCTCCGAATAACGACCCAGCTGAAGCCGTCGAAACATTGGCCTGCACTGTTCTTTACAAAAGCAAAGAACATGGAACGAAACACACAAAATGAAAAGCAGTAGCTCTGGAAAATGAGGCGATGCCAGTAGAACGACACTGTCTAGCGAAAATGCTTTTGCTTTTGTACATACAGAAAGCGCTCATCATACAGTGTTTTTGTAGACCATAGTGTGCAATTTTGTAAAGCTTCAATAAAGTATGTGCACGAGACGAACAGATTGCATTCAATTTCCTCTCCTCACATTTGTGGGCTGTTCGGTGCCGCTTCTCCCGTAAGACTCCGTTTTATTGCGGCTGCTTGCGTATAGCTTTCATCACTCTAGTTAAAACGGCAGCGCAGCAGGGACGAAGACAAGATACACATCACAAGCGCGCCGTCTTGTTTCTGTATCTCTTAATCTCAGTTGCGCTGCCGTATGAACGAGGTATGGGCTCACTCGCCCAAACCAAAGATTTATTTCATCATTCGTCGCGGTAAGCATGCTCGCTAATTTTGGAATGTTGTCGAGACCTCAGATCTTACGAAGAGTAGCGACCTGCGGAAAGCACCGGTCACTTGCGAGTGCCCGCTGCAGAGCGCGCCGGAGCTCGCAAGCGCAACCCGCCAGCGAGCACCGGCGGCATCTGTCGGAGCATAGCAAAGTATTTCACCTCAGCTCGCGCCTTCACGACACTAGGAGAACCCTTCTAGCCTCTATAACCCGAGCTTTCGTCCGCTGAGCGCTTCCTCGCCGCGGCAGAGGCTCTCAGGCTCGCAACGAGGTGGTTACATGAGACCTTTGTTCTCGCGACTCCTCGTTATCGCGCTTGGCGGACCGCTACCCGGTTAGCCCTAGCGCAGCGGGCGCGCGTACTCGATCGGTCTTGCGGCGAGCCTTGGCCCGTAAGCGCCGTGACTGTAGCACTGAGCTGTACCTTGGGTTAATAAACCCGTGTTTGTTGGCGATCTGACTCCGGAGCCTTCTCTGCGCCGTGTCGGAGAGTCGACGAACCCTGCCGTAGCGCCTTTGTGTGTTGCGGAGTGGAGGAGCGTCGTGCCCTTTCCTGACCGTCGCTCGTAGGGTAAGCCTTGTGCAAACCCATCTCCACAATACACATCAAGTACCCCTCCATACGGATGGTCAATGTTTCCAAATCAAAACATCCGACAGATTATGATAATTTAAACACAAACGAAGTAAAGTTATACAAAGAATCCTTTAAAAAGAATGCCACAGCCGTGGACTCGGAAACAATTGTACCCTCTTCACTGTGCAAGAGGCTCCAAGGTTTGCATAAACCTCGGAGACTCTTGCACAGGTTTGCATAATTTTCATAAAACACACCAGAATGATCGCAACCGCCGCATCCTGTGCATTCGGGTGCTCGGTGTACATTGGTAGGAACGAGGCAATATGCTTGCTAGCCACCTCTTGTGCTACGTGTATGAAAACTTCCATGTAAGCATGAATACGCAGACGAGGCAAGCAAGTAAAGCGTAATGAATGCGGATTCAACCACAAAAGAAAAAATCTAGCACTGAGTGTTGTGACATTACACTCCTCACATCATGTCTAAATGGGTAGACGTAAATTAACGTGAAAGCACAAAAAATACAAAGGTCAACTTTATCACATGCTATGACGACAAGTACAGAGGTCAACACACATCTCTAGAACGTGCGAATCATGTTTGCAGGACTGCGCTGGCGAATCTGATGACGACATGTGGCACAAAATCGGCTGTATGTGAGCTTGCGTGACTAAATGTACAGTTCCCAAATATTTTTATCGACCTGGCGGTCGGCCTAAGCTTTCGTAGCTGCTTTGGCCCTCGCAAGTGTGTTCTAGACATGAGTGTTGACCTCTGTACATCATGAACCTTGTACATACAGCACGCTACACGTAGCAAAGCATGTGAGAACATTGCAACATGAGCATCACACAATTCGTTTTCACCACGGCACATAAAACTTGCAGTTACATTTAAGTGACCTTGGAAGAAAGTATGACTTTGACAGGTACGTCCGTTCCCTTATCAGTGTAAAGAGTAACTGGCTAGAAGCATTCATTTCTCGACAGCAATTGTAATGCGATGCTAAACAACAGGTGAATCATAATTGTAGAAAGGTGAGTGCACTTGCCAGCTGTGATGAAACATAAATTACATACAACATGAATAATTGGCTCTGCCATCTCACAGCACCCAGAACGTGTCACACTTGAAACTTATTGTTGCTCACTTGGAACGAAAACTAGAGGAAACCAATCACCGGCGTGGTGCAATGATGATGGCCATTTTCATTTGTGAAACTATGCATCTTGAAGAGTGACTAGTTTGGTGCTCTGAAAAAAGACCACATTGTAGTTGTACCTTAGCATCACTGTGCCGAAATGAAAATATCACAGTGCAAACACTATGTGGTAAAGCTTCATAATGAGTGCAGTAAGCTACAAAACATAGTGAAGCAATATAACTATCAAAGTACAAAACCCATACACAGAAATCGACAACTACTTGTAATGATTCCAGTGTCTTCGAAATGTGTAAATAAAAGAAAGCACGCTGGCGTTGCAGCTGGATTAGTATAAATAGAAAGAGGAAAATACTACGATACAAAAATGGGTGCACGCATTACACCTTTCATCCAAAAAATCCTCCTACATTACTCATACAAGGAAACAATGAAACTTAAACACTAAAACTCAAAATGAAGCAACAATAAGTGCATAAAATGAAAGTGAAGATATAAAACTCAAGGAACAATAAATAAACAAGATAAACTGAACTCATAAAACAGTAAATGACTAAAATGAAATTGAAAAGGTGAAAATAAACAATAAATTAATTCCTCCTTTCTTGTTGCAGGTGGCCAGCTACGACTAGTGCCAGGAAGCGCACCTTCTCCAGTATGCCCTCCTGAGCCGCTGCCGTCCTCTCTGCCGCGAGAGCGAGCCGGGTGGTGGATTGTTCGATCCTTCGCAGCACCTGAAATGAATAATTGTGGTGGAATTGTTCGCATGAGTTGCTGATTACTCGCAACCAGCTCATCGCTGGAAGCTGTTGTCAAGAATTGCAACGTGCACAACAATTGCCAACCTCCCTCGCTGTAGCCACTGTAGTGTCTATCCTCCCAACACATCACATATTCTATGGCAATGCCATCCAAAACTACCCCCCTTACCCAAACCTTCATCCCTCCCATCTACCCCTTCCTCCGAGTGGCTGACCACCGCAATCACCCTTCACGACCAAGGATTCCTTGGGGACTTCATCGGCCTAGCGCTGAAGCACGCCGCAAGCGACGCCCTGGACTCAGGGCACTGATGCATTTTTTATCGCAGAATAAAAAAAAAAGTGATTTCTCTCTCTCTCTCTGTTGAAGAGCCACTGGCCTGATGGCATCATTTGGCAGTGTCACGCGTCATGTACAAGCTATGCCCTCTTCGTTTGGACAGACAAGGACCTGTTGGAACTACTTTTCCGTCATCTATTCAAATGCATCTCTTACCACCAAACAACCCTTTTCAGGGCCAACCAACCTTTTGCCCGGCTGTTGATCGTTAGCAAGATACGATACCGAGTCCTTAATATAACGCATATTTCTTATTTACATCAAAAGTTGGTTTGTTTTCCAGATTCGTGGTTCACTTATAATAACAGAGCATAAATAATATTTATGTCCTTCACGTAAAATGACACCAAAGGATCTGCCAACCTGAAGCTTCCTACGCTATTTTCCTGTTCGCCAACAGTGTCGCGTTCTGCTAAAGGTACCACTTACAGATAATGGCAAACTCTAAGTCGGCACCGTTCAGGAACGCATGATATTACGCCGGCAGTGTGCTTACCTCTTGGTAGGGGAGGTCGGTGATGCCACGGAAGCGGACCGTGCCCGTCATCTGGAGCACTCGGCCCCGGAAGCCGGGTGCGCGACCCCCTCCAGTGCTTCTGAAAATACACACCAATGTCGAAGGACAAATCGCCCAGACCATTCGACGGTCACTCACATTTGCTCTTGGGCTATAGCGGTAGCATCGCGGCGGGCCTCGTAGACCTGCTGCTTCCTCCACTGGTCGACCGTTTTCACAACGGGCCCTTCCGCGTTCAGCACGTCGGCCAGCTGCTGCCACAGCCGTCGTCGGTCTACAAGGCTGAAGCCCGGCCCCAGCTCGCTGGATCTTAAAGCCAGCTGGAGATGCGGCTCCATAAAAGCGAGCACCGTCACCCGCTGGCCCTCGGAAACGCGCGGTCCCATAACGGGTGCAGAAGCCGACACGTTTTCCTACATGGCTCTCCGCACGCAACAGCTCGACCGAACCAACCGCTTCAAAACTCGCGCCGTTTGAATTTCAATAGTTGTGGAGACATGCATAAAAGCATTCCTTGAAACGGGGTAGTGGCTAGCGCCACCACTAAACGTTTCGCAAGATTGCGACACCACCTAGCGCCATTTCAAGACATTAACCGCAATAATTTGTTTAACTCGTTCCGCATTCCAAACTGAATCTTTGAAAAGCAACACCAACACATTTTGCTACTCAGTCATAATAGTGAGATATTTCTCAACATGTTAGAAACGCTTCTAAGTACGTTATACGGTCCCCAAGCAGACGTCAAAAGCGTGACGCAGGCGTCCACTTCGCTCATTGGCTCTTTGCTTCCTCTCGTCCTCGCGAACATGGCGGACCGCCTATTTCGTGACGTAAAGAACGAACCGCCTCCGTTCCATTTTGGAACGCGTACAAGATCGCGCCCTAGATTGCAGCTGTTGCAAAGCTTATGCAGCTGCTTGAAAGAGGGTTGACGTCATTCGAAACCCTTCCAGCCTAAAGCCCCTATATATAAAAAGTAGCGCCATCCACTTCCCTCCTCCTCCGTTCCACTATCGCGCTCGGCGCGACCAGCGCGATCGAGGCGCGATATCGACAGTGGCGCCGCCTGATTCGGGCCTGCCGTGGCAGACGACAGCTAACGCGCTACCAGAGGAAATCCGAGGAAAACTCCGATCGCGCCCTGCGGAGACGTTTTTGAGGCGCGATTTTGCTTCGTCAGTCAGTAACTGGTCTTAATAATGCCGTTTTGGAAGTAGCAACGCGACGATGCGAGACGGCGCAAATATCAAGTGTGCAGCAAGCGTTTGCGCACGCCGGATGGTAAACAAAAAAAGCCTTTTGCCCTCACCTTGTCGGTTGCGGCAACTTAAGGCACAGCAGCATGCCATCACAACGAAGTTCTTGTCCCTAACACGTTTTATCCGTTTGTGCGTACAGCACTTTCGTCACACAGGCCCTAGAATGGCAGTCGGAGCGCGCTGGAAAGAAAAAAATATACAAAAGCGCAACGCGAACTTCCACGTGACACGGATTGGCCAATGGGGGAGCGGAGGAGGCTGGGGCGACAGGAGGCGGCTAAAAGAGGGCGAGGAGGAAGCGCCGGGGTGAGCGCGGTGGCGGCAAGATCTAAGAATGGCGCTACCTTTATAAATATAGGGGCTTTATTCCAGCCTAGTAACTGCTTCGGTTCATTTTCTAGACTACCCCACTATGGCGTAGTCTAGTAGTGTATATCACACCGATCATAAAGCGGTAGTGAACATTGTTGTGAAGTAAATAATAATAAAGGCCGTGGTTAAAGTTACGTTGTAGTGTGTGAAATATCAAGTGCGCCGCAGTCACCGTGAGGGTGGTGTAACAAGCTTCGCTTTCCAACCACCTTCACAGGGTGGATTGGCGGGCAATTTTTTTCTTTTGGCTCGGACACTAATGTATTGAGTCCACCCGTTACAAAGGGGTCATTAGCCACAAATCATCATCATCATCATCGTGGGCTTTCTCCGCTGCGGAAGCCGCGCCAAGGCGGCGGGCGTCTGCTACGAGCCTGATATTTTGTTTGCTATTTGCCAACATCACAATAATTTGGGATATATTAAGTACCACGTCACCGCAAGGTAATACCGCAGTGACTCACCGCACAGAGAACGCATTTGCCGGCTGTGCATACGGGTATTTTGTTTATTTACTTCTGGCTCGTTTGGTCCGCGTTACGCGGCTGTTTGAGTAACGCATTCCGCCCGCTTACTTCGTTTAGTTAGGCGTGGAATGAGCAACGTGAACGTGCTGCAGAAGAAAATAAGCTGGAGATCGCGATGACAACCAGGAGAACATGGTATATATGGCTAGCTCATGCTAATGCTTTTACACCCTATCGTTCCCTTTCTTTTATTTCATGCATGCGATTTGTTTTATAAGACTGCCTCACGCGCTCTGCTGTTTCTTTATTAAGGCGAAATCCTTTACAGGCTCTTGGGAAGCGTAATGTGTCCTTCGGTGGGGCCGCGGTACCAAAAATAAATACAAACCGCGTAACTCTCGCGTCTCGTTCACTTGGTATATATTCCAAAGTATAGCGTGGAAAGGCACAAATGTGTGACTAGGATGACTGATGGGTCATGGCATTAGTAACTTGACATACTTACATTCACGTCGCGATTAATGAAAACAATATCACGTGTGGTGCAAACCCGCATTTTTCAGCCAGAAATCCCTCTGATGGTGTGGGTGTGACGATAAGACCGTGTTGAATGCCAATCTCGACCTCAGTGTGTCGAACTTGCTCATATATCATGAAGAACTGAGAGCACATGTAAAGGGTAATAATAGTAATGATATTTTCGGGGGTTTTACATCCAAAAATCACAATATGGCTATGAGAAACGCCGTACGTATTGGAGGGCTCCGGTAATTTCGACCGCCTGGGTTTCTTGAACGTGCACCTAAATCTATGTACACGGGTGTTTTATGCATTTCGCCTCCATCGAAATGTAAGCCGCCATGGCCGGGAATCGAACCCGCGTCTTCGATTTTAGCAGTACAACCTACCAAAGCCCCTAAGCTATAGCACGGCAAAGGGTACGCGAGAAATATACGCGGCAAGAAACAAGACAAACCAAAATAAATGAAATGCTAACAGTGCAACATTGTGTACGTACGCCTTATTTCATAATTACAAGCGAACGTCGGAAAACGAACGTGATGCTTTACGGATGTGCAACTCGTCTTTCGCCTTCTTGTTGAAAGAGCGCAAACACTAAGTTAATTTTAACGTGAAAGTAACTTTAGGAATATTTATTGCGTACGCTCGCTGGTTCGTACACAGCGCACATACTTACGATAAATAATTACGTACTTGTAGTTACGTAATGAAAGAGGCAACTAATCACCAGAACATAAACTTCTCATGTTTTACTGGTTGAATGTAACTATTTCAGGGATATGTAGAATGAATAGCGATATTTGTAGTGCATCAAAGATTGTAATTTTCAAGACGATTTTCCACTCTATATAATGCAAGCACAAACATCATCACGCGCCATGAATGCTTGTTAGTTTATGTAAAAAATGACATGTTAAGCAATAACTATTATATAATGAGAAGTTATATGTTGGCAATTTCAGCGAGGATTCACGGAATAATAAAACAAGGCTATTGCTGTGTCACAGCTGTCCCCGATTCGTCGTCGGCGCGAAGTCGATCGACGGGGTAGACAAGCTGGTTAGTCGTTCCGTACGCAAGCGAGCACAGTGAAAAGAGTCAGAGTCGGGAGCAAACAAAAAACAAGATATTTATCGGCTGATAAATACACACAAGTTAATAAAATACAATAAAAAGAAAAACACAAAACAGACTAACACACCTGAGCTTAATATACACAATGGTAAGGACAAATAAATACGAGCGATCAACAGTAGATATAAAAATTAAACAGTGCGAGGATCAAATATACTTAACACAGAATACACTTAACAAAGAATACACTTAACAGTTTTCACTAAAACAAAGTTCAAGAGCAATCAAAGTTCAAAAGAAAACAAATGGTGTCATACGCATGGCCGGGCAGCAGCAGCAAGTCCATAAACCATGGAAGTCGGTGCACAAAGCTTTCCCGAAGAATGCTGGCCGTCCGATCTTGTCGAGGTGGATGCGAATTGCTGAGCTGGGTTTCCCGGGAGTCTAGATCCGACGACTTCCCTCAAGCAGGTTGAGCTAACTTGAGGCGGACTACCGAGGACTTCGTTGCAGACGCTGGTTTGACGTCTCGTACGTCAACTAGTTACTTGGAGTTCCGACGCGGCTAGGCGGCCCAGGCGATACTGGACGGCGCTAGCTCCTTGACTACTTCTCCGCAGATTACAGGATCAGCTTCTAGACTAATCAGCAGGGCCCAAAACATGCGCTTAAATAGCCTCTCCTTTCCCTAGTTCCCTAGGTAGGGAAACTGCCGCTATGTAGCATTCTCCGAATTCAGCTCTCTTAGCTCCCAACAATCTTGGCCGCGCCCTTTCACTATGGACGAAGAACCGCAGATTATCCTCTCTCCCAATGTCAAGGGCCAAGGTAGGGTGGCTAGAAGTGGCCCCTTCTAGCCACCCTAGCCAAGGTTGAGCCCGGCACTACCACGTGGCCGTACGTGCACACTTCGGGGTCCGTAATCGGCGTGACGCGTCTGGAATCGAGATGGCAGCCCGAGCGGCCACGACGCTTTTGACGCCCGTAATTCGGCGTGTCGATGTCGAATGCATTATACGCTGCACAGTCAGGAGCCCACGTTTTTGACGCTCGCAATTCGGCGTGTCGATGTCGAATGCATTATACGCTGCACAGTCAGGAGCCCACGTTTTTGACGTTCGTAATTCGGCGTGTCGTTAATCAGCGTCCAAACCATTCGAAAATATGCCCCTCCGTGACATGCTGCAATAACTTTTGCATAAGAAATGAGTAAATACCTAGGCCAGTAGTAGCTATCTATTCATTTCAATGTCCAAAATATGCATTTGTTTACCTTTATATCTTTGTTTACCTATTGGCTGGAATGGCTTTTCTTTCGAATGTCTGAATTTGAAACCAGCTTCGCTCACGGTGAACCTTAAGGTACAACGTGCGCGAAGTTTGTATTGAAGAGATAGCGTGCAGCAAGAATTGTTCGTGTACCACGCTATCCCCTGAAGCGAAATTGGCCAACAATATTGCGGCGTTAGGGCCGTCTCTGCTCCTTCTCTTGTTCCCCTTACACCTTCTCACTGCGCTCTGTTCATGATAAAGTATTGTCGAGGCTAAAAAATTCATGAATAAATACATATGCATATGGCTCCAAACTACTACCGACCGTGAGTGAAAAGCGCGTAGTGGTGAGCGAAGCGGTCACTGCACGTATTTCACTTGACTTCGTGAGCAACTTACTTTTTTTCGTTACTCTTATTCTTGCAAGCATGGTGCTGTTGCCCACGTGCCCATCTTTTTTTACGTTCTTTCCTTGCGCGGACTCATTTAGCGCGTTTCTACGCACGCACAGTTACCGTAATACCATTCCCGAACTCTAGCATCGGAGCTAGGCCGCGCTAATGAGTTTGATACGTTAGTTTTTGCATTATCTTGCTACCCAAGCACAAAGAAACGCTCAAAGATGGGTAAGCTCCATGCAGCGCCACACTGTTGAAGTTAAATACAGTTTAAGTGCTTTGCGTGGAAAATGAACGCAAAAAAACTACAGCGCGTAGCAGACGACCCTCGCTTTCCGAGCGCTTCGCGAGCGCGAAAAGCCGACGGGTCCGGAGCAGCAGCGGCGCGGCGCGGCAGTTCACAGAAAAAGGCCCTTGCTAGAGTGACCTAGAATATGGGAGAGTGTCCAAAGCGCCGCGCGAATGCATGGGAGGAGCGAGGACCTTTTTGTGTGAACTCCCGCGCCGCGGCGCTGCTGTACCGGACCCGTGGGCTTTCTCCGCTGCGGAAGCCGCGCCATGGCGGCGGGCGTCTGCTACGAGCCTGATATTTTGTTTGCTATTAGCCAACATCGCAATAATTTGGGATATATTAAGTACCACGTCACCGCAAGGTAATACTACAGTGACTCACCGCACAGAGAACGCGTTTGCCGGCTGTGCATACGGGTATTTACTTCTCGCTCGTTTGGTCCGCGTTACGCGGCTGTTTGAGTAACGCATTCCGCGCGCTCACTTCATTTAGTTATGCGTGGAATGAGCAACCTGAACGTGCTGCAGAAGAAAATAAGCTGGATATCGCGATGACAACCAGGAGAACATGGAAAAATGGCTAGCTCATGCTAACGCTTTTACACCCTTTGGTTCCCTTCTTTTATTTCATGCATTCGATTTGTTTTATAAGACTGCCTCACGCGCTTTGCTGTTTCTTTATTAAGGCGAAATCCTTTACAGGCTCTTGGGAAGCGTAATGCGTCCTTCGGTGGGGCCGCGGTACCAAAAATAAATACAAACCGCGTAACTCTCGCGTCTCGTTCACTTGGTATATATTCCAAAGTATAGCGTGGAAAGGCACAAATGTGTGAATAAGATGACTGATGGGTCATGTCATTAGTAACTTGACACTTGCATTCACGTCGCGATTAATGAAAACAATATCACGTGTGGTGCAAACCCGCATTTTTAGGGCAGAAATCCCTTTGATGGTGCGGGTGTGACGATAAGACCATGTTGAATGCCAATCTCGACCTCAGTGTGTCGAACTTGCTCATATATCATGAAGAACTGAGAGCACATGTAAAGGGTAATAATAGTAATGATAATTTCTGGGGTTTTATATCCAAAAATCACAATATGGCTATGAGAAACGCCGTACGTATTGGAGGGCTCCGGTAATTTCGACCGCCTGGGTTTCTTGAACGTGCACCTAAATCTATGTACACGGGTGTTTTATGCATTTCGCCTCCATCGAAATGTAAGCCGCCGTGGCCGGGAATCGAACCCGCGTCTTCGAGTTTAGCAGTACAACCTACCAAAGCCACTAAGCTATAGCACGGCAAAGGGTACGCTAAATATATACGCGGCGAAAAACAAGACAAACCAAAATAAATTAAATGCTAACAGTGCAACATTGTGTACGTACGCCTCATTTCATAATTACGAGCGAACGTCAGAAAATGAACGTGATGCTTTACGGATGTGCACTCGTCTTTCGTCTTCTTGTTGCAAGAGCGCAAACACTAAGCGAATTTTAACGTGAAAGTAACTTTAGGAATATTTATTGCGCACGCTCGCTGGTTCGTACACAGCGCACATACTTACGATGAATAATTACGTACTTGTAGTTACGTAATGAAAGAGGCAACTAATCACCAGAACATAAACTTTTCATGTTTCACTTATTGAATGTAACTATTTTAGGGATATGTATAATCAATAGCGATATTTGTAGTGCATAAAAGATTGTAATTTTCAAGAAGATTTTCCACTCAATATAATGCAAGCACAAACATCATCACGCGCCATGAATGCTTGTTAGTTTATGTAAAAAATCACACGTTAAGCAATAACTATTATATCATGAGAAGTTATATGTTGGTAATTTCAGAGAGGATTCACGGATTAATAAAACAAGGCTATTGCTGCAATAACTGTTGCATAAGAAATGAGTAAATAGCTAGGCCAGTAGTAGCTATCTATTCATTTCAATGTCGAAAAATATATATTTGTTTACCTTTTTTATGTTTGTTTACCTATTGGCTGGGATGACTTTTTTTTTCGAATGTCTGAATTTGAAACCATCTTCGCTCACGCTGAACCTTAAGGTACAACGTGCGCGAAGTTTGTATTGAAGAGATAGCGTACAGGAAGAATTGTTCGTGTACCGCGCTATCCCCTGAAGCGAAATTGGCCAACAATATTGCGGCGTTAGGGCCGTCTCTGCTCCTTCTCTTGTTTCCGTTACACCTTCTCACTGCGCTCTGTTCATGATAAAGTATTGTCGAGGCTAAAAAATTCATGAATAAATACATATGCATATGGCTCTAAACTACTACCGACCGTGAGTGAAAAGCGCGTAGTGGTGAGCGAAGCGGTCACTGCACGCACGTAAGTATTTCACTTGACTTCGCGAGTAATTTACTTTTTTCGTTACTCTTATTCTTGCAAGCATGGTGCTATTGCCCACGTGCCCATCTTTTTTTACGTTCTGTCCTTGCGCGGACTCATTTAGCGCGTTTCTACGCACGCACAGTTACCGTAATACCGTTCCCGAACTCTAGCACCGGAGCTAGGCCGCGCTAATGAATTTGATACGTTAGTTTTTGCATTATCTTGCTGCCCAAGCACAAAAAAAACGCTCACATATGGGTAAGCTCCATGCAGCGCCACACTGTTGAATTTAAATACAGTTTAAGTGCTTTGCGGGGAAAATGAACGCAAAAAACTATAGCGCGTAGCAGACGACCCTCGCTTCCCGCGCGCTTCGCGAGCGCGAAAAGCCCACGGGTCCGGAGCAGCAGCGGCGCGGCGCGGCAGTTCACAGAAAAAGGCCCTCGCCGGAGCCGGCGCTTTGGACACTCTCCTATATTCTAGGTCACTCTACCCTTGCCGGAGCCGGTGCTTTGGACACTCTCCTTTATTCTAGGTCACTCTACCCTAGTGGCGTCCAAAGCGGTGTAGAATATAGTGAGTAGGCAGGATGACGCTCTCCCGCTAGGCGCCGCGTATGGAAGAATTGTACGAGGGCGCTGCGAGCATATCTCCGCGGCATATCCAATGTGCTTTATCTGCGGTCACTGAGACAGACTGCGCATGTACGCGCTGAACATATTGCTTTATTTCAACTGCAATTTTGAGTTACACCATTTTGGCAAATCTATATATATATATATATATATATATATATATATATATATATATGCATAATACATACATACATACATCCATACATACATACATGCATACATACATACATACATGCATGCATACATACATACATACATACATACATACATACATACATACATACATACATCATACATACATACATACATACATACATACATACATATTTAAGGCATGGATTATACAAGACGACGTTTTTCACTTTTGATGTCATTGTGAAGTGCATGGTCTGCTAGCAAGCGCGCGTTCCTTGCGCGAACGCCCTGTTTTTGGAAAGTTTTAGTTAAACTAGAGTGTACTAGCAACGTTAGAGCAGTAGCGGGGTTACCGTACCGCAAACGAACTTTTCAGAATGTGAATTTTAGTATATCATGATAGCGTAGATTCGATTACGCCTTAAATTTCGCATATATAGCACTAATTAAGTGATTCTATCTATTTGCCATGATTTGCGTGTGCGTCCGAAAAGTGCGAGAGGCAGCACAGTTAAAGCCGGGAGCGTGTTGTATTTATATTTGTAGTTTCCATGTCTGCCGATCCGCGGCGAAATCAGTACAAGCAGTACTATCGTTAGCAATATGAAAGGGAACACAGGAGCGCGGGTCAGATAGCCTCGAACCCTGCTATGTTGATACGCGGCGGCCACCGTCGAAAACAATGGGCCTCTTCGATTATCCGTCTCTGACAGTCCCGGACTGTCCGAGAAGCTGCACACGCAACGCTCATTGGTTGAAAGCGCTGCTTCGGGCATTCCGTGGCTCTCAGGGACGGATAATCGAAGAGACCCAATGTGGAAAGGGGGACGCTGTTCTAATAACTATTGGTACTCCCACCATGGGTCTGTTTACACAAAGTTCGGAACTTCTACACGTCAGCGCACAGTGATAACTGCTTGGTATTGCGGCTACTGGTAACTTTGTGCGCCGAAGCGTGGCCAAAAGTAGCACTCTTTTAAGGCCTAAAAAACTCTTCGCGTCAATTGATATAAAAAAATTGATTGAAAATACGAGCCAATGTCTAAAAGTTCCGTCATATGGTTGCACAAGAAAAAAAAAAGCATGAAAGAAAAACAAAAGACTCGCTGTAAGTCACTGCGGCACATAACCGTCTTACCGGCTTTCGGCGGCCAGTGAAACGCCGTAAGATCATAGAGTAACACACAAGGATAAGAGAGGACACTTCCATAGGACCCTGCGGCAGATTTTAGGGTGCCTCGATGCCAGCGCCGCCGTTCAGGGTGGTGCCATCCTTTGACCACCCCCGCGCCGCCGCTTTCTCGCTGCGACGCTTCTTGAATCACAGCGAGCGGTTGCGAGTGCTTGGTGCCGGTGCTTAGTTCGAGACACAGTGCGCGCGGATGCTTCGCTGACGCTTCTACTTGCTGGACAGTGTTCAGCCGCATGAATGACAAGCTTGTCAAGTGAATCGAGTCGACATGACGGGCTGTTGTGTTCCCAAGTGCACCGGATCGATGCGTAAATGGCTTCGTTGTTTACGCTTCCCCCGGTACCCACAGCGAAGGAAGAGATGGGAAGCCCAAGTAAAGCGATATCACTAGAAGGCAACGGATAGCTCCTACATTTGCGAGGTAAGTGTCAAGAAAGTTTAGACTATCGCATCGTGTTTTTCATTTAACCCTTTGGTGGACACAACGAGGAAACAATTGTTATCTTGCGTAAGAGATTTTGAGCGAGCTATTTATCACTTCTTGATTCCATAAAAACCAATCCGAATGCCGAGAAGTGTATTATTCCGAAAAAAAAGTGGGACCTATATGTCCCACTGTCCAGTTAGGTCACTTTGATCAAGTGGGACTCATATGTCCCGCTGTCCACTTGAGGCAGTTCACATTTTTTGTGATATGGTCTGAAGCAAGTTGCACACAGCGGAACGTTGCACACATTGCACGTGTACTTCGTGCGGACTTCTTTTTTGCTAGTTGAGCACCAGCAGCACCGCCATCGCGTGCCTGTCACGTTTGGGTGGTGAGTGTTTCCGGAGAATCGATGCTTCCGGAGAACCGTCCGGAACGTTCTCCGAACGATGCTCATCATCACTGTTAGAGTTCTCTGGCAAGCTCCAGAATATTTAAAGCGCTCCTTGAGAAGTGAGACGCTTCTTCTTATCTTTAGCAAAAGAAAGAAGCAATCAGTACGGACCAAACAGCCCGCACGCTATATGCTAAGCCTAAGCTGGAACAGGTGAATCGCACTGGTTTTCGTAAAAAACGTTCCGTTTATCTATGCATGCTAAACATCCCAAATTATAGCTGATAGTGTGTTTGTAAGTGGTTACTGTAGTGCAAGAAACACAAGATTTTCTCACCAGACATTTTTTTCTTGCTTGAAAGTAGCTCACAAAAACACAGAAAAACGGAAAAGCGGACATGAAAAAACAAAAACTGCTACTTGTCTTGTTGCGTGCTTCCACTTAGCGGAAACGCTATGAAAGTGCAAACAGAATGTTGTGGTATACTCAATAGATAGAGTTAGTGGCCTGTATGTGGTAGAGCGAGCTCTCTTAAGGAGCAACAGCACCGAGAACGTGGAATGAAAAGTGGGGCGTATATGTCCCGCTGTCCAACAAAGGGTTAAATAAGAAAGTATTCTCTGATCCTCGCTCACGTACCTACGTTCGCTCACGAACTAAGCACTACACCGATGCTGTCTGAGTAGCCTATGGTTTGCGAGCGCGCGTCGCATAGGCTTTTGCCGTTTTGATCGGCGCAGTCTATGCGAGTAGTACCCTTATTTTAAGGACTGACGAAAATGCTTCGCCGCGAAATAGCCTTACATTAGCTACAAATCGTCATGTAAACCACCTATTTTACTTTTTCACGGGAAGCACACATCGTGTGTCTCTTGTTTCTTTTTTTTTTTCCCTCAGTTTCTTTTTTCGCTACTGGTTATTTGGCACTAAGGAACTCAGTGCTTCTTCTGGGGAGAGCAGCTGTTGTGTACGTGGCTGCGAAGCATTGTGATTTTCTCTGATTTCTCAGCAGGCATCTTGCGTTATATAGCCGATTTTTAGACGAATATATTTGTAGCGTGGTGCTCGTAAGCCGATGGTCATTCGTGCTCATTCCCGATCGTAGTGGGTACTGTGACGGTCTTTAAATGCCTGCGCACGGTATACCCAGGTGTAGTAGAGTTAAGGGGCATCATGGGACCAAAATGTTTCGGCGCTTTCTGGCATGGTGTCTGTTGTAGCCTGTGCATTTCTCCGAAACGTGTGAAGCGAGGTAATACAGCAATACTTCTGCGAAAATTTATTTTTAAGCACTGTAATGGGTTCTCTGTATTTACAAGGCAACTTTTCATATCAATAATCACTTTTGTTGTTTTACTTGTACTTAGAAACACTTTGAAGAGGACAAGTACGAGGGAAATCGATAGGATGGGCGCCGTCTGTTAAAGTCAACAGCCCTACATCATCATGGACTATATTTTCGAAGTGAAAAACATTGCTAATCTGTATTTGACTGCCTTTGTTTCATTTACGGTTTTTGTACGCGATATGTATGCAGTGTTGTTTATTTTTTCAATGTAGTTATCAGTGTTCTAATGGTTATTTATAAAATGTTCTGTACTCACCATCGATGTGTTTGGCTGATGCGACGTATTCGGTGGTAGCTGATGTATTCTGGCTGGATGTCTTGATTAATATTACCCGCGGTTGCGTTTTCTTGTTTGTATTCTTGTTTTCGATTTATATTGTGTGTAATAAGGTTGATGTACTCACTTGAATCCCCCCCCCCATGTAATGAATAAATTAAAAAAAAACTCTCCCTATCCCGAATTGTGTGTCGAGCCTACCTTGCGAATTTTTTTTTATCTCGTCTTTCAACATAACCTTCAGGCGCCACACAGTGCATATAATTTTTCATGTACATATCTCTTTCATGGTTGACTGTACTAGACATTATAAGTAAATGTATTTTGTGCATCGTTTGGTTTCTTGTGTGTACTACGCAAGATTGACACAGACAAGTTACGTTACATTTTTCTCTAAAGCACTAACTAAACCTTATTTTCACGTCGCAGTTATTATTACACCAGCTTAATCCTGTCAGCACACAGTTTTGTGGGCAGAAAAAGCAAAATTGCGCGTAGATATCGTCAAATAATTGCAACGAACGCGAAGAGCACGCGCAACGCAAGGGAAACTAACCGCCGTGCGCGAGTGGCTGGCTACGGTAAAGGAGGCGTGACGTGTAAACCAAAATACAACAGCGAAAAAGAAAAACTTCCACACACAGGGGGTCGCAAACCTTATATACCAAGCATCGAAGCGCAAAAAAGAAATAGTGCGTATTTCAAACATACACACGGCATATTAAATGTGATTGAATTAGGCAACTTGGGGCATGTTCCCGGCGCCATACATTTACGTCTTGGACCTTCGACGAGTTAACGGCTATTGGTTATAAAGATGTGCAGATGCGATAGCGATAAAAAAAAACTCATCAAGGCAAAGCACTTGGAAGTGCGCCGCGAGTAACACTATTTATGAACGCAAGCGTAGCTGAGTCTGAGCTCGTGTGACTCAATATGGCAGCGCCAGCGAGGTTGTCTCCACCCTGAAACGTCGAGGCACCCTAGCCGATTTTGGTTCGCAGCGCACCTAGCGGGTGTCTGGAATCTACGCAGACTCAGAGACTGGGACAGCAGGAAAACAAATCTCGAAGTCTATCTTCTGATGACTAGAAAAATTACAAAGCCTCCAAGATCGCTTCCGTGCGAGTGCTCATCCCGGAAGCTATATTTCGATTTTTTAATGCGCTGCTTGCATGTATCGAGTAGCTTCGTGTAAGCTGTACCGCCAGAGCAGCAAGCACACGATGCCACTGTGTGTTTATGCAGACATTTTAAATAAACATGACAAGTGTTGGAAGAGACGAAACATTTTATTTTCAAGTCATATTCTCAGTAAGCACATGCACTTTTTTTTCGCAACGTTCGATGAACGCAAGCACAGAAAGATGGCTGCACTGCAAAGTGCAAGACATGCCAATACAGGTGCCATATGTTGAGAGTAAATTTCACAAAAGGAATAAACAGGCGATATTATGAAAAACCCCAAAGAACAGTAAAACTGCCGAAGACAGCATTAGCATTAAAGAGGAAAACAAGGCTCGTCCTTTGAAGCCTAGCCTTTCTTATTAAGTGGTAGTTTCGGGCTGCATAGCAAACAAGGAATGAAGGCTGCTCACTGCAGTTGTCAGCCAAGCACGCTCTCTCCCTGTCCTGCCGTTGTTACTGCCCCTCGCAACACTGCAGTCATTCCCGTAGTACTTGACTATGGTCGGCATGACCTGAAAAAAAAGTATTGGTTATGTCTTGTCTCCCGCCTTCGAACAAATTTTCACCTACGCACTTCAGATCGCCCTTTCGCGAAAAGCGCCACGTGCAACTGTCGCAGCTAAAAAAAAAGAAAAGAAACCTTCGGTGCCATGCATGCGGTACTGAAGCAGGAGTGCTTATTCAGAATACGACCTAGCCACAGCTTACCAACATTCTTCTCAATTCGCAAGTTCTTTTATTGCGATAGCAATTATATGGACACTCCAAAGCAGATTTCTGCCGTCGGCGTCGCCGTTGCCGTCGCCGTCGCCGTCGCCGTCGCCGTGAGGTTCCGTATGACGTCAATGGAGATGAAATCGTCGCCGCGCGCCGCCGAACGCTGTATGTGCGAGTGAAAGGGGGCGAGGGACGCGCGCTTTCACGGGGAGTGAACCCACGGCGGAGAACAAACGCGCGTTCTGCGCCGTGCTCCCTTAAGGGCTGCAGAAGTAGGCGTCTCTTTCCTCCTTTACAATCGCCATGTATGTAGAGCAAACGAGCCTTCTTCCGACGCGCGAAAGGCCGTCGGGGAGAGGGGGAGGGAAGGGAGGTGATGTTTAGCTGCGGCACCAAGTGCCTATTTATATCAGAGGCTCCGGCAACAGTCACCAACGCCGCACGCATTTTGTGCGAACGCGGGCAAAACGCCGACGGCGTTGACAACAGTTCTGCGTGTTGCCGGTGCTGCTGCATGTCCAAGTTTATACAGCTGATAAAGCTACTATCATTACTCCGTATAGCTCTCTACAAATTTGCTATCGCAATTGATGCTTCGCCTTTCAGGTGAAACTGCGACAACTTTTTTTCTAATTGCGCTCGTAACAAAGTCTTCAAGCAATCTGGGCACGATCGTCACGAATAACGATCCTAAGCATAACTGCATTCTTTCACACAATTGCACACACGTGCATTGAATTCAGACTATGTATGCCGGCGTGTGCAGACTCACTTTCTCGCGCCAAGAAACGATTTTCTCGCAAACGTGCTGCGCAGCATTCCAAATTGCTGTTTCTTACTTAATGTGAAGCAATCCACGAACATCATGCGCGAAGTGAAGAACACAAAAAGCTCTTTGCGCCGAACAGCACAATGCGACAAATGTCAACTTACGGCTGAAGTGACAAATACATAAGCAATTTGCAAAGTAATGAAGGGAAAAGAGAACGTAATGAAGGCCTTCTTACCAAGCAGCAGCCAAGCAGACTGACGTTCTGGAAGACGAACCCAGCAAAAACCACGCAGACGTTATCGCACATCTTTTGTAGTGTCGCCTTGCCTGATCACACCATGGCCGACATTTTGTAGCGATGGGTTATTCTTTATTCGATATACTATACTCGCAGACAACTTTCTGTGGCAATGAAGGGAAAGCTACGGAGACAAAGCGCTCACAAGTGAGAGCGCTTCTGAAAAGAGTCCCGTGTTTAAATCCACGTTAGTATAGACTGGAGAAGAGAAAACACAAACACCTTATCAGAAACAGTTAAATAATACAGAACACACCACTGAGTGTAAAATAATGCTTATTTTCCGGTTTTCCCCTTCCGCGTCTCGGCAAGCGCGAAACCGTCGCACGTGGAAGCTGCGTCGATTCAGCGTCTGTTCCGTGCAACCAAAAGCACTGTCAAACGCTGCCGGACTACTTGGCGCGGTAACACGTGTGCAGCAGCCACGCGCCCGTAGCTTTCCCTTCATTGCCACAGAAAGTTGTCCGCGAGTATAGTATTATCATCCACCGCTCAAGGCCGGCTGATCCCGTTGATAACGCCTACGTCTACAGCACGGTGTAAGATTATACTCTTTAGGCGAGGACACTCGCCAGACTCGATCGACCAGATAAAGTAGCAAAGGCGCGCGCCGATCGGCCCGGTGACGGCAGCGGACACCTATCGGCAGTACGACGCAACTTCAACACAGAAAGCTTTTTATTGGTTTAATCTCCCGTTGTTATAGCAACCGGCGGTTCGCGGGAAATCGGAAATGATTGAGTGACGCACGAAAGTGGGTCACCGGAGAGAGGGCATGCGCGCGTTCCTTGTCGGCGCACGCTCTCGCGTGCGTTCTAACTGAAGTTGCGTCGTTCCGCCGATAGGTATCCGCTGCCGTCACCGCCCCGATAGACGCGTGCCCTTGCTACTTTTTCTGGTCGATCGCGTCCAGCAAGCAAGCCGAAAAGTGTCCCCATCTGAAGAGTATATATCTTACACCGTGGTCTACAGCCACATAGACATGTAGACGTATAGTGCACTATAGAAAAGTTACTACAGTAGACAACTAGTACGCGCCTTCCCTTGGAGACAGGGAGTGTTTTCCTTCGGTGCCATGCATGCGCTACTCAAGCAGGACTGCTTATTCAGGAAACGACGTAGCCACAGCTTTCAAACATTCTTCTCAATTCGCAAGTTCTTTCTAATTGCGCTCGTAACAAAGGCTTCAAGCAATCTGCGCACGTCACGAATCGTGCGCCACCCTCTAGCGGGCGGCATGAAGCTGCGTAGCTCGGCCGCTTTTAGGCTAGAGTAGCCACTCTTGTAATCCGTATGTTACTCTATGGTAAGATGCCGTTTATGACAAACGCAGGCGCGGTGGGAGTGCCAACAGTTAGCGGAAGAGCGCCCCCCCCCCCTATCCCCTCTGTTTCCACAGCGCCATCCGCGTATCGCTCTAGCTCGATTTCGAGGCTATTTGCCACGCGTTCGCGTGTTTCCTTTCATGTTGCTCACGATAGTACAAGCTGTCGACCATGGCCTCCGGGATCGTCTAATCTGAGAAGCCATATTGACACGTGTACTTATTTATCCTTTTTTAGGACTGCATTTCACCCGCTATCAACTTAATGTTATCGCTCAGCGCAAGACGCGCCTTCATGATTGGAACTTACTAGAATGAATGAACAACTTTATTTGTCAGGATTAAAACCCTGCAGGATCTGCGGGGGTGGGCGGCGACAGAGACATCTACTCGTGGTAGAGCCCCATCACCTCCACGGCCCAGCGCAGGACGTCGTCCTGCAGACCAGGCTCGGAGCTGCCTAGGGCAGCCCCCCACAGCTCCACAC
This sequence comes from Dermacentor silvarum, assembly GCF_013339745.2. Taxonomy (NCBI): domain Eukaryota; kingdom Metazoa; phylum Arthropoda; class Arachnida; order Ixodida; family Ixodidae; genus Dermacentor; species Dermacentor silvarum. Next base: position 328,618,976 of record NC_051154.1, on the reverse strand, counting down.
TCTTAAGGCGAGGGGGAGGGGGGTGGTCGGGGCATTCTAGAAGTATGTGGTTATAGTTAGCATAAGGGGCTGTGCAACGAGAGCAGCCGGGATCGAGAAATTGATCGGGGTATAGTTTATTCAGGAGTGACGGAGTAGTGATGGCGTGTGTCTGCAGTTGTCTCCATAAGATTTCCAATTCCCTCGAGTGGGGACGAGTGAGAGGGGGTAAAGTGCGTCGAGATGACGTGTAGTGTTGGCAGATGTCGTGATATGTTATGAGTCTTTCACGCGAGGCGCCGGCCTCAGCCTCCCCTTGTGTTGTCTGTGTCCGGTTCGTGAAACCTCGGGCACAGGCATGGGCGGCTTCGTTGCCTGGCAGGCCCTCGTGTGCAGGAGCCCAAACGAGTGTAACTTCTGATTGAACTACTGATTTGCATGCGATGATTCCAGCCAGTCTGCCGATACACCCGGCTCCATAGTCGTACACGGCTGATTTAGAATCGCTGATGATAGTGGCGGCTGAGGGGATAGTGAGAGCCAGCGCTATGGCTGCCTCTTCTGCCTCCTCTAAGAAAGAGGTGCATACAGAGGCCGCTGCCACCAGCTGGCCTTGTGGAGTAACTGCCGTGATACCGAACTTATGGGGGTTTGAGGGGTATTCTGCGGCGTCTACGTATAGTGTGCCGGGTAGTTTATCGTAGTGGCGGTGCAACGCTCACACACGAGCCACTCTCCGCATGTGGTTATATTGTGGATGCATGTTCCGAGGAAGCGGTGGTACATACAATTGGCTCGGAGCTCACTCCGCAGAGGAATTTTGCGTGTAGATTGGAAGGGAGGGTTAATATCAAGGCTGTGAAGTATGCATCTTCCGGTAGCGCATTTTGCGAGTCTGTAATAATGTGCATTGAGGTGGGCTTCAATTAACTCTGAGACTGTGTTATGCGCCCCAGTGGCAAGAAATCGTTCAGTAGATGTTCTCATGGGTAACCCTAGGGCAAATTTGTGAACCTTGCGGATAAGTGTATTGATTTCCTCCTCCTCCCGTTTAGTGAGAGTGAGGTAGGGCACAGTATATGTTATCTGAGGGATTACGAAAGCTTGAACGAGTTGGAGTAGTTCTCTTTCTCGCAGGCCCCCTCTCTTGTTTGATACTCTGCCAATTAGTCTAATTGTCTGATCAACAGATTGCCTAAGCCTCTGAATTATAGTTGTGTTTTGCCTATTTTTCTGTATGGTGAGACCTAAGATTCGAATGTTATCAACGATAGGAATGGAAGTGCCATCTAGGGTGATATGAACTGGAGTCATATGTTTTTCGGCTCGTTTGTGTGAGGGGAGAAGCAGGAGCTCTGATTTGGTTGGAGCACACGTTAGGTTGAGCTGCTGCGCGCATTCGTTGACCCGGTCCGTGGCTTTCTGCAAGAGTTCCTGCAGCTCCGCGTCCGAACCGCCGCCCCTGGTCCATATGGTGATGTCGTCTGCATAGAGGGCAAAATATATATTTGGGATTGCCTGAAGTTCGCGAGCGATGTTTAGCATCGCGACGTTAAAGAGGAAGGGGGATAGCACTGAACCTTGGGGCGTTCCAAAGCTGCCCAGGTTGAATTCTGAAGAGTGTTCTGTACCCATGTGCATCGTGGCTGTTCTATCTTTGAGAAAGTTGGAGATGTACTTATAAGTACGCTCTCCAATGTCTAGTTCATTAGGTTCCCTCAATATGGTTGCATGGCTAACGTTATTGAAAGCCCCACGAAGGTCAAGTGCGAGCACAGCTTTGGTGTCGAGACCTGGACTCTGCCTAATTATATCCTTCTGAAGTTGGAGCATGATATCCTGGGTAGATAAGTGCTTACGAAAGCCAATCATTTCTGTTGGAAAGATTCCTGCCTCCTCCACGTACGCCGTTAGTCGGTAGAGAATAACGTGTTCTAGCAATTTGCCTAGGCATGACGTAAGGGAGATGGGGCGTAAGTTATCGGGGTTAATGGGCTTGCCTGGTTTCGGAATAAAGATTACCCTGGCGTCTCGCCATTGCTTGGGGAGGGTTCCCGTCTCCAAGCATTCGTTAAAGTATTTTGTGAGCGCAGCAACGGCTTGCCTGTCGAGGTTACGAAGCATTTTATTAGAGACCTGATCCGGCCCTGACACCGACGTTGTTTTGAGATTGGCCATTGCGTGTGCAACCTCAGCCTCCGTAATCGGGGCGTCCAGTTCTGGGTTGCGGGATCCTGTGTAATTTACGTGGGGAGCTTTTGTCTGTGAGGGGAGGTGCTTATCGCGTAACTCTTGGAAAAAGCTTGCAAGATCGTCTTTTCGCTCGTGCAGTATTTTATTGATCTGATGACCATGTACAGTTTTAGATTCAGTCGGATCAAGAAGATGCCTCAATAGTTGCCACGTCTGCTTATTGCTCAGTCTCCCACTAAGACTTTCACACTGTTGTCCCCATTGCTGTTGAGCCAGTTGCTCAGCATAGTGCTGGATTTCCAGGTCCAGCTTCGCTATCCGGCGTCTGAGTTTCCTATTATAGCGTTGTCCTCTCCACCTTCGTAAGAGCGAGCTCTTCGCCGTCCACATGTGAAGGAGTTTCGCGTCAATTTCTTGCATCTGTGCCTCCTCAGGCAGGGTAGTGGTATATCTGAGCGCATCGTCCTTTAACTGCTCAACCCATTGTTCTATGTCAAGAATGTCGCCTGACATCTGCCCTCCCCTGTATTCACGAAATTTAGCCCAGTCTGTGATACTGAGTTGTGTGCTACGAAATGGCTGGTGGTGGTGGTGGTAAAAACCTTAATTCGTCAACAGAAAATTATTTATGCGATTACATGTGGGAAGTCTTGATGGCTTCGTGAGGTGGCCGTCAGACCGTGTCTTACGGCGACTTCTAAAGCCCAGGTCACGGCCTGCAGTTGAACCGCAGGTTCCGAGCTGGTCACCGCAGCCTCCCACTGCTCTCGGTTGGATAGCTGCCATTCTGCTCTAGGTTTGAGCTCAGGGCATTCATGCAGGATGTGTGCTAAATCGGCTTTGTCGGCCTCGCATAGCGTACATTCGGGGGAGTGTATCCCTGGGTATACTATGGATAGTTTGTACGGGTTTGGAAAGGTGTGTGTTTGGAGTTGCCTCCACGTTGCCTGCTGGTTTTTGGTTAAGGATTTGTCAGGGGGTGGGTATTCGAGTCTTCCGTTTTTATAGTATTGCGTAATTTCGTGGTAGGTTATCATGCGCTCTTTTGCTCCTCGCAGGATCGGTTGGCTCACTGCCCGGTTGACGAGTCCTCGGGCGAAATTGTGAGCCGCTTCGTTCCCGGGATGGGACGAGTGCGCAGGGATCCAGATGATTTTGATCTGGCGGGGCGTGAAATGTGTTTTCTTCAGGATTTGTAGCGCCGGTTCGTGGATTCTGCCTTTGGCAAAATTACGCACTGCCGTCTTGGAGTCACAGAAAATTATTTTGGCTGCGGTATTTGTGATAGCTATTGCTATCGCGGCTTCTTCCGCTTCTTCCGCGTGCCTTCCAAAAATGGTGAGCGCGGTGATTGGTTTGAGGTCGTTTCCTACCACCCCTGCGGAGAAAGCGTCGCGTTCTCCGAGTTCGGCTACGTCTACATAGACCGCCTCCTCGTGGTTTGCGTAGTGTTTCTGGAGTGCTTTGGCCCGGGCCTGTCTCTGTTTGCTGTGATACTCCGGGTGCATGTTCTTTGGGATTGGGTCCACCCTGAGGCGACTGAAGATGTCTCTGGGTATGTGCTCGACGTTTGTTTGAGTGCTCTCGTATGGGATGTTTAGTTTCCTTAGGATGTGTCTTCCCGCAGGTGTCTTGGTTAATCTTTCGTATTGGGCTGTTCTGTGTGCTTCAACTAGTTCGTCGAATGTGTTGTGGATGCCCATTTTCAGGAGTCTCTCGGTGGATGTGTATCTCGGCAGGTGGAGTGCCGCCTTGTAGGTTTGTCTTATGAGGCAGTTTACCTTTTCCTTCTCCGCTTTATACAGGTTGAGATATGGGAGGGAGTACACGAAACGGCTGAGCACGAAAGCCTGGATTAGACGCCTAAGATCCGCTTCCTTCATACCACAGTGTTTGTTGGCGATGCGTCGGATCAAACGGTTGGTTTGGTTCACGCATGCCGTAAGTTTGTTGATAGTCACTGTGTTTTTGCCATTGCTTTGTAGGTGCATACCTAGTATCCGGATCGTTTGGACCTCGGAAACTAGGGTGTTGTCCACGTATATTTCTATCGGGACTCAGGTCTTTGTGTGGCCTCGTGGATTGTATCTCATGACGAGAAGTTCCGATCTTTCCGGGGAGCACGATAATCCTATCTTTCTGGCGTGTTCTGAGACTATGTCTGCTCCAGTTTGCAGTAGGTGCTCGATCTCTCCATCGTTTCCCTTGGTTACCCAGAGCGTAATGTCGTCTGCATATAGGGAGGGCGACAGGTTTGGTATTGCTTCGAGCTGCTGTGCCATGGGTATGAGCGTGACATTGAAAAGGAGGGGTGAGAGTACTGATCCTTGCGGCGTTCTCCTGCTTCCCAGTGTGAAGGGGTCGGATGTGAGTGACCCGAAACGTATCTCCGCCATCCTAGCGGATAGGAAGGCTTTGACGTAGGTGTGGGTTCGCTCGCCTACTCCTAGATTTGAAAGGGCTTCCGTGATAGCCTCGTGCTTGACTTTGTCGAATGCTTTGGTTAAATCCAGAGCTAGGATTGCTTTGGTTCGTTTGCTGTGAATAGGGTTGATGACCTCCTCCGATAGTCTGAGCATGAGGTCTTGTGTGGAGAGGTGTTGTCTAAAGCCCAACATTGTTCTGGGGAAGAGTTCGTGCTTGTCCATGTGTTCTTGCAGGCGATCTAGAATCACGTGTTCTAGCAATTTGCCCAGGCATGACGTGAGGGAGATAGGTCTCAAATTTTGTATTCGTAGACTCTTCCCTGGTTTCGGTATGAAGGTTATCTTTGCGTGTTTCCACGCTGCCGGCAGCTTGCCATTTTCCCAGCATTGATTAAATAGTTCTGTGATAGCGTTGATTGATTCCTCATCCAGGCTTCTCAAAGTTCTGTTTGTGATTCCATCCGCTCCCGGGGCAGAGGATGTGCCGAGTCTGTGTAGCGCCGCCCTCACCTCTGCCGTCGTTATTTCCTCGTCCATTCCAGGATTCGGAGGTCCTTTGTACTCGGGAAGCATTTTCTTGTCGGAGGTATCTAAATATCTGCTCCTGAGTTCGTCGAGGAGTTCGTTGTCTTGAAGGGGGTGTTCGTGTATAATGCGACCGATGTTCTTGTTGTGTGCCGTCTTACAATTTTCAGGGTCTAGGAGGTACCCGAGTGGGTGCCACGTGTCTTTTAGGCCCAATTTTCCACTCATCTGGTCGCATGTTTGACCCCATTGTTAATTGACCAGCTCTTGTGCGTGGTGTTCTATTTCTTTAACTAGGAGAGTAATTTTGAGCTTAAGTCTTTTGTTGTGTTTTTGTTTCACCCATCTCTTTTGGAGGCTTTCGTGTGCTTGCCACATGTGTAGTAATCTGTTGTCTATTGCGTGTGTTTCCGCTGTGACTGGTATGCTTGCGGTTGCGGTTTTTACGTCCTTGCCCAGCTGTACAACCCATTTGTCGAGGTCATCTATGGTGGTGGATTCGTCTCGTGCTCTGATGAGTCTAAATTTGTCCCAGTCGGTGATCGTGATCTCTTTCCTTCCTCTCTTTTTTAGCGATGTGGCCGGGATAGTGGTTTCGATTATATAATGATCGCTGCCTAGGCTGCAGCTGGTGTTCCTCCATTTCCCTTCTCCCGACGTTCTTACTGAGCGTGAGGTCGGGGCTGGTGTTCGTCTGCACACTGTTTCCTATTCGCGTGGGTTGTAGCGGATCGCTCAGTAATGTTAGGCCTTCGTCTTGGATGTAATTCCATATTTCCGTGCCCTTGTTGTTTATTTTGTAGCCCCAGGCCATGTTCCTGGCGTTAAAGTCGCCTACTATTAATAGCGGCTTGTGTCCGCAGAGCCTGAGTGTTTTGTTAACGGCCTCTATTATCGGGGGGTGGTTCGATCGAAATGGCTTGTGTTGAAAGCTAAGGGAGGTTTGAACGATATAATGATCGCTACCTAGGTTCTCGTCTAATCTGAGCCAATCTACATTTCTGGCACGAAGGGAGAGCGTAAGGTCAGGTGTCGTATCCATGGCGACACTATTACCGAGTCTCGTCGGTGTATCTATATTATTATGTACGGTAAGGTGCGAGTCTTAAATGAGTTCCCATAATCCCCTACCCTTGGGAGTGCTGGTTCTGTACCCCCAGGCCTGATGCGGTGCATTGAAGTCACCCACAGTTACTAACGGGTGACGGCCAGCTTCCTTGCGGGCAGAAACAAAGAGAGTGTCAAATTTGTGTTTTTTGTCTTTCGGTTTGCTGTAAACATTGAGAATTGATATGGTAGGAATTCTGTGAGATTGTGGAAGAATTTTAATAAAGTCGTGTTCTATGTCAACCCCGTCAAATTTGGCATGTGTTACTGTGAGGTGTCGTTGTGTAAGGAATGCCGTGTACGACCCTGCAGCAGAGCGATGCGACTGGTGAGTATTATATCCCGGTATATAGTTTCACTGCACAGTGAACTTCTTGTAATGCTATTACCGCCGGTGGGGTTGGGCTATTGGCTACATAGTGTTGGAAATTACCTTTTTTTTGTACCCCCGGCAGTTCCATTGCCAGATAATTAATTCTTTGCTTTTATTTGTTTTGGCCACTATTCAGTGTTGGAATGAGGGGGATGAGCGTAGCAATCATGTTTTTGAGTTCGTCAATTTTGCTCTCAATATTGGTCATGCGAGTCTCGAGGTGCGTAATGCGAGTCTCTAGGGCAAGGAATCTCTGACCAGTTTTGGTTTCAAGATCTGTGATTCTGTCGTTCAGATCCATGTAGGCGTCCGCGTCTAAGAGAATTTCGGCCTCGTCGGAGCTCCTGCGCTTGGCGGGTGGAGGTCCTGCCGTATTTCGAGGGGGAGGCGCCACCACAGGGCTCGCCTGTGTATTGTTAGAAACTTCCATGTGTTCTGATGCATTGGACGTACTAGGGATAGGGGAGTTAAGCGATTGGATTTGAGCTTCGATCTGGGCTATTTTGGCTCTTAACATTGCGTTTTCTTGAGCTAGTGAGAAAAATTGATTGGTGTTTGTCAGGTTGGGAGGGAAGTTGGGAAGTGAGGAGCCGCGAGAAGCTACCCCAGCCCAGCTCACCTGGCTGTGCGCTGGTCCTGATTGTGAGGTTGATGGTGTCGGTAGCGCCGGCCAGTGTTCTTTCCCTTTCAGAGGTGGTGGCGGCTCCTTGCGTGATTTCTTGGTATCAGATTTCTTCTTCTTTGGAGGAGGAGGGGTCTTCTTGGGCTTGTAGCGCTGCGGACACTGCGCCGAGCCCGTGGCGTGGTCTCCCGCACAGACCACACATTTATGATTGCAGGTATGGTTCGCGTCGGGGCTAACCTCCCCGCACTTCTCACAAGTTGGAACGCACACGACCGGGCACACATCCGGCCGATGTCCGATTTGCTTGCACGTGACACAGGCTTCCACCTTCTGTCGAAAAGGGGTGAAGCGGAGCCAGCAGTGGGCGTATTGGACGTAGAACGGCACCTTCTTCCCAAGGAAAGTCACCAATATTGTTTCGGTCTTACCCATTCGGCAGGCGTGGAGCACCGCGGGTTCCGGGTTAGCTTGTCGAAGATGCGGCAAGATTTCGGCTTCCTTAATGTCGACGGGTAAAGCGAAAATTCCTTTACACGAGTCTTGCGGAGAGGTGGGGTGCACCACCACCTCGTGGGTTTTGCCGGCGATGGTGAGGCTTTTGACGCGAAGGTAGGCGTCCATACGGTCCATACTGGTAGAGGTGATCAATAAAGTGTTATTTAGGGTATTTACCCGAGCACTGTCGATGTCTTCTGCAAGTTGGGCAGCCTCTTGCATCATACTCTTGAGGTAGATCGGATGGTATTTTGAGCAATCTAGGCCGCCGCGTATCCGTACCACGGCGGTGTAGGAGTCATCCGGTGGCAGTGGCTGCCTGGGCCACGCCATCTTCCCAGGTCGTTTCGGCTGCGATGATAGTGCGATTGGGCTGGAGGGCTTGCTGGCACGGAATATATGTTGTTCCCGCCATCGCGCCATCTCCTCCGCCGTGAGATCTTCGCCTTCAACTTCAATATCAGCTGCCATCGCCGCCTTGGCGCCGAACGCTGGGGCCGACGCGGCGGAGCGGCCGCCGAGGCTTAAGCTTGGCGACGCAGAAAGTGGTGAATAAAACAATTTCAATACTTGGGAATGGTCGGATGTCTTGCTCAGGGGGTGTCGATCACCGTTTGGAATATCCTTGCCAAAAATGGAAGGTCCGGCACCGCATAAAGCAGGATAAATTGAAACCTATGCAGAGCTCGAGAGCGACGCGTCCGCTCCATGCGAACGCCGAGCAGCGTCCGGAACTTACTGGAATGTTTTCGTTGATTCTGTGCATATTCTCGCCGAACCTTGTGTAATCATGCGCGACACGAATTGTGTCGTACTTTCTGGAAGGCACACGGTCCCCAGCGATGACGCTGGAACATTCGACGAGTCATGTATAAAAGCCGACGCGCTTGACTCGCAGATGAGATTTTCAACGACCGCCGATTGTTCTCGTCGCTATCGTGCTTTACCGTTGCTTGATTTTTCTGACCGCTGAAAATACCTTAGTGGCTATAAATAAAGAGTTACTTTCGTGATTCACGGTTTCCGCTACTGTGTTCGTCACTACAACGTGGCAATATGCGGTCGCGTGTATCCTGACTTCGTCGATAGGTGGCGCTGCCATCCCGGAAGTTTCATTATCATCATCATCAATTCTCTCGTTAGGCCTCCGGCGCATTCTAAACGAGAAGCAATCTCGAAACTCCGCAAGGTTATCCATATTACTCTGTCATCGAAGAGTCCAGTGACTAAGGGAAAGCCGTTTACACAGTCATTTGCTACGAACGAAGTGAGTTCCACACAAGCTACGCCTAATTCAGTTCGAAACGGATGGCCGGGCCGCCGCCATGTTTTACGCAAACCACGCAATGACTTTCACGTTAAATCTGAGAAATAGCGTGCGTTTGCGCATTTCGATCCCGCTATTCCGATAAGCCCGCTGTGATGAGTGAAAGAAAACGATGACGACAAAGTTGCGTACGGGTTCTTTCGCCATTGGACCACGCATGTGAGTGACCTCATCAAATCAGTGATGGCCCCGTGTTATGTCAAAGATGCGTCATGCCACTATTGGGCCACGTATAGCGAGCACGTTACGTAATGCTTCGTGGCGAGACAGACACCTAGTAAGCGGTAGACGGAAAACAGCCGGCCGTGTCGGACGCCGGCGATCAAGGCTCCAGGGAACGCGGCCGTTAACCCTTGGCCAAGGCGTTCGCCAGCCCGAGTACTCGCGGCGTGGCCTGCGGTGCAACCCTTTGCCGCGAGCATTGCGGATCGCGGGCAAGGCGTGTCCTCGGTTAGCTGTTCAGCGGAGCAGCGTTCGTGGCCTGGCTAATGGCCGCATATGCGCCGAGCACTGCGGCTTGCGCGCAAGCTGTCCGCTGGGCAGGCTGACCATTCCTGCAACGTGCACTGCGGCTCGGATGCAGGCTGACTGCTGAACGGTCGTTCCCGATTTGTCAAGGGCCATTTTCTTCTCACCGTCCAACACCGAGGCGTGTTCTACGTCGTGACGTCATTGCTCCTCATTCCAGAAACCTCTCATCTCTCTACTGCACCGTGAGCTGTCTTGAAATGTTTGTTTCTGCCTTAGTACTTCTAGCCTTGTGTGTGTGTTACGCCATTTGCCTTAACGCCCTGTGCGGTTGTAGTTTGGCTCTCATCACGAGTTAGACTGCTTTTCTTGCGTTACTTTTCCTCATCGCGCGGCACGACAACCAAGTTTGACGAAAGTCCCTTAATTTCTTTACACCCGCTATTACGTTTAACACGTTAAACTCTCTTTTAATTGTTGTAGAAAGCGTGCACAGTGCACTTAAGTATGCTTGACTAGTACTAGATACCGCAATGGATAGTCACACAATATAACAATTTGCTTCCATTATTTGTAATTATTAGCGCTCGCATGTTACCTGTTATGTGTTTTCTTTTGTATTCTGTTCTGACGCTCACTTTTGACTGTCATATATGTATAATCTGTGTGTGCGTTATTTTAACTGTGTATTTCTCATCTGTTTACATGCTCATTGCAGTCTATATCGCCGCCGCTTGTGTTTGTGACATTATTTACGAACTCATTGTGGTGCATCTTGGCTTTGCCTTTTGTATTTTCGTGGGTTTTCTATGGTCCTGTTCTGTGGATTTGACCCTATGAAGTTGTTTCTTTTCATTTTTACAGCGAAGCTGTTTATAGCTAGGTCCTGGCGGATCGACCTACTACAACTACTCTCTGGCGACATACCAAGCGTAGACTACTTAATACTCCTCTCCACCGCCGCCGCCTCTTTCCCGAGTCGTGTATATTCCTCGCCACGCGGCGTCTCTCTACCCCCTGACATTGCGCAATGACGCGCGCTCTTCTGCGGCCGTCTGTGCGGCGCACTAGAACCTGCGCCGGGATTGGCGTAGCCGCGCTATAATAAACCTTCATTGTCTCTACGCAGCAATCGTGTGCGTCCTTTGTCTGTGACGGTCACACACGGCACATGTGGTGCCGAAGGGGTTCTCAGTGAACCCTCTCCGGAACCTCGAGGTCGCGCCTGGGAAGCGTTGCGAATGTTTGGCGCCGCGTTAGTGTGCGTCGCGCTTGCGTTTGGCTTCTCTTGCTCGATCATCCTCGGTGCCATTGGCTCGACGGCGTCGGTTGAATTAACGCTGTTGCTTGCGTCGGCGCTCGACGCGGGCAAGTTCTTCGTCAGGGGGAGCATGGTCGGTACTTGATGTTGTCGAGCTGGGAGCAGCGGCATCGGTGGTTTCACGTTGGCGACGTGAAACCCTATCTCGTTTCTGGGCGCTATCTCGCCCTATCTCGCTTCTGGGCGCGCCCTATCTCGCTTCGCCCTATCGTGCCCTATCTCGCTTCTGGGCGCGCCGACGCTCCTCGTACTCCCGCTGCTCCTCTTTGGAACGTACATCTCCCCTGCTACGCCAACATGGCGAATCCCACCAGAGCGCCAGCTTCGCTGGATTTCTCTTCACAGGGTGGAAGGGCTCTGATTTTTCTTACGTGCGAAAAGGAGTAGCCGTCACCATTACATGGTGAATAAACCTTTAATTTTCAGTTCAATAAAAAAAAGCGGGCAAGTTTGCACTCGGTCGTGCAAAGCTTAGGCACAGCGAAAGTGTTAATCCTCCCGCAAGGGCACCTTGAGTATCAAGGTGATGGTGCTTGGCGCCACCACGGACCCTTAGCCCCCATACCGAAGCTGTCATCCGCACCGTGGCGAAAGGTTTTGAGGTGAAGGGTAGAAACCATGAACGGTGGCGGTCGGGGCCATGGTCAAGCTCCGGCCGACGGGCTCTTCGTCTGTTTACCAGGCGGCGAGCCCCGGGACCTTCCTGTGAATAAGACGGTGAACACACAGGTGACATTCTAGGAACCGTCAGCATGCCCATATCGCATGAGTATTTCTTCCAAAAAACCCGATCGGTCCCTGAAAAGGGGCCGCACCGAAGAAAGCTTTGACAGAACTCGAACTGATTGCGATCACTTTCCCCGTTTCCTGATTATTCACTCTCTTGTAGACAACGACTCAGTCGCTGCAATGTCTGTTTTTGTTATCGCTAGGACCCTTCAGAAAATGATAGGAAGAAACTATGAAGCAAAGAAACTGTCATCCGGCGATCTTCTTGTTGAAGTGTCACAGAAAGATCATTCTGACATCCTACTCAAGCAAAAGCAGTTTGCTCATTTACAGGTGTCCATTACCCCCCACCGCAGTCTGAACACAGTTCAAGGCGTAATATCAGAACGTGATCTGATCCGTGAAACAGACTCAGACCTCCTTGATGGCTTCAGAGATCAAGGTGTCACTGCCCTACGCCGCATCACCATAAGGCGAAACGGCGAAGATGTAGTGACACCCCATATCGTCTTGACCTTTAATCGTTCCCGTCTACCAGATGCTGTGAAAGCAGAGTTCATTCACTGCAAAGTACGCCCCTATGTCCCAAACCCGAGAAGATGTTTTAAGTGCCAAAAGTACGGACACGGATCAAACACATGTCGCGGAAAACTCACCTGTGCAAAGTGTGGTGCTCACGAGCATCCTACTGAAAGCTGCAGTGCCACCCAAACAGAATGTCCCAACTGTCATGGGCCGCACGCTGCGTACTCGCGAACTTGCGAAATGTTCCAGAACGAGAAAAAGATCATTCAAATCAAAGTAACGGAAAACATCACATTCCCTGAAGCCCGGAAGAAGCTCTCGCTTCTCTCCGGAAGATCCTACGTTGACGCAGCGCGCCGGGGGGCCGGGCGGCGTCTAGTTACGGTGGGCACGCAATACAGCTTTGCTGATGCGCGCCTTTCTCGGCCCCCCAGCAAGCAGCCATCGGCTGCACCAACCTTTCAAGTCCCAGAGGTCAACTTCGCACACACCTCTGGAACAACCCAGACAACAGAGAAGGAGTCAACCCCTCCTGACAAACCTTCATCCGCTTCCGAGTCTCCGCCGGAAGCAATGGAAGTGACCCCGGGATCCTCAGTGTCTCAGACAATGAGAGAATCCCCCAAAGAGAGGCGGAGTTTTCTAGACCGCCTCAAACAGAAAAAACATCCGCCAGTCAAGCCGCCTAATAAAGGCGGTGACATTTGAATAACCCGTCCCCTTATCACACGCAAAAATGGCTGCTGAGAGCATTATACACTGGAACTGCCGAGGGCTACTCAGAAATCTGGATGACATATATGAAATACTTGCACAATACCAACCTAACATACTTTGCCTACAGGAAACACACTTAAACCCAACACACAGAAACTTTCTAAAACAATATGCAGTATACCGGAAAGACAGGCAAGGCACTGCCCACTCATCGGGTGGCGTCGCTATTGTCGTGCAGAACACTATCCCCTGTCAGAGTATCACCCTAGTTACCGATTTAGAGGCAGTGGCAATACGGGCTCTAACTTTTGGAAGATTAATAACTGTATGTTCCCTATACATTCCTCCGGACCATCACCTCTCCGTCGAAGAATTTGAAAAACTTATTGACCAGCTCCCGGGTCCATTCATGTTGGTTGGAGATTTTAATGCACACCACCCACTATGGGGATGTTCAAGAGCTGATTCCCGAGGTGCGCTAATCGAAAAATTTCTATTGTCTTCCGGTTCCTGTATATTTAATAAGAAAGACCCAACATACTTTAATACAGCACACAGCTCATACACAGCAATAGACCTTGCTATTGGCTCTCCAGTGCTCTTGGCAACCACTGAGTGGGCTGTTATCGATAATCTGTATGGAAGCGACCACTTTCCTGTTTGCTTAAAACACACAGGAAACATAAATATGGGTTTAAATTATCACAGGAAATTTAAAGAACAGGCTGCTGATTGGAAGAAGTTCCGAGAACTCACTAAACTGCCAATTTCTTCAATCGTAGACCTAGGTATAGACGAATTACAATCCATGATCACCCTGCATATTATAGAAGCCGCACAGAAATCAATCCCACAGACATCAAATAAGACACAAAACAAACGTAGGCCATGGTGGAATGCGGAGTGCAAGAATGCCCGTGACAACCAAAACAAAGCATGGTCAAAATTCCGCAGGTATCCTACAGTTAACAATTTAACAGACTTCAAGCGTGCTAAAGCAAATGGCAGACGTATCCGACGTGCATCCAAACGGGAAAGCTGGCGCTCATTCCTTTCCTCTGTAAACTCCTACACAGATACACATAAAGTGTACAACAGACTTAGAGCACTTCAAGGGCGCAGTGCTCACCCAGTGCCTCTGGTCAGCACTGCTGGTGACACACTGGAACACCAAGCAGATGCAATAGGAGCACATTTTGAATATATCTTCAGCTCAGCACATTATACAGACTCCTTCATGCGACACAAGCTAGCCGAGGAACGGAAACCTATCCGTGATAAAAGGCCATCCACAGGAGGGTACAATAGCCCTTTCACTATGGAGGAACTGAAGGCGGCCCTGGGAACATGTGGAAACTCAGCAGCAGGCCCAGACAGGATTACATATGGCATGCTTAAGCACATACATGAACACACCCTTATAACCATCCTCTTTCTGTTTAACAAGATATGGTACTTTGGGCGCCTACCCAAAGCCTGGAAAGAGGCTGTTATCATACCCATTCTTAAACAAGGAAAGGAAGCCACACTTGCAGCTAGCTACAGGCCCATTGCCTTGACTAGTTGCTTGTGCAAGGTGTTTGAGAAAATGATAAATCGCCGCCTTGTGTATTTCCTTGAATACAACGGCCTTCTTGACCAACGTCAAGCTGGATTCAGGTCTGGCCGGTCGACAACTGACCAGCTTGTAGCATTTGAATCTTATGTCAGGGATGCCTTTATCCACAAACAACACTGTCTTTCTGTATTCTTTGACCTGGAAAAAGCTTATGACACGACCTGGCGTTATGGCATTCTCCGTGATCTGCATTCTCTTGGAGTCTCGGGAAACATGCTTAATACTATAGAAAGCTACCTCTCCGAACGCACCTTCGTGGTTCGTCTTGGAAATGCTCTATCGAAGCGGTTCATACAGGAGAATGGCGTTCCTCAAGGTGGCGTACTCAGCTGCACGCTTTTCATAGTTAAAATGAACTCCCTAAGCAGTGTGTTGCCCAAAGCAATCTCTTACTCTGTTTACGTAGACGATGTCCAGATCAGCTTCAAATCCTGCAACTTGGCCATCTGTGAACGGCAAATTCAGTTGGGGGTAAATAAACTCTCAAGCTGGGCAGATAAAAATGGGTTTAAATTCAACTGTGGGAAAACCGTCTGTTTACCTTTTTCTCAACAGCGTGGCATTAGGCCGGACCCCAACATCACACTGAACGGGCAGACGATAGCCGTTAAACAAGATCACACATTCCTAGGTGTTGTGGTCGATAAAAAGCTCACCTTTGTTGCACATATCAAGCAGTTGCGATTGAAATGCTTGAAAGCAATGAACTTACTAAAGATCCTTTCCCATCAGTCATGGGGTACAGACCGTGACTGTTTACTGAACCTTCTGAATAGCGTTGTACTGTCACGTATTGACTATGGCTCGGTAGTGTACGAATCAGCGTCAAAGTCTGTGCTAAAGATGCTTGACCCAGTGTACCACCTTGGGCTCCGTCTGGCCACTGGTGCTTTCAGAACTAGCCCAATAGTCAGCCTGTATGTTGAGGCTAACAGATGGTCACTGGAACGGCGAAGGCAGTGCACAAGCTTAGTGTATGCCACTAAGGTGCTCTCTCACGCAGAACATCCATCTGGTGAACTCCTGCGGGACACAAATAACACCCAGCTGTTCTTGAGGCGATCATCAGCAACGCCACCATATCCCATTAGGGTCGCGTCACACATTGAAAGCCTGCACATACCGGTCTCCAACCTCCAGGTGGTGTCCCATAAAGACACCATTGCGCCGTGGGAAATACACGCTGTTAACTGTGACATCTCATTTCTTGAGGTGGGCAAACATGGGCACCCGCTCGCAATAAATCAGCACTTTATGTACTTGCAGGCAAAGTACAGGTGTGCCGAGTATTACACTGATGCATCCAAGTCCTCAGCTGTCGCATGTGCCGCACATGGCCCTCAATTCTCCGAATCAAAAACAATGAACGAAAATACAAGCATATTTACTGCAGAATGCTGTGGCATCCTCCTTGCCGTAAGGCACATCCTACAGAAGAAACAACCAGCCTCCATCATATACACTGACTCCCTCAGTGCGGTGACTCCGTTGTCATCCGGTAAAAAGCATAAAAATCCAGTGACTAATTTCCTTCTAAAATGTCTCATGTCGGCTCATAAATCCAAACTTAAAATCACACTATGCTGGGTACCGGGGCATTGCAACATAGCTGGCAATGAGGTAGCTGACAGACTTGCGCAGTCAGCTGCCCTCCGTATTTCTATTGACATAGACAATGTATCCTACGAGGACCTTAGGCCACACATTAGAAACAGAATTCGTAGGCAATGGCAAGAAGAATGGGATGCAGCAATCGAAAACAAACTACATACAATAAAGCCCATAATAGGAACATATGCTACCGAGAAATGCGACAGATATAAAGAGGTTGCACTATGCAGGCTTAGAATAGGCCACACATATGCAACACATTCACATCTGTTAAACAATTCTCCAGCTCCGCACTGTCCAAAATGTGGTGATCGACTGTCCGTCATTCATGTTCTAATCATGTGCAAGAGGCTAGAACCAGACAGGAGACGTTACTTCCCAGAACTATACAGAAATCAGATACCTCCGCACCCGTCCTTCTTTCTCGGCGACTACCAAATGTTTTCACTAAAAAGAGTTTTTAAGTTTTTAGGGAGTGTAGGCTTCCTACGCGCCATTTCATATTACCATTGAACTCAGCCTTGTCTCATTCCCGAGGAAATGGCTGAGATTTCTTATCTTACATGTCAGGCGCTCCGCACTCCTTGCCCTGACAAGGACTGTTGCTGAGGCTGCCTGACCTTGTAAATGTCATGCGCTTTGCCCATAATCATCAAATGTAATCATTACTAAATTATTTTAGGCCCTATACACCACTGTTTTTTATCCTTATCTTTTACTGCTTACTAACCTGAGTCGACCATCAAACCTTGTGTTTGGCGCTCTTTGGCCTCAGTTGCCCTTGCGCCATAAAAATCTACCACTAACTAACTAAGTGTTAATCCTCAAGTCTTACTAGCTGCTACTGCTAGGTATTAAATTGGTTGCTGCTATGTCTTGACTTGGTTCATTAACTACACATGTAGTGAAGGTAGTCTTGAGCGATCCTTTTCGGAGGTACTTTCCCTTTCGCGAAATTTTGCGTGAGTAGCGCTGGACGCGTCGGCGCCTACGAGCGACAGCGTTCCTGGCAAGCCACAAACGCAGGCAGGAGCTGTGTCGGGCGAAGCGAGCGCCCACCTGCGCCGGCGGTTACTAGGCAACCCGAGGTGACTTCTTCGCTACTGCTTCGGCGCATGCGCTGCTGGGCAACGCGGGCGGCATCGGCAGCTGCTTAGCGCGTTGCCTCGTTGGTGCTGCTAGAATTTTTTTAACTGGCTCTGATTTTCGCTTTCCCTCTCCCGAGCATTGCGCGCGCCGCAAGCATGCTCTCCTACCCTCTCCTTAACGTCCCATGTCAAGGCAACATGTGCACGGCACGGAGGGGCGGAGGGCACACGCCGCTCCGCGAGGTGGTTTCTAGGCAACATAGTGACGTCATAGCTCGACGAGGTTTTGCGACAGCAGGCGCCACTTTTTACGGTTAGCTAGAACAGCTTCGCTGGTGAAATATTTTCTTTTGGTGCAAGCATCCTTGGTCGAACCCGAAAGGAAGTCAGATTGTGCATGGGTAGTTCATGTTAACCACCTTGTCACCGTTAACATTAAATTGCATCGACAGCAACAGCGAACTAACCATGAATCCACTGGGCATGTGCCGCTCTTCAGCAAACCTCTCGTCAACTTGAGTCATTGTACGTGCCGCTGGCTGTGCGGCAAGCAAGGGAACAATTCTCTGCGTTCGCAGGCACCGGCACGCCACGCTTCTGGTCCCGGATACCACGCGCGGACCTATTCGCAGCGCCAGAGAGGAGCCCGGCTGCCTCAAGACGCGTTTCCAAGTGTTGGCACGTACCGGCGTTCCATGCATTTCGGAGGCTATGCGTAGCGGCGGCGCTATGTGGCGCCTAGTGTTCACGCGCGAACGAGGATTTCCGCTCCAGTACACACCTCATACATCTACAGTGACCCATGTCGGCGTAAAAGAGGTTCGTTGAAGAGCGGCATATACATTGTCACATGCTCCACCACCCAGGTTGGTCCGATTGTTGGTTTCGAACCCTGAAGGCCGTTTCACATGGTGCGATTTTGCACTGCGATTATCGCACCGGAAGTGCGATTTCCGTCGCATGCGACGAAAATCGCAGTCGCAGGGCCGTTTCTGCGATTTTCGGCTGCGACCAACCGGTTGGTCGCAGCGTCGCAACGTCGCAGCAATCGCTGCGATTTTTCCGTCGAAATTGCGCCGAGAGGTATTTCGCGGTCTGTTTTGGAAAATGGCGGCGGTCGCTCAACGCAACGTTTATAGATACTTTTTTGTCTATAAATATTGGATCAACGAGCCTCGAACAGTGCAACTAATTGAGTGGAGCCTTGGATTACGCAATCGGTACGTAACATCAGCACCGACACGCGAATAGTGCAGATAAAAACTCGTAGGTCAGATTCGGTTCTGTGATTTCTACGAGTTTGTTGACACGCTACGTTGCTAATCTGGCGACGCTGTTTTTTAGGTTAGCTTCGGGTGCTGATAGTACGTACTTTTGCGTGATTTTCCGTTATTCACACGCGCTGCGAGTTGGTAAATACTACGAGGTGTCCCTCACGGGAAGGCATGGCCTTCGGATGTCGTCCCAATTTTCTGGTTCTGGAGACAACTCGCGATATACGAAAACGCCACAGTTTTATCGCCGTATGCTTTTACGGACGGAACAATTTAAAGAATATGCAACTACGGACAAATGCTGTTGTCGCGCGTATAGCGTGACCAAATGCTTGGTCACGCTATACGCGCGACCATTTAGTTGCAGTTGGTTGGTTAGGGCTTTCATGCGCATTTTCCCCAATGAATTATCTCATTTCAAGGTTCTGTTACTTCCGCTGCGAGACGCAAAGCGAACGTGCAAACTGGATATCGTAATGAATGTTCTACAACAGCATATTTCACGCTTTGACTGGGAATAAGCAGTATTGCCAATTTATTTTCGAAGCAATATTTAAACAGTTTTTTTCTAATTTTTCTGATGCATTATTTTTCTCCTGAATAAAAAAAACCAATAAACATTCAGTGTGTTGCAGACTTTCTATCCTTACTGCATCTGTATTAACCCTCACATTAAAAGGTAATTGCACATTTCGCTTACTTCAATGCATCGAATTACTTTTGTTTATGCTGGTTGTAACATATCGCAGTACTCTAAGAAACTACTTAGCCATAAACATCCTTGCCTTTTCTTGCTTCTCTGTCTCTACTTCCTGTAAAACACATGCAATAATGCGAAAAGCAGGCGAACACCTTGTTTTTATAAGCAGTAGATAACTCATTAAACAAAAGCAGATCAAAATTGTGCAGTGAAGTCAGCCAGTTGCATTCCTTCGTATGAATGATAGTATCTTTTCAAGTGTGGGTGGGTCTTGCATGTCCACAGCTCATAAAGTGAGGCGTAGGTATAGCCCATCAAGATGGAGGCAATGTTGCTAATGAGTCTGCACTTACATGTATTACTGCATAAACTCGTATAACCATATCCCATCATTACTCAATCGAGCTTGCTCAGTCATATTCACCAAAATTCTACTTATCCGAGCTTGCTCCGACTCATATTCACCAAAATTGTACTTGGCCGAGCTTGATCTGACTAATATTCACAAAGATGCTACTCAGGCAAGCTTGCACCGAGTCATATTCACCAAATATCTACTTAGCCAAGCTTGCTCCGACTTATATTCATCAAAATTCTACTCAGGTGAGCTTGCACTGAGTCATATTCACCAAAAATATACTTGCCGAGCTTGCTTTGACTCATATTCACTAAAATTATACTTGGATCAGCTTTCCCCGACTACCACATGACAATATTCACTCAAAGTTTACTCAACTGAGCTTGCTATTACTCGTATTCACCAAAATTCGACTCAGTCAGGCTGAAACGAACTCAGACTCACGGTTAGTTCGAAGTCTTAGTGAGCCGACATTTGAGTGAGTTCACCGTGCTATGTATACATCACATTATGTGACCTGTGCGGTGAATAAGCAAACATTGTCTATGAGTAAGTGTTGCATCGGGTGAAATAAGGACAACTGTAAACACTGCAGTTAGTTTTCTAGAGTTCAACTGACCGTTGCGTGAAAGCTTCGCCTCATGTCGATTCAAGCAAGTGCATTGGATCTGCATCATATTTTTTGACAATCCTGCTGTCTGTCCTAACCATTACTGGGTGGCCACATTTTGTACATTTCAACACAAAGTTTAATAAATGACTGTAGTGCAATATATTAAAAAAAAAGATTCTTGCATCACTGCACGTATAACAATCAGAACATGACACAAACACATGCACATAAGATGCACACAAACGATAAATACATAAACAGATGAAATCAGCTAGCCACCACCTATTGAAAAAAAAAGGACAGGACTATGTATAACCATTCCCCTTGCCAGGTACATGGGCTATAGGAGAAACACACGTGCAACCTAGCAGTTACCTCGAGGTAGTAGCTATGGACGCTTTTGCATTCGCAGCTGGCCACTCAACCACTCAAGTGTGTACAGTGTGCACTTGTACTTAGGCACACTTTTTATTGTCTGTATCTCAAAAATTTAATGTGGCTCCTCAAAATTTTGAGAATGTTTGGATTCTGAGGCTTGCAAAGGTAAATATTTTTATTCCATTTTCGTTCAAGGTGAAGGCTCATACAAAAGATTAGAGATATTGTCAGTGCCCCTCACTTTCTCTCAGAACATAAGTGGTCTGTTATTGAGATACTAGCAGCTTTTCAATAGCAAGAAAGGGAATCAGCTTCCCCTGTTTTCAGCATTGGGTTAATGCAGGCACTTCAGGGAGGCATAAAGTTTTGCTATAACAATAGGTTCGGGAATACCAGATTAGACTGTACCTTGACACTTTCCTTGCACTTTCTTATTTTGGTCAAATAACCCAGTTTGAAATGGCTCCAGTTAGCATGCTCTAACATTGGTCTAATATAGGTTAAGAACATGACTAGCTTAACAGACTAGGATGCTGGCTTTCATTTCCAGGAAAGGAATCATAGCACCTGCTCCAGTTGCATATGTTTTTGGTTATCAGGGGTATTCAGGGATATCAGGGTATCAGGGTTATTATCAGGGATATCAGGTGTTATCAGGGATAACGTGCTGAAGCAGCTAGAAGCACACGCATGCCATTAGCGGATAGTTTCGATAGCTTCTTACCTTACACTTGCCACCATGAATACAAAATTTTAGCGTTCGATTTTGTTATTAAACAAACAAACGTACTCCTAACAAGGTATTTTAATGTTAGCCGTGTGGCTACGCGGCTGCGCTACGTACTGCAGCATATTAACTTAAGCTTCTTGATACAGATTCACAGCACACTAACAGCGCAAGAAACAGGACGAGAAAATAGACGACGCCCATGTCTGCCAGCATGATACGATTCTACGTACACAAGTGACTGCAGCTCCTAAAAAAAATGTGGTGTCGGCTTTTACTCCTTTCGAAATATTCAGAGAGCACTTGTATGAATAATTACAGCACAGGCGCCGAGACGGACGAGCCAGGCTGGCACTAAGATAAACGTTCACAACACAAACTCCATTGCACGTTCAGTAATTACACACAGATCATTTGCGGCTTTGTTCAGGGGCAGACGTGAGCTTTTGGGTTGGTGCTTGCTGCTAAGTTTTGTGCAAGAATATTGCTAGGAGCAGGAACCACTAATGCGCAATCACGAGCAATACACACACACACACATCCGTTTTTCAGAAGCTGACGTTAATCACGGGTAGCGCGAGGGTCTCTGCGTTGACATGACGACTCCGCCGAATCCCGAATACTGCATATGCGATGACAACAGCTATAGGGGCTTGTTGATAGGTCCTCTTGTAATTTGTTTAACCGCAGGTAGAACGACACAGGCGTAAAACACACACGAGACAGCACACAACGCTGAACGACGACCTGCGAACAGCTGTTTACGTCCGCCATTTCTCCTCGTATTGAACTTCACAAACCGCTGTTGCGCACTCCAAAACAAACAAAACTTTGAAGCGTTTTTAAATTACAAAACGCACGTATTATTTGATCCTAATAAAGAGAGGTCAATTATATTATAACGCGCACGTCTTTTTCATTACATTAAACGAATTTATGCGGCGTGTGCGACAAAATCTGGCAGCAAGCAACCCTGGGCGTCGCATAATCGCATTGTTGACATCGCACCATGTGAAATGGCCGTTGCGAATTTCGCATCTGCGAAAATCGCAGCTGCGATAATCGCAGTGCAAAATCGCACCATGTGAAACAGCCTTGATACGTCAGCAGTGATAACTTCTCTTTCTTGTGGACAGAGATATGTACACAGGTCAAACCAGCACATGCGTTTGCCTGGAAAAAACTAATATGAAGGTAATGTTTTTGCCCTGCATAGATCACTCAATCTGGTTGCCTTCCACAATTGAAAGGGACACTAAAAATAAACCAGTTTGAATTGAGGTATTCTAGAACTTCATTTTTGTTGATTTGACGCTTAGAAGGTTGATTTTTAAGAAATCAGTAGCCCCTCCCCTGTTGAAGAGATGGGGGTAAGCGAAGCTTGTCGTGTGTTTCTTCGGTGTTCCTCCGAACGAATTGCACTGACGAGTACCACGTTGTGCTCGAACCACAACCGGTCACACGCACTGCAGCTGGCTCCGAAGTTCTGGTTGAGAAACTCGCGTTGAAACCTTGCCGTCGCACCGGAGAAGTGGACGCCAGCGTTGCCGAGGCGTGCGCCACCGTTGTCGGGTTCCTGGAGGGCAAGCCGACGCTGACGTTTGGCCTCAACATCGCGCTCCCGCAACTCGGGGTAGGCGGCTCTTCGCTGACGTTTGGCCTTAATATCGCGCTCCCGCAACTTGGAGTCCACAGCTCTTCGATGACGACTCGCCTGGGCTTCGGAAGCCCTCACGCTAGAATCGGCACGTCGACGACGAGCCCTTTCCCGAGCGCGCTTATTCTGGATGGATTTGCATGCAATTTCTTCAAAATTAAATTTGTCTGTTACGTAAGACAATAAATATCTCATAAGCCATTAAGCAATGGCTCACCCGCCACGGTGGCTCAGTTAGCTAAAGCGTTGCGCTGAAAAACACGAGGTCGCGGGATCGAATTCCGACCGCGGCGGCCGCATTTCAATGGAGGCGAAATGCAAAAACGCCCGTGTGCTTTCGTTGTAGTGGACGTTAAAGAACCCCGGGCGGTCAAAATTAATCCGGAGCCCTCCACTACGGCGTGCCTCGTAATCAGAACTGGTTTTGACAAGTAAAACCCCCAACCCCAGCAATTCCGGACATCGCCTTTAGTTCACAGCTTTTACACCACGTGGCGTATGGACCTTTAAGATTCGAAATTCGGCGATGACGCACGAAGTGTACTGGTCGAAAACAGAACACACGTATTAACAATAAAAGAAAAAAACAGGACCGACCACGCCCACAGTTTTCACCGTCGAGCATGGCCAAGAGCGAATCGGGCATGGCGTATTATCTGGCACGCCTGGCCCACGTACGACATTGCGACATAACAGATCGCCTGTGGAACTCCTGTGGAGCGTGTTTGAAGGTGCTGCTTTAGGATGCGGGCGGACTATTAGTCATTTGATATTTTAATTTTTTTGCAGGCTTTCATTATCAGCGTCATAAAATTAGTGGCCGCTCTACTCGACTGTGAACAATATGCACTTAGTTGACTTCTCATCGAATGACCTGTCCTTTTTAAAAATAAGAAGCATGATAGCTAGGACACCCTGTATAGGTTCACCAGGTCTGCACTGCACTCATTTGTGAAGCCTTATTGTTCTGTACAGTCCTGAATGCTCATTTTTCTTGTTCCTTATAGACTTGGGCCTGCAGTGCAACTCTCCCGCACTGACCTGTTTTTGCAGATGTTAGTCTAGTGCACACAGATGCAAAGCCTTACTGTTCCTAAAACTCTCTAATGCTTTTTTTTTCGGTTCCTTCAAGACTGCGGTCTGCCGGTGCCCTTCACCGAATGCTTACTTGGATTTTGCTTGTGTTTGTACAGTGCACCAAGATGCGCAGCCCACGTGAACAGCACCAGGAACTACGCAAGCGGACTGGTATCACGGGCACTGTCCTTGTCACCAAGTGTCCCTGCCTGCACCCGGGCAACGTCCGATAGTTCACCACTATCGACGTGCCCGAGGTGCACCACGTCATTGACTGCATCGTGTTTCCGGCACCCGGACCCAGGCCGCACCCCGACAAAGTGGCTGGTGAGCCTTCATTTTGTGGCTACTCAGTAATTTCAGTCTTACTTTAGTACATTCAGTGCCGGAAGCTGTTGCAAAATAGTGTTAGTAAGTGGAAAAGAAAAAAGCATGATGAATGGATGATCAGTTGGTTGCTGCAGACTAGAGGTTCTCACCCTTGGATTCAGAAAGACGTCAATGCGCCGATGCATACGCACGATCGTCTTTGGCACATTCATGCCAGGTATCATCATCATCATCATCATCATCATCAGCTTATATTTTATGTTCACTGCAGGACGAAGGCCTCTCCCTGCGATCTCCAATTACCCCTGTTTTGCGCCAGCGTATTCCAACTTGCGCCTACAAATTTCCTAAGTTCATCATCCCATCTGGTTTTTGCCGACCTCGACTGCGCTCCCCTTCTCTTGGTATCCATTCTGTAACCCTAATGGTCCACCGGTTATCCATCCTACACATTACATGGCCTACCCAGCTCCATTTCTTCCGCTTAATGTCAACTAGAATATCGGCTATCCCCGTTTGTTCTCTTATCCACACCGCTCTCTTGCTGTCTCTTAACGTTAGCCCTAAGATTTTTCGTTCCATCGCTCTTTGTGCAGTCCTTAACTTGTTCTCGAGCTTCTTTGTTCACCTCCAAGTTTCTGCCACATATGTTAGCACCGGTATAATGCAATGATTGTACACTTTTCTTTTCAACGACAGTGGTAAGCTCCCACTCAGGATTTGGAAATGCCTGCCGTATGCACTCCAACCCAATTTTATTCTTCTGTAAATTTCTTTCTCGTGGTCTGGCTCCCCTGTGAGTAATTGACCTAGATAAACGTACTCCTTTACAGACTCTAGAGGATGACTGGCGATCCTCAATTCTTGATCCCTTGCCAGGCCCTTATCTTTGTCATTATCTTTGTCTTCTGCATATTCATCTTCAACCTAATTCTTACACTTTCTCGATTAAGGTCCTCAATCATTTGCTGTAATTCGTCTCCATTGTTGCTGAATAGGACAATGTCATCTGCAAACCGAAGGTTGCTGAGATATTCGCCGTTGATCCTCACTCCTAAGCCTTCCCAGTCTAAGAGCTTGAATACTTCTTCTAAGCATGCAGTCAATAGTATTGGAGAGATTGTGTCTCCTTTCCTGGCCCCTTTCTTGATAGCTAATTTTAACTTTTCGGGTAGAGAACCAAGACAGCTAAGTAGTCTTTGTGCATATTTCCCAAGATATTCACGTATGCCTGCTGTACTCCTTGATTACGCAATGCCTCTATGACTGCTGGTGTCTCTACTGAATCAAATGCACTTTCATAATCTATGAAAGCCATATAGAGAGGTTGATGATTGTACTCCGAAGATTTCTCGATTACCTGATTAATGACATCGATATGATCCATCGTAGAATATCCCTTCCTGAAGTCAGCATGTTCTCTTGATTGGCTGAAGTCAAGTGTTTCCCTGATTCTATTGGAAATTATCTTGGTGAATATTTTATACAATACGGAAAGCAATCTAATGGGTCTATAATTCTTCAATTCTTTAACGTCTCCCTTCTTATGGATTAGTATAATGTTGGCGTTCTTCCAGCTCTCTGGTACACTTGAAGTTGTGAAGCATTGCGTATAAAGGGCCGCAAGCTTTTCAAGCATGATATCTCCTTCATCTTTGATTAAATTTACGGTTATTCCGTCTTCTCCAGCAGCTTTTCCCCTGGTCATGTCTTTCAAGGCCCTTATAACTTCATCGCTAGTCATAGAAGGAGCCTCTGTATCCAGTTGCTCACTATTTCGAATGAAACTAGCTTGGCTGTTTTGGGCAATGTACAGGTCAGTATAGAATTCTTCCGCTGCTTTTACTCTGTCATCGAAATTGCTGATGATATTACCATGCTTATCTTTCAGTGCATACATCTTGCCTTGTCCTATGCCAAGCTTTCTTCTTACGGATTCAATGCTGCGTCCATATTTTACGGCTTCCTCAATCTTTCCCACGTTATAATTCTGAATATCCCTTACTTTATTCTTGTTCTTCAGTTTTGACAGTTCAGCCAATTGTATCTGATCTCTTGAGTTGGACATTTGCATGTTTTGTCGTTTCTTTATTAGATCCTTTGTTTCTTGGGAGAGCTTACCTACTGGTTGCCTTGGTGCCTTACCTCCCACGTCAATTGCTGCTTCTGAGATCAACCTAGTTACCAATTACCTCTATGTTGTCTTTATCTTCCTCTTCTAGCTGCATATTTGTTTGCGAGCACCAGCCTGAATTGGTCTGCTTTTACCCTTACTGCCTCTAGGTTGGCCTGTTTCCTCTTGACTAATTTCAGTCTTTCTTTCTTCAAAGTGAGAGAAATCCTAGACCTCACTAACATATGGTCACTGCACTATCATCTAGGTCAATCATCTAGGCAGGTATCATCTAGGTCAAGTCAAGCGTGGGCACCAAGTTAAGGCACATTTCTGAATACGTGGGTCAACTACGTTACATGGAACCGGGTGGTTCCGCAAACAGCATTTTGGGGTTCTGCAAGCAGTTAAAATCTAGCCTCATATCACCACCTTACTGGTGGATCGACAGCCATGTGACAAGCCATAAATAAAATTCGTAACTACTGCTAAGATATACTTTAAGAGCTGCTATCGTTGACTTCGATATAACGAACTTCAGTATAACAAAATTCTCGATAGAACGAAGCATTTCACTCTATAGCTAACTTATTCTCCTTGGAACATGTGCAATAGTATTGTCCACTCTTAGAGGGAACATGCGAGCGCCTAGCCGGCAGCTCGCTTGGCGCTAACTGGAGGAGAGATTTGTAAACGCCGCGCATGCGCATAGGGTCGTAACGGTGGTGTGTGCCTTGCTTCGTCTGCCACTTCTCCGCCCCTGCGCTCTGCAAACGCTGGAGAGCGCATCCGTTTTTCCGTGGTGCGATTTATATAGCCGCCACTCTGCCTGCTGCTCGTTGCGTAATCAGCAAGCAGGAAAAAATTGTTTTTATTTGTTGCTTCGGTCTCTCGCCAGTTTTCACCCGACTCGGTTCTTGCTCGTGGAAGCAAAGGCCGCAGAAGCTCCATAATTCAGATATTTGCGATATCAATTGGACATGCAGTTTTGTTACACCAACACGTGCACGTAATGAAATAAGGCGTGTATAGAACGACACATGTAGGCATTTGTACTATAGGTGCCAACGGCATTCTTATTCAAACCCTCCTTTGGATTCAACAGGCCTGCTTTTGTATTATACTTATGAATATTATTATTATTATTATTATTATTATTATTATTATTATTATTATTATTATTATTATTATTATTATTATTACCAACAAGCGTGAAGAGAAGTTTCACAATTTTAGACTACAGTTGCTTTTAGTATAAGCTTTTAGTTTGTTTATATTCAGTTGTTATTTGGCGTGTTAACAGTGGCACTTCACTTGCTTTTTTTTTCTTAGTGTTCCCTTTCACCGGATTATCCCTGTTATCATGCTATCACTTGGTGCAAGACATATACAGAATACGAAAATTCAATGTGACTCCACTATTTTATAGCAAGGGGTGTATTATCAGACTGCACATCGCACGTTCTCAAATGAACATGAGCACCATCTCTTTCTTTGGAATGTACGGTGAGACATGTATAGCGTTAGATACTAGATGGATAGCGTTGCTCATCTATCTGGGTTCAAGTTTGGCTGATAAAAAGCTAGATTCTTTAACTCACCTTTACCAGTGTTTCTGGTTCTTTACTCCCACTACAAGACATTATGTAGGCTGCCTTGCATTTTGTACTCACTGTTCTGTTCTTTTTTTTAGTAAAGTAACACAGAAGCCATCGCTGAACACTGCCTGCAATAGCCACTGACAAATTCAAACATCTCTTCTGTCTTCATTGCAGATGATGAATGACTCCATCAGGATCCTGTCCAACGCAGAGACGGCCAGCATCTCCCTCGACTTTGTCAAAAATGGTCAGACACCCTATCTGCGGCGTGGCAAACGCCCCCTGCTTTACCCAGACTTCATGGAGAAAGGCAGCCACAAGACTACACACCGGCCACTCGGGGTCCTGTACCGAACCTGCCGTTCCCTGGAAGCTGCCGTCGGCAGGCTCGGCCATCGACATGTCAATTCAGGCCGGTGCCGTGCACTCACCTTGCCAGGGTGGGAGGACTATCGAGAGTCGGCGTTCCAGGCCCTTGAAGAATTTGACAAGCTGAACATGGAGGACCTGGTAGAGAAGATGACAAAGTTTTTGACTGAGACGACACGGAACATATTCTATAATGAGGTGAATTTTTTGAGGACGGCTGCATCAATGATTCAGAGGAGCTGCACACCGAAGCATTCAAGAGTTCTTTCAGAATAATTGAGAAGTGGCTTAAAGAGGAAACACTTCTTGGTCAGCGTGAACCAGGCGCTCCAACCAAGCCTGGTCTGTGTTCCAACTGCCTGCTTGACATCTACAGTCTCTGGGAAACAAAAATATTGCGCCAGTGGGCAAGATTGTAATGAGGATGCGGCATGCAATAATGCTGTCGGTGGCCGGGATACCAAACTTTACTATCGATGGCTCAACCGGCATGTGAAGAACAATGTACGGATCGAGAGGAACCTGCTGACTGTGAAGGCTGTTTCTCAAGCCTGGCAACAAATAGTGGATGGTTTCGTGGAGCCTATTTTGGTGGACTCGTCTGAAGACGAGACAAATGAGCCTAGGAAGGCATACTAGAATGGACACGATGACGATGAGCAAGACCCAGAGATCTCTCGTTCCCTGGCGTTTCCTCTGCAACAGGCATCAGACGCGAACAACTCTGAGCCGGACATTTGCGAGGACCCCGGCGTCGGAACTCTGGTTGTCTCCTTCCTCCGATGGTGTCTTGAGCAGCACCAGCCACCCCGAGAAATATTCCGTGTTGATACGTGCGCAGGCGGCGGCTACAAGTGCCCACAGGTTACCGATGGTAGCGTTGCGGGCCTACAGTTCGTTGCCGGTGTCACTGGACCTGTGCCACATCTCTCAGGCCTGTGATCCTGCGTATTATTGCGGTAATAATGTGTATTTATGCATTTAATGTAATAATAATGTATTAAATATTGCATTAAGCTGTATTAATGTGTTCGGATTCTTTAGATACTTCCAGGGGCTATGTGTTTGTATCTAACCGTTTTCCTGCCTACTTGAGTCACTGGGTAGTCCGTGGTTGGGCTGCTGTGCTGAGGTAACTGGGTTCGTAACCGTCGGACCAGCTTGGGTTGCCGAGTATGTGCCAATGTGTACATACGTGCCGCTCTTAAACGAACCTGTTTCGCGGCGACGTGGGTCACTGTAGATGTGGGTAGGCACCACCGCTCAAAGAAACTCTCTGACGATGACTTGGAGCACTGGGTATGTGCCACTTCGTCTGTGCTGGTCTTCTATGATGCCAACTCGAGCCACTGGATATGTGCCAGTAGGTGTGTGCCATTCTCTAATTTGACGCCAACTTGGCTAACTAGATATGTGCCGCTGAGAGATTTGCCTTTCTACAATGACAAAAAAAGATTCCTTAAATTTCTGATGCTTAGCAGAATCTAACCCATGTCGCAAGGGTTGCACATGGACAGCAACCCAACGCATTAGTAGGCTGTGCCACGAATGCCCTAGGTATGTGCCGCTTTCAATGACATAGTGTGTCGCTTACTGTGTGCCACTGAACCTGCAGCAAACAAGGGAACAATTCTCTGCATTTCGGCACCGGCGCACCGCGCTTCTCGTCTCAAAGTCCACGCGTGGACTTCTCGTCAGTGCCACTAGATGGTGGTAGAGCGTGTCCAGAAAGAATTACAAAGGAGGAGCCCGGTTGTGGCATGACGCATTTCTCGGCGTTTGCATGCACCAGCGCACCATGCATTTTGGAAGCCACGCGCATGCTTTGCAGAGGCGGCGCTAGATGGTGCCGAATGTTCTTAAATGTGAAAGAGCAATCCCGCAGCAGTACACGCCTCATACTTAACTCGTTTTGACGATTGCAATACATTGTCGCTATATCGATTCAATGCTAATTCATTACCGTCGACAGTCATCACTGGATGGGTTCTGCTGTAATTTTTTTGCATGATCATTTGAGATTACTGAAACACACTTTCGACACCATGACTATATCAACACATATGTATGAACAGACCACAAGCCACGAGAGATGCCATAGAGGGGATCTCTATAGGTTAATCTGCCCCACCTTGGGGTCCGTTAATATTTACACAAATTTAGCTCCGGACGTATTTTTTCGAACCCGGAACTTGTACTAACAGAAGAACGTCATGGTCACTGAGCTTTGGCAATCTTTAAGGTCATGGTCACTGAACTTTGGCAAGCTTTAACAGTTCAGGGACCTCTTAATGCGATTAGCATTCTTGGTATACTTGCACACTTTCCAGTGTCTAAAAGATTTTCCCGCCAACTTGGGTCACTGCGTCGTCCATGGTCTAATGGGTAGGGG
Organism: Dermacentor silvarum; assembly: GCF_013339745.2. Taxonomy (NCBI): domain Eukaryota; kingdom Metazoa; phylum Arthropoda; class Arachnida; order Ixodida; family Ixodidae; genus Dermacentor; species Dermacentor silvarum. The sequence continues at coordinate 328,588,260 of NC_051154.1, read as the reverse complement.
CTGCTCTGCTGAGGGAACTGGGCTTGAAACCAACCGTTGGACCAGCTTGGGTCACTGGGTATATGCCAATCTAATATGAACCTCTTTGAGGCCAACTTGCTACGGGTGCTGCTCTTGAATGACAAAACAATTCCTTAAGCTTTTTCTGATGCTGGCTGGAATTGAAATTCAGGCTACCTTGCTGAAACATATATTGGACACACGCACCACGCACAGACTTTACGGTGACACCACTAGATGGCGCAGCATGTCCAGACAGGAGCATGTCCAGACAGTTTTTTTTGGGGGGGGGGACCCAGAGCCCTAAGACCACCAGTGTAGACGAAGACGGACCCAGAGAGGTCCCAAGATTCAAGAAACGTATAATCGGTAGGAGAAGAAATAGAGGTAAGCACCAGGGGCAAGGTCATTCTGACATAGGGTACATCAACATGCAAGGTGGCAGGAATAGGCTAAAGTGGGAGGAGATAGACGAGCAACTAAGGCAGGAAAAGCTGATGGTATACGGGTTTGTAGAGACACATCTTAGGGACATGGAGCAACCTCCCTGCAATCCTGACTATGCATGGGAATATTGCAATAGAACAGAGGGCAGAAGAAAAGGGGGTGGAATTGGTGCATTCATTCATAAAAGTATGAATTGGCAAAGGGTCAAACAGGAATGCAAGGAGCATTTATGGCTAAAAGGGAAAGTTGCAGGAGAGCAGACACTCCTTGGCTTTGTATACCTGTGGACAGGAGCAAATGCCAAAGAGGAAAACAAAAAAATGCTGGAATGCATATCAAGTGACATTAATGAGCTAGGAGGAGGGTGCGAGATTATTATCCTAGGAGACATGAACGCACACATAGAATACATGGACGGGTACACAGACTCAACAGGCAATATGATGCTGGATATGTGTGAAAGGCATAACTTAATTGTATGCAACAGTACTGAGAAGTGTGAAGGGCACATAACATGGGAGGTAGGGAGCCTGCAGTCGACGATAGATTATGCACTAATGTCACATAGGATGCACGATAGGCTAAATGTAATGAGCATAGATGAATATGACTCCAGAAGTCTAGGTAGTGATCACAAACGTGTTTAGGTGAGTTTTAGAAGGGAAATGAAAGTAGGTAGGAGGCAAGATGAACAACCAGGTGGGATATTTTACTCGGAAAAGCAGCTTGAAATAGCAACCCAGCAAATTGAAGTAATTTCAGAGGATACAAAAACAGAATGGACATATGCAAATTTAACAGGACTATTTGAGCTAGAGCTTACTAAGGTACGAGTCAGGACAAAAGGGAACAGAAGACGTAAACCCAACAGCTGGTGGGATGAGGAGGTTAAGAAGGCCATAGAGAAACGTCAGGAAGCATCCAGGGAACACAGATATTCAAAGCAGAGGGGTGAACCAGAAGCTGATGTAGGCAGAAAATGGAATAACTTTTTAATCTGTAGAAGGGAAGCATCCCATTTGATCAATGAGAAGATCAGAAGAAAGGGGAGCCAATGGTTGTCAGAAGTAAACAAAAAGGATAGAAAAGCAGCCAAGAAATTTTGGAAACATCTCAACTCCTTGAGTAATAAGACTAGCCTAGAGCAGAGGTTTATAGTTACAGCTCAAGGTGTTCGACTAGAGGGAGATGAGGCAATGGAACATATAAGAACAATGATGACAGAAAAATTTAAAGAACGAAACATAGCATGTGCTCAATCAGGTGAGGATGGACTAGTCAGTGCAGTGGCTCCACTGGCACAAAGCTAGTGGGAAAGGGCAGAGAAGAGGGTTCCTAGTAGCACGTCGACAGGTTCTGATGGCATCCCAATTATGTTGATAAAGACATTGGGCCCAAAATCTAAGAAAGCATTAAGAGAGGCAGTGAGCAAAATGATAATGGACGGTAAAGACCCCGACGGGTGGAGACTGAGCAGGATGAGCATGATATATAAGGGAAATGGGGACAAAGCCGACAGAAACAACTACCGTCCCATAACAGTGACGTCAGTGGTTTACAGGGTGGTGATGCAGATTATAAAGGACAGACTGCAGGCATGGGTGGAGAGCGAGGAGGTGCTGGGGGAACTACAAAATGGGTTCCGGAAACAAAGGTTAGAAGATAATCTGTTCTCATTGACACAGTGTATAGAAATAGCAGAAAAGGGACACAGGCCCCTATGGCTTGCATTTCTGGATATCAAAGGAGCCTATGACAGTGTAATCCAAAAGGATTTGTGGGACATACTGGGCACTCTAGATGTGGAAGATGGAGTAAGAAATCTTTTAAAATATGTCTATAAAAGTAACAAGGTGCTTATAAAATGGGAAAACAAGGTATCTGGGCCTATAGAGATACAGCAGGGGCTTAGGCATGGGTGCCCTCTGTCACCTCTGTTGTTCATGCTGTATTTACAAGGATTAGAGAAAAAATTAGAGAGGAGCGGACTTGGCTTCAACCTTTCCTATTTCAAGCAAGGAGAATGGATTAAACAGTCATTACCAGGACTGATGTATGCGGATGACATTGTACTTATGGCTGACAGCAAGGAAGACTTGCAGAGATTAATGGACATCTGTGGTAAAGAGGGAGATAGCTTAGGTTTGACGTTTAGTAAACAAAAATCAGCAGTCATGACTTTTAATGATAATCAGGGCAGCGAGCATTGGATACAGGAGGTTACGCTGGAGGTGGTGGATAAGTACAAATATCTTGGAGTGTGGATAAACAATGGGGCTGAGTACCTAACGGAACATGAAAAATATGTGACGGCTAAAGGTAGCAGAAATGCAGCTGTGATGAAAAATAGGGCACTGTGGAATTACAATAGGTACGAAGTGGTGAGAGGGATTTGGAAAGGGGTGATGGTCCCTAGTTTGACTTTCGGCAATGCGGTCCTGTGCATGAGATCAGAGGTTCGAGCAAGGTTGGAAGTTAAGCAGTGAGGCGTAGGTAGGCTGGCTCTGGGAGCACACGGAAATACACCCAATCAGGGGCTACAGGGTGACATGTGATGGAAGTCATTCAAGGGCAGGGAAGCCAGCAGTAAGATAGAATTTGAGGAGCGATTGAGAGAAATGGCAGAAAAGCGGTGGGCAAGGAGAGTTTTCAGTTTATTTGTACATGAGGAATGTTGATACAAAATGGAGGAAGCTGACCAGAAAACTGTCAATCAAATATTTGGACTGCAGGAGGGGTTCAAACCAGGAAACAGCGGTTAAGAATAAGATCAAGGAAACAGAGAGGGGTCTGTGGAAAACGGGGATGCAGACGAAATCAGCACTGGGAACATACCGAACTTTTAAGCAAGAAATTGCCAAAGAAAATATCTACGATAATTCTAGGGGAAGCTCTTTGTTGTTTGAAGCCAGGACGGGAGTATTGCGGACTAAGATGTACCGAGACATGTACCAAGGTATAGGCGCGTTCTGCTGTGCGTGTGGAGAAGAAGAGGAAAGTGCTGAACACCTCATACTTTTCTGTAAAGGGCTTAACCCTACAGTGCAAAGCAACGGGGCTGATTTTTTCAAAGCATTGGGGTTTAGGGACCGTGAAGGCAAAATAGACTTTAGGCGGGTAGAAATAACCAAACAGAGGTTATCTGATTGGTGTATAAAATCAAGGCAGGGGTGAAATTTCACCCACCACAAAGTACAAAATATGTTAATAGTCATGGCTAGGTGGCGTATGCCACCGCCCGGTTTAAAGGGTTTAGCCTCATCCATCCATCCATCCATCCATCGGAGCGCGACAGAGGAGCCTGCCTGCGTACACACCACATAGAGAATGCGTTTCGGCAGTGGCTATACAATGTTGCTACATTGCTCCAATATGAAACGCATTAACGTCGACTTTTATTGCGAGATGGGCACTGCCAGAGTTCTGTTTAGTTACTTTTTGCAGTGGTCAGACTACCTTTTGAACCCTCAAAGTTTCAATCTGGCAATTAAGTTCGGCAGCAATGTGCAAGGTGTACAGAGTTTCCTTAAGTGGAAAAAGTATTATTCAGCTGGGTGTAATGCGAAAGCTGCTAGGATCCTGGTCCAAGGATTGACCCCGGTGCCAACGCCTTTCCAGGACAGTCACTTTATACTACGGACAACTTTTGGGGGAGGGAAGGGAAGTGAAGGCTACACAGGTGGAGCTCCTTCACACTCATTGCTGCGCCAAGTAGTCTAGCAGAGTTTGACGGAGCTTTCAGTTCCTCGGAGCCGATGCCGAGTCAGCGTTGCTTCCACATAGGACGTTTTTGTATTGTTCAAACGTGGAAGAGAATAGGTGCGGAAAAAGTAAACTTAACCCTGCGTAATGCACTGTTTAAAACGCTTGGCTGCTTCTTGAATAATAAACGCGACCGCTGGATAACAGATGCAAGTACGCTACAAAATTTTGTAATAGCACTGTCCAGACAAAGGCGACGTTAGCCATATCTTTAAAAAAGGGCGCCGGCCAATGATAGAACGGCTCTTTACGAATTAAAAGCGTTCTGAAATCGTTCCCAACAGCCGCCCTGGGATTTGCACGCATGTCTCTGCGGCAATGTGCTGTTGGGAGATGAATGTGCTAACCACTGCTCCATCGCGCAGGTTTTGAAGAAAAGAGTACCCTGTTTAAACAAAACATTCGACGGAGATGCCTTACTCATGAATCTCTTTTGAAAGTCCCTTTCCCACAGTGCTGAACTATTCCGCATTGGCTCGCACCTCTTTCCCGCCTTCAAGAAGGCTTGGACAGGTGATGCTCGGGTAAACGGCACATGCCTCTGTAATACTTTTTCAACATAGAGTTTTGCTACAAAAGCGCCTTTCATACATTGGTCGCGTGGGCGACATTCCCGAAGAAAACCAAGCAAGTCATGCACGGAGAATGTGTCGTGGTGGTTAGGTCGGTATGGAATGACTTGAGCGGATGATTGTCTTACGCTGATGTCAACATTAAAACGAAGGCATAACCATAGCGGTTCAATGGGTAGGTAAAAGTAGTCTTGGAGTCCAAAAGAGATTCCGCAATAAAGGCGGGCTATTGGCACACCGTTAGCGACAGTCGTGTAGATTACGTCACTGAAGCGATTTTAGTTCATGAAGAATTGCTGCACATTCGATAACTTTGTAAAATACGTTCCTCATTGAGTTGCTCGACTGCTCCAAACCGTTAGCGACAGATGACAATAGTGATTTATGTCTAAAATGCCTCGTCTTCAGCCGTAAACAAAGTCTAAGAAACCTGCAATATCGAGCTGCTTTTTATTTTAGACATGTTAACTTCTCTGTAATTGGTCAAGAAGAACGCATGATCGTCATCCGTTCACTTTCTTTTTTTGCTGCCAAAAGCAATTATAACCTAGAAAATTGGCCACCCTCGTGGGTCAAGCACGACACAACATACTGTATAATACATATCTGAGCAAGTATACCAGGGGTTGAACTGTTCATCATGCGGCTTCAAGCATCTAGGTGTGACTGCTATGCCACAACCACTTTGTGCAATCCACTCGATATTACTTGAACTGGGAACTGGTAAGCGACAATTTTCGCTAGTTTGGTGAACAAAATATATAGAATAATTAAGGAACCCCGAAGAATAAATGCAATATAACCAAGGGCCACCTCGAGGAAAGCTCACTGAAAGGGCGTGTCACAGATGTAACGCTTGTGAATGAAAGCAACCATATCACGCGTCTACTTCTGAATGTAAGCTGTATGTGTCTTCATTTTGAGTGGGAGCGTCTTAGCTGTCTTAGCTTTCTCCAGAAGGTCTCGGGAATTTCTTGAGTCGAAGCGGACTTTTCTTGGACTATACGATGCTTCTTTCAAGAGAGTGAGCGAGTCTCTAGACGTATCGAGAAGTCCCATGTTAAATCAAGAACACAGAATTGCCATTCCTCTTTCGAGGATAAACGCTACAAAGCAGCATCGTCACCTGGCATGCACACTCTTTTTAGCAGAGTGGAAAGCCCCAAATATAAGATGCTCCAGGTTACATGAACTGAACCCTTCCCTCCAGCTCGGACCCGCATCCGGGCTTCATCAACCTGAGGCATCACTTTTGTGCTGGCTGTTGTCGGGAGTGGCCTTCACGAATGCTTACACGATACATTGATTTAAATGACCGACATAGGGTGCATCGATGCCCCCTGAGCAGTGGATGGAGACTGCACTAAGGCACCCTGGACCGACAGTGCTGCATGCGACGTCTGCGCAGCGAAGAAAATCATCATCATCATCATCATCATCAGCTGCAGCAGCAGCAGCAGCAGCAGCCTATATTTTCTGTCCACTGCAGGACGAAGGCCTCTCCCTGTGATCTCCAATTACCCCTGTCTTGAGCTAGCGCATTCCAACTTGCGCCTGCGCCCTCATGACTCCAGCGAAGAAAATATCAAGCATTTATTGTGCCACTGTCATCGATTTCAGTCGCAAAGACAATGCTCCAGCGCATTGCGGCGACTGGACCATCGGCCGTTGTCAATACAGGCGCTACTTGTACATCATCCTCATCACTCGTCAACCCACAAGTCTGGGAATGCACTTCGTGCTTCTTGAGGGCGACTGGCCTGTGTGAACGCCTTTGACTTGGTGGTGCCCTTCGCGCGCGTGCGCAAATTGACCGCGTCTTTCCTTTCTTTCTTTCTCTCTCTCTCTCTCTCTCTCTCATTTTTCTATTCCTACTTTTTCCGTTACCAGCGTATGGTGGCTAACCAGACGCTTTCCTGGTTAACACATACGTCAGTAAGCAGTGCAAAAACGGGACACAGAAAAGTGGCACACGACACACACTGTCGTGTGCCCCTCTTCTGTGTCCCGTTTTTGAGCTTTTTCCTTAAGTATGTTTTCGTACCAACAAGCCCGGCTAGCCACTATTCTGATTAACACCCCTGCTTCGTCCTTTACTTTCCTTCTCTTCCTTCAATGTGCATAACTACTGTAACAAAAAAAATTAGCGTAGCTTGCACTAGTGGCACAAGGCTAAAGACACAGCGAAGCTGATCGGCAACTAGCACTACCAAGTCATCCCCAGTATTTTGCAGAATTTATTGATAATTGATTGATTATAGATTAGCTAATGATTGGCTATCGCATGGTATTGGCCATGCATTTGGGCTAGGCTTAAACACCTTCGCTAGTTCACAGGGGTATGTGCCATTGCGCTTGGACTCTTTTTGCGCTATCGCCAGGAGCGGCCCACATTTTCTGTTCGCTCTGCACGGACTAACGGTCGAATTAAACAGCTCCGCTGTTAAAATTGCGCTTCAGGAATCAAATGGTCACTGGAGCCTGAGGTTTCCTTAGCATCAGTTGACCTTCTGAAAATGAATGCATTATACAAGGCGTCCCAACTATCATGCACCAAGATTTTAAAATATGCAAATACCACCTAACTGGACAAAACCAAGGCAAGGTTGTTTGCCGTCGCTTGCAGATACTCAGATTATTTTTTGTATTCCGCCTACATAATTGGGGATGTTGAAGGGGCTAGCGCTCTTTTTACCATGTTGTTTTATTTAGTTAAGGCTGAACGCTTTTTTGCAACAAATGGTGACGGAAAAGCTGCTAATTAGCAGAAGTACAATAATTAACCTATTAAGCAAGCATATTAAACCACATGTTACAAGGGAGAATTCATCCCTGAGACACAAGAAATGAAATAGATGTCATACTCTCTGCCGATCCCAGCTTAGTGCGGGTTCTAGAAGTGCTAGAAAGGGTAAAGTGTAGTGACCATAGGTTAGTGAGGTCTAGGATTTCCGTCAATTTGAGGAGAGAAAGAGTAAAATTAGTCAAGAAGAAACAGGCCAACCTAGAGGCAGTAAAGGTAAAATAGGACGAATTCAGGCTGGTACTCACAAACAAATATGCAGCTTCAGAAGAGTAAGATGGAGAAAACATTGAGGTAAGTAATAAAACCGTAACTAGGCTGATTTCAGAAGCAGCAATGGAAGTCGGAGGTAAGGCACGAAGGCAACCCGTAGTTAAGCTATCCCAAGTAACAAAGGACCTAGCTAATAAAGAAACTACAAAGCATGACCGCGTCCAACTCAAGAGATCAGATACAATTGGCTGAACTGTCAAAACTGAAGAACAAGAATAAAGTAAGGGATATTCAAAATTATAAAGGGGGGAAGATTGAGGAATAGGTAACAAACTAGGGGCACCTTCACACTAGTGGTGCGAAGACTGGGCAAACAGCGATGGGCAAACAGCGACAGCTTTATCTCAGTTCGGCCAAGTTTTTGCGAGATTATGCTTCGAGACTCGGCCATGTTTTGCGCAAGATCACCCCGGAATCATCGACAGCCCCAGGAGCAACGAACTCTCGATCATTAAAGTATATGGACGTTCAAACGCCTTTGCTCGGTTTCGCGGGCTCGTAACTCCGGATCTTCTGCCAATCGCCGACGTTTACTCGGGATCGGACCGAAGTCGTCTCCCTCGCTCTTGAGTAGCAGTGCGGCGGCTTTCGCGCCGCGCTTCTTCTTCTTCGGCCGCCCCATCTTCGCGGCGATGTGCTCAGCGCGGAGACGGCGGGGCTTTTATGTCGCCGCGGCGGCAACGCGGAGCAATATATCCCGTGGGTTGGTGCAGTGACGTCACGGCTTAGCTCCACCTTTGCGCAGCCGCGGCAACCACTCAGCATGGCGCGGTGACGTCATGACTCGGTAAAGCTAAGGCGAAGCGATGTGGCGCGCGCGATTACGTCACGGCTCACGCAGCTGTGACGAGGCTCGGCGCAGCTAGGGGAGACGTTGCTAGGCGACGCATGGTGACGTCATTGCCAGGGGGAGGTTTTGCGGCATACACTCGACGGATCATCCTCGAGCTTAAACAGCTTCGCTGCTTCACAGGGGTTTGTGCCATTGCGCTTGTTAAAAATTTGGAGGACGCTTAAGCTTCGCCTTTAAGAGTGGAACGCGAAGGGATCATTGACTGCTTCTTACGCTTCCTAGCAACTGCCGCTTATATTTACCGGAAAACGCTGGCAGGGAACGCTGAGAACGAAGGCAAGCTTTCTTGTAGAAATGCGCCCTCTTGAGTGGGCCGATCTTCTGTAATTGTTTCGCACTTTTAATATTTCAGTCTAAGAATGTTAAACATCAAAGGCACGCGCTGTCGGTGTTTTGATTCGTCACATTTATTTGTGGGCTGTCATTCTTAAAAATCCGAGGAATAACATTGTAAAGAATGTAAGACAAAGTGTGAACTCTTTAGTGATAGAAGAACTTTAGTAACGCATAGACTATTTTTCGCTCGCGGGACCCCTACGCCGGCTACGAAGCCGACACTGGATTTTCTGTGACACGGGGCCCTGAACGCTATCACGTTCAAGTTAATTAAATTAAATTATGGGGTTTTATGTGCCAAAACTACGATCTGATTATGAGGCACGGCGAAGTAGGGGGACTCCGGAATCATTTGGATCACCTGGGGTTCTCTGACACACGTGCACCTTAACCTAAGTACACGGATGTTTTCGCATTTCGTCCCCATCGAAATGCGGCCGCCGTGGCCGGGATTTGATCCTGCGACCTCGTGGTTTGCAGCCCAACACCATAGCCACTAGGCAACCACAGCGGGTCGCGGTGAAGTGGCCGCATCATGAAATCAGTGAGAAAACTTGGCATAGGGCAAGGCAAGATGTATGCACTGAAAGATAAGCAGGGTGATGTCATCAACATTAGATGACATAGTAAAAGTAGCGGAAGAATTTTATACTGACCTGTACAGTTTCCAGAGCAGCCAAGCTACTTTTATTCGAAGAAGTGATGAACAGGATATAGAGGCTCCTTCTATTACTAGCGATGAAGTTAGAAGGGTCTTGCAAGGACATTACCAGAAAAAAACCGGCCGGAGACGATGGAATAACAGTCGATTTAATCAAAGATCTCCTCCATCTTTGATTAAATCGACTGCTCTGCGGCCATTTATACGCAATGCCTCATGATTTCAAATGTAGAAGAGAGGTGGAAGAAGGCCAACTTTATACTAATCCATAAGAAGGCAAACTTTAAAGAATTGAAGAATTATAGGCCCATTAGTTTTCTTTCAGTATTGTATTATTATTCGTCAAGATAACTTCCAATAGGTACAAACAATCAGGGCAACACTTGACTTCAATCAACTTAGAGAACAGGCTGTCTTCAAGAAGGGATATTCTACAATGGATCACCTCCATGTCATCAATAAGGTATTCGATAATTGTGCGAACTACAATCAACCTCTCTAATGGCTTTCATAGAATACGAAGAGGCATTTGATTCAGTAGGGATACCAGCAGTCATAGAGGCATTGCGCAATCAAGAAGTACAGGAGGCATACTATCTTGGGAAATATGCACAAAGAATACATGGCTGTCTTGGTTCTCTACACGAAAAGTTTAATATTAACTATCAAGAAAGTGTTCAAGCAAGACACAATCTCTCCAATGCTATTCACTGCATGCCCAGATGAAGTAATCAAGCTATTAGGCTGGGAAGGTTTAGGAGTGAGGATCAACGGCGACTATCTCAGCAACCTTCGGTTTGCAGATGACTTTGTTCTTTTCAGCAAGACTGGGGACGAATTACAGCAAATGATTGAGTACCTTAATCGAGAAAGTGTAATAGTGGGGTTGAAGATTAATACGTAGAAGACAAAGATAATTTTCTATAGCCTGGCAAGGGAACAAAAATTCAGGATCGTCAATAAGCCTGTAGCGTCTGTTTGAAAGACGCTTTTGTAGCAAAGCTCTGCGGAGAAGCAGTATTACAAAGGCATGTGCCTTTTACGCGCGCGTCGGCGGCCGAAGCACGGATGAGCATGAGCTAGCCTTGAAGGCGCTAAAGAACAGCTAGCCATTGCTCAATAGTACTGTGGGAAAGCGTCTTTGAAAAGAGATTCACGAGTAAGGCATCTTCATCGAATGTTGTGTTTTAACAGGAACTCTTTTCTTCAAAACACAGCGTGCGCTGCGCCCCGACCTGCGCGATGGAGCTGTGGTTAGGTCAACTATCTCCCAACAGCACATTCCCGCAAGGATATGAGTTCAGGTCACTGGTCAGCTGTTGGGAACGAATTCAGGAAGCTTTTCATTCGTAAAGAGGTTTTTGTCATTGGCCGGCGCCCTTTGCTAAATATATTTCAGACGTCGCCTTTGGCTGGACAGTGCGTTTACTAAATCTCATAGTATAAGAACATTTTGTGAATAAGAGTCCTAAATCTGTGATCGAGGGTTCGTGTGTAATACTCTGTGTATCTTCTGTGGAACGCTCCGCTTTCTCCCAACGCCCGAAGTCCTGCTTAGGCTCCACTTCGGAAGAGCTCGGAGAGCTCCTTCCGGCGTACATCGCTATTGGTCCGACGGCTACTATTGTACGCCTCCTGAGTGCAAGCAGCTCCGGCGGCCATGTACGCAATGGCTGGCGCCTTGTAGTCACCGTGGGCTCGCCTGGCGTCGTGCAACCACGCACGCGGAGTCTTTTTTGGTGTCTTCGCCTTGGGCTGACGTAAAACCGTTCGTCCGAGCAGCGCAGCATCCTCCAAAAAACAAGAATGTAAGTGTGATGGCCGTGACTCCATGGTCACTGGGACCATCGTACTATCGCTGGGCCTGCAGTGCGTGATACCTGAAGCGGCAGCCTACTCGCCGATCATTCTCGTCTTGTGGTATTATCATCATCATCCACAGCAGCAGCAGCTGCCGCTGCAATCTATATATATATATATATATATATATATATATATATATATATATATATATATATATATATAGGGTGTTTTTCTTTGCTGCACCAAATTTTTAAAATTATAAATATGTATATCTTGGTCACGTTATGTTTACCATTCAAGTGTACAGATTGGCGGCCTCTAGATACACAGCAATTTCCGCAATTGCGTGCGTAGTTAGCGAAGTTACGCTAATTAACTTTCTAATTATCAACAATAGGTGGCTACAGCAAATGAGTACTTTGGGGCCCGTCCTCGACGCTACCTAGCCCAACGATCACATTTTGAATAGCGGAGTTCATGTGGGGGCTACGCGACCAATTAGTTCCCCTTGGCAGGCTCCTTGAAACTGAAACTGGCCGCAAAAAAGCGTCTGTGTCGTCGATGTCGCCGCCCCCCTGCCTTTCGTGTCTCCGACGTCACCGCCGGTCCGGCCCAACGAGCAGCTTGCGCTATCTCCTTGCTGTCTGCGGCATTGGCCTACGCTTCAATGCCGGCGGGCCGCCAAATTTTTCTTCGTCATTAGAGTGTTTTAGCTGAGCGCTTGCTGTCCGCTCCGCTCAGACCGGCATATGCTAGCAAATGCCACATAACCGCGTCGCGGGAACGCTATTGCGCTTGCGCACAACGCTCATACCGTCAGCGGAACGCCGACCGCATCCCTCGCTCCGTTACAAAGCCGACTGCGCGGAGCATGATAGCGTGTCTACTTGGCCTCTTCGTCGTTTTGCAGCCGAGCTGATATCGCGTCGCTTGATTCTCGGCAAGACGCGCTTATCAAATGCGAAATCTATGCAGGTCCCTGCAGTATCTCAGAGCGTGAAATCTAATGGTATCTTCGACTGGTCGCCTCAGAGCGCTCTAGATCGCTCTCGCGAGTGGTGTTGTCTTCGGCTGTTGAAAGGGGGTGCGCGCCTTGCGTTCGGCTAGTTCTTTTCGATCGCTCTCCTCCCGCGTCGAGCGCTCTGAGGCGCTCCGCGCCCTGTCGTCGGAGCAGTCGTCGAGATCAGAACGTTTCCAGCACTGTCATCACAGCACAGCGTCGCCGTTCTCGGCGACGGTCCACCGTAGCCTAGTCAAGCTAGGCCACAGCATGCTGGCGGCTCAACGAACGGTCGTCCCACTAGCGCATCCGCAGGTTTAGCTTTGGCCAGGCGAAACATCGGACGTTAGCAGTAGTCACGTGGTTTCGCATCTGCCATTTCCTCCTCCGAGAACGAGTCACACGTTCGGCTTGCGCGCTTGTCCTCTACCTCTGAGTTCGGGGAACGCCGGATCTGCACGGCTCTGCTTCGGGGGATGGATCCGACCAGTCGAAGATACCATAAGCGAAGCGGAGCGTAAGCGGCGCCCTGCTAAAACTGTCTATTCTGTTAGGCGTTACGTTGCGCTGTAGCGCCAACCCCGCTCCTTGGGATTTTAGATACTACAGGCACGGCGTCATATCAGTCTGTAGCGTCGACGGCGAACGCCGCCGATAGCAAGGAGATAATGCAAGCTGCTCGCGGGCCGGACTGGCGCCTACCTCGGAGACGTGACAAAAGGCAGGGGGGCGGCGACATCGACGACACAGACGCTCTTTTTGCAACCTGAGCCGCTATTGTGGACATTCCGCCATTTTCTTCGAGGCGTGACGTAGGCGCCGCGCTTACAAAATGGCGCCGATAGCCCCGTTTCGCTTTCGTAACGTAACGCAAATTTGACGTTTCGCCTAAGAAACTGTAATGTAGGCATTGAACCTAGCGTGGTTGATAAAGCAAAACAGTTTTCCTCCCCAGTAAAAATAAAGCAGCTAGCTTAAAGCGTACGATTATTCCATCAAAATCGTTTCTCGCTTCCGTCGTCTGCATGCGCGCAGGCTGTCGTCTGCTTCATTAGCTAGGATGCGTGTCCTCGGGAAACTGAATGAGTCATCGTATATCGGCGCCCACGCGCTTGCTTTCTACCTTGAGACAACATACGCAACCTACCAGTGATGATGAGCGCACGCTCTAGGCCGCGTTATCGCTATCTCGTGAACCGCAAGTGACTCAGCCCGACTCGTCTGGCTGAGAACAGTGTTGCCAGGTCGACGAGGCGGCGTAGCCCAAAGCTACAGAAATTGTAACCCATATGTAGCCAAACACAAAAAAAGCAGGAAATTTCGTAGCCAAATATAGCCATGCTTATTTGCACTTTTGTTTGTGTATATACATGTTCATATTCGACTATGGCTGTCCTTTTTTGCACGACCCGTCAGAACAAAATGTCCATGTCGCTGTGACGGTCGACCTTTGACATCAACAACGACATCATGCTTGCACACAGAACACTTCCAACGAATCGCTTTAGAAGGCAAAATCACAGTGCTTTTATTTTATGACAGATAGTACTAAGTTATTATTTTTAGATATTTACAGTAATGTTAACTACGAACTCCACTTTTTCGTTGTAGTGAACGCGAAATAATGTTCAGCATCATCGACCTCTCACGTGACCTCTGCCTACGACATAGACAAAGTTCAGCGGTCTGCAACGGCGCCGCGCCCACGGCTCTTTTCTTTATGCGCCAAAACCAGTCTTTTGAGCTATGATATCTGGTGTTATTAGTCTGATCGTCCTATCTTGTTTTCTCGTTCCTTTTCTATCTTTTTTTGTAGTTAGCTTAGGCCGGGTATTAGCTGGGACACACCCAATATAGCGTCCATTTACATCAACCTGGCCGCCATCTTAGGTCTCCAGCACGCGAAGAACATACGTTAAAATAAAGTGACAGACAACAGATGTCACTCACTGTCTGAATCGATGTAAGCAAAGCTTTAAAAGATTGCTGCGCAAAACAGCACACAAGTGTAAGAAGTGCGCGGTCGTTTTCGGCGACGAGCACGTCCCGAACGTAACTCGCTCGAAATGGTGAAAGCCGAGACGGCGCACAAAGAGCAAAGGTAAACGACAAATTGAGAACAGTGGTAATCCTGTGAAAACTGGTTACTGTCAAAAAGCAAACCATGTTGATGTGCTAATAATAATAATTGCTGGGGTTTTACGTGCCAAAACCACGATCCGATTAGGAGGCATGACGCAGGGGCGGACTCCGGATTAATTCTGACCACCTGGGGTTCTTTAACGTGCACCTAAACCGAAGTACACGGGTGTTCCTGCATTGCGCCTCGATCGAAATGCGGCCGCTGTGGCTGGGAATCAAACCCGCGTCCTCGAGACCACAGCGAGACACCTCACCTGCTAAGCTAACACGGTGGTTGATGTTCACGCGGCGTGGTGCACTGATGTCATCGTGGCAAACATGTTGCGGTATTAGCACAATGAGTATCTGCATATGTGACGTTACGCGCAAACCAGGAGCACCAGGACCCACCTTTGAGCTCGGGGTCTTGCTCCCATTCTTTTTTATACTTTCTAGCATACTTGGCCCACTTCCCCATGGTTCGATTCTCCTCTCCCGAGGAGGATCTGATCTTAAGTCTGACCTATCGAAATGAATCTCGAATGTAAGCACGAACAAAAATTAATCTCGCAGGGAAAGAAACACGGCAGTAAAGCTTAGCGTGAGAAACGTGGAGCCGGTCGAAAGCTCTGCCCGGCGCGATACTTCACCCAGAAGCCATGGACATGAACACACTGGAGCTTGTCTTCTACCTGTGCTTCCCTTCTTTCATGTCGGCGCCACGATCACCCGACCCTATTTTATTGTTCTCACTTTTTGAGCATCGCCATGTAAGTACAGTGTACTGTGAAAAATCATCTACTCCCAGGCTCATCCCGATAACTGGGGATTGGGTGTCTGATGATGAAGTGGGGTGTAAGTTTGAGTGCGTCAGATATCAAAGCCACCGGCTCAGACAAAGGCGCAGAGAGGATGGGGGGGGGGGGAGGGGGTATTTCGCGCATTCCCACACGCACAGCCGCGCGGCCGGCTCAGCCAGCTAAAACATAGCCTTCGAGATTTGTTTCTACTCCATCAGAACCACCTTTGAAACGTGGACTAGGGCGTCACTATATAGCCCAAACAAAGCCAAGTGGCAGATTTTTAGTAGCCCAAATATAGCCACATAGCCAACTCGTCCAAGTGGACGGCACAATTTTTTTTTCTGAAGCCCAATTTGGCTATATATATAGCCAAACCTGGCAACACTGTGCCAAGGGGAACTAATTGGTCGCGTAGCTCCCACATGAACTCCGCTATTCAAAATTTTATCGTTGGGCTAGGTAGTGTCGAGGACAGGCCCCAAAGTACTCATTTGCTGTCGCCACCTATTCTTGATAATTACAAAGTTAATTAGCATAACTTCGCTAATTACGCACGTACGTGCGGAAATTGCTCTGTATCTAGAGGCCGCCAGTCCATACACCCGAATGGTAAACATAACTTGGCCAAGATTCACATTTGTCTAATTTAAAAAATTTGGTGCAACTAAAAAAAAACACCCTGTATATAGTTTTCCTCAGTATATATACATTCCTCTGTACGTATACATATATTCCTCTGTTTTCCTCTCTCTCTCTATATATATATATATATATATATATATATATATATATATATAGTTTTCCACAGTCGGCGCCACCGCCGCCTCTCTTCGCCCGCCACATCTTCGCGGCGATGTGCTCAGCGCGGAGACGGCGGGGCTTTTATGTCGCCGCGGCGGCGACGCGGAGCTATATATCCCGTGGGTCGGCCACCGCCGCCGCCTCTTTTATTGCGATAGCAATTATATGGACCCTTCAACCGATTTCTGCCGTCGCCGTCGCCATCGCCGTCGCCGTGAGGTTCCGTATAAACTCCAAGGGCGATGAAATCGTCGCCGGGCGCCGTATTCCCCCGCGCGCTATCACGGAGAGCGAACGCACGGCGGAAAGCAAACGCGACCTTCGGGCGAAAGGACGTGGGGGTGTGGGAGGGAGGGAGGCGTGGCGATGCTGTGCTGTGGCACGAAATGCGCATCTGGCAACCGGGCGCAAGGGGAACTGGCCACTCAACCGCCCACGCGAAAGCAAGAAAGCGAGAATGCAGCGCGGGAGGCAGGGGGGGTGGCAGCTTCTACTCTGCCAACAACTGCGTTTGTACTTTGCCCGGCTGTGGCGGTCGCCCGTACCGTCTCTTATCACCACACGCATTTGACCTTTGTATGCGCTGTGCATTCGCCGCTCACTTTCCGTTGAAGCGATGGACAGCACGAACCTTCGCCCGCTGCGGCAGCGCGTTTCCCGCCAGCGTTTTGACAGTCGTTGTCTGCGGTCATTAAGTGTGATCTATTCATGTTTGCTTGTGCGTGCTGACACCACGCTTGTTAATTCAGTTAGTAAGCGAATGTGTACAAGTTTATGCAGCCGATAAAACTACTATCCCTACTCCGAATAGCTCTCTACTAATTTGATATCGCAATTGATGCTTCGCCTTTCGGGCGAAACTGCGACATTTTTTTAAGTCAACGGCAGGACGAGGGCCTCACCCTGAGATCTCCAGTTGCCCCTGTCTTGCGCTAGCTGATTCCAACTTTCGCCTGGAAATTTCCTAATTTCTTCACCCTACCTAGTTTATATATACATATATAAACTATATATATATATATATATATATATATATTGTAGCGTAGAGACGCTAGTGGGTCCGGCTCTAGTGGGCCCAGACACTAGTTGGTCCTGCGCTTTTGCTCGGCAACGGCGCTCGTGCTTGATCGCTGTCTCCTCGTTTGACTGTCGCTGCTGCGCTGCTCCGAGTTCTAATAAACCCTTTACAATTGGTGGAGCGTGCTGCGCCCTCAAAATCTGCAACCTGGAACTTCGATCCCGCACCGTACCTTCGACCATGCCTGAAGAAGCCTCCCAACAAGTGCCTCCCCCTGCACCGGCACTGTGCTCTGGTGTGCCTCGCCACAGGGACCCTGCTATCTTCACAGGCGCGGATGACACCGACGTTGAGGATTGGCTAACGACCTACGAGCGGGTAAGCGCCCACAATAAATGGGACGAAGCAGCCAAGCGGAGCAACGTGCTATTCTACCTGGCGGGTGTGGCCAGCTTATACATGGCACACCAACCATGAAATGGATGTTTTTTGGTCGCCCTGCTGTTTGTAAGCTGCGCGCCGAACAGCATCTGCGGGGACGAGCTCAGCAAGTGGGTGAATCCTTCACAAGTTACATCGACGACATCCTGGACTTATGCAACTAAGACAACGCGACCATGTCGGAGTCTGATAAGATCAGGAATGTGATGAAAGGCATAGAAGGCGATGCCTTCAACATGCTGCATGCTTACCAAAAATCCTCGCACTGTGGCAGAGATCATTACACTGTGCCAAAGTTACCAGGAGCTACGCAGGGAGCAGTCATTGACCCGTCGCCCTACATCGCGTGATGAACACCTCGCTGGCTTGGCGGCCATTTCTGAGCAGTCAGCGTTGATGGCAGAAATGAAGGCGTTCGTGCAAAAAGAAATTGCACGCCAGCTCTCCTTGATGGCATTTGCACAGCCGCAACTGTTACAAGAGCCAACGTCAAGTTTTGACCCCCCACTCCGCCGCGCCATAGCGCACGAACTCAACGAGATTTTGCCTGAGCACCACCAACATGTTCCAGCGGCGGCGCCTCTCCGCTACGCTCAAGTCGTCGCCAGGCCGCAACAGATCCCTCCGGCTGCACCACTCAGCTACGCAGAAGTCGTCGCGAGGCCCCACCCATTCCCTCAAGGTGGGCCTCTCACTAGGCCGACGTCTTTACTGTGCCACGACCACTGCCCGCCATGCAACCATATCACCAGCCGCCCTGCACAACGCGTCCTCCGACATGGACGGGGCCCACCACATCGAATCGGTGGCGTAGATCTGACAACCGGCCAATCTGTTTTGCGTGCGGCTACGCAGGTCACGTCGCACGCTACTCTAATCGCGTGCAGTCGCTAGCGCTACAACATATGCGCCAAGTCGTATGGTAGGTTCTCCCCGCCTATATTACGATGACCCTTCGGCATCGTCACCTAACGCCCAACGACGAATACCCGCCGCTCACCTTCTCCACGCCAACGCTCGCTATCACCGATGCGGCCTCGTCCCGTACCTCGGGAAGAGGAAAACTAATCGTCGCAGTTCACGAGGCAAGGGCTGCGACGTCGGAGAAACGCGAAAGTCCTCAAGGTAGCCCGACGAATGTCAACAAACTACTCGTTAGACACGACACCATGCACCGTCCCTCCCAACTCGTCAGTGGTTGTCTCTATGTACTGCTGTAGCATCTCCGACGCCGTCGCACTACTTTCTCCGTCTGGCCGCTTTTCCAATCGAAAAACGTATACTGCTACCTTTTTCGACGGTTAACATCACACAGGACTGTAGTGCTATATTTATTTGTAACCCGTTCCCGTACCCTGTGATGCTACTCCGAGGATAATGTCTGGGCAGTGTCGAAGCTATCGAAGACGTACACATTACGGACGTTCCCGAAGACACATACTGTGCCCGTTACAGTACGCTCGGCTCTATTTCTACGTCTGGCCCATTGCCCATAGATGTGTTCTATTCTTCTATTGCCGATGACCTCGCACTGGGCCAGCGATCACAGCTTCTGTGCATCGGACAACCTTCCCTGGGCCGGACGTCAACTGTTACGCACCACATCGATACTGGCTCCCAATCGCCATTACGGTAACGTCCATATCGTGTATCGGCTACAGAACGTCACGTGATTAATGAACAAGTGGCCGATAAGCTCCGCCGCAAAGTGATCCGACCTTCTCACAGTCCATGGGCGTCTCCCGTCGTCCTTGTTACGAAGAAAGACGGTTCTGTACGGTTCTGTGTGGACTATCGGCGTCTCAACAAGATCACTCGTAAGGACATTTACCCGCTTCCGCGAATCGACTACGCTATTGAGAGCCTACAAGGAGCACAATTTTTTTTCATCTCTCGATCTGCGCTCAGGTTATTGAGCAGTACCTATGGCAGATGACGATCGACCGAAGACAGCCTTTGTCACGCCCTACGGCTTATACGAATTTAGCGCCATGCCCTTTGGACTTTTTAATGCGCCAGCAACTTTTGAGCCCATGATGGATACCGTTCTGCGCGGTTTGAAATGGCACACGTGCTTGTGCTACCTTGATGACGTCGTTGTTTTTGCTCCGGATTTCTCCACGCACCTTCAACACCTCCGGCGTGTTTTGAGGTGTTTGAGAAATGCCGGCCTACAACTGAACCTAAAGAAGTGCCGATTTGCAGCGCAGCAGCGAACGATACTGGGTTACGTCGTTTCCAAGGATAGAATTCTCCCCGATGCAGCCAAGCTTCGTGCCGTCGCCGAATTCCCTAAATCTACGTCCATCAAAGAACTGCGAAATTTCGCAGCTTTGTGTTCCTACTTCCGACGCTTCATTCGAAATTTCGCCGCCATCATATCACCTCTGACGAAGCTCCTTGGAAGTAACGGACCCCTTCATTCGTGGTCGTCAGAGTGCGAGGAGGCGTTTGCAAATCTCCGTCCTTTACTGACGACTCCCCCAATTTAGCGCCACTACGACCCGACGGCCCCGCAGAGGTACACACAGATACCAGCGGTGTTGGACTCGACGCTGTTCTTGCGCAGCGCAAACCTCGCTTTCCTGAATATGTCGTGGCCTATGCCAGTCGCACCCTTACGAAAGCCGAGGCCAATTACACTGTCGCGGAAAAAGAATGTCTGGCGATCATCTGGGCTCTTACTAAGTCCCGGCCTTATTTCTATGGCCGCGCATTTAATGTAGTCATGGACCACCGTGCACTATGTTGGCTGTCATCATTAAAGGATCCTTCAGGTCGTCTTGCCCGCTGGGCACTTCGCCTGCAGGACTACGATATCCGCGTGCTGTACCACAACGGACGCCAACATTCTGACGCCGATGCCCTATCACGCTCTCCCTTGCCTGACGACAATGCCTGCTGCTCACTATCCCAGCTCGCTGTTTCTTCCATCGACCTTGAGACTATCGCTTCCAAGCAGCGCAAGCACCCATGGATTGCCTCGATTATAGACTTGCTTGCTGACCCATCACAGTCAACCACTCGCACGTTGCGCCGCCAAGCTCCCCATTTCGCGGTTCGCGACAACCTGCTTCACCGACGCAGTTATACCGCAGACGGCCGCCAGCGGTTGTTAGAAGTTCCTCGCAGTCTGCACTCCAAAATCTGAGCATCCTTTCACGCCAATTCACAGTGCGCACACGCGGGAGTTTTCAAAACCTACCAGCGCCTTCGACAATGCTACTACTGGCGAGGAATGTACAAGTACGTTCAACAGTTCGTTCGCTCCTACCCCGATTGCCAGCACCGGAAATCTTCACCCTAGCTCTCGCCAGCTAGTCTGCAGCCTCTACCCTGCCCTACCTGGCCGTTCTGGCGCGTTGGAATTGATGTGTATGGGCCGCTTCCCTTGACGTCGGCTGGTAACCGCTGGGCCATTGTGGCAGTAGATCGCCTCACACGATACGCGCGATGTTGCCTCATTCCTGCTTCGCCGATTCATCCTGCGGCATGGTCCACCCCAGGAATTGCTCAGTGGTCGCGGACGGATCTTCCTGTCGGAAGTGGTTGAAACCATTCATAAAGAATGCCACGTTATTCATCGCCCTACTACGGCGTACCACCCTCAAACCAATGGCCTCACAGAACGCTTCAACCGCGCGCTCGGCGAAATGCTTTCAATGTACGTCGCCTCCGACCATACGAACTGGGACGCCTTTCTGCCCTTCGTCACCTACGCGTACAACACCGCTACTCAGAGCACCACTGGCTTTTCGCCCTTTTTCTTACTGTGCGGTAGGCACCCGTCGCACATCATCGACACAATTTTACCTTACCGGCCGGATGCACTCGCCTATTTCTGCCCAGCAAGGCATGCTGAAGAATGCCGCGACCTCGCAAGTGCCTTTACTTCCGCCGACCAAGAGCGCCAGAAGAGCACTCGCGGCGACTTCACTTCCGAGATCACCTTGCTTCCTGGCGCGCTTGTGGGGCGGTCTGCCCGTTCACCGCCCCTGGCCTCTCTTCGACACTACTGCCGAAGTATGAAGGCCCTTACTGCGTCGTCGAACGCGCATCACCCGTGAACTATGTCATCGAACCAGTTTAACCGTCTTCGGACCAGCGCTGTCCTGGATGAGACATTGTTCATGTCTACCACCTAAAGCTCTCGCCAGCTACGATCCTGTCATCCTGACGAGCTGCTAGGTCGCCGGACGGCTCCCTTTTCACTCCCGGTGTAATTGTAGCGAAGAGAGAGGCTAGTGGGTCCGGCTCTAGTGGGCCCAGATGCTAGTGGGTCCAGCGCTTTGCTCGCCAACGGCGCTCGTGCTGGAAAGCTATGTCCTCGTTTAACTGTCGCCGCTGCGCGGCTCTGAGTTCTAATAAACCGTTTACAGTATATATATATATATATATATATATATATATATATATATATATAGGGTTAGGGAGGTAGAGGCGAGATTCCACAGGGTCATTTTTATTGCTGTACCCAGTGTCTTGTAACTCGAACAAAGAGAGGGGGCACCAAATAAAGGACGGGTGTCGTACGTGCATTTTCTTCCATATGTTTATTAGTACAGTTTTGTGATTGTTGACAACTTTCCGACGACAACTGTCATGTAACAGAAGAGTAGCTGGCGCCATATATAGGCACCAATCTCTCCTTAAATACATTTAATTAAAAGACAAGGACGGGTGTGTTCATGCCATACCGCCATAGCCAAATATATAAAATCATTCCACATAAGTAGCAAAGTCGGGCACATATTTAAAAGATGATCAATTATTTCAGCGTTGTTGGAAAATGAGCACGAAGGGTGGATATCAGTCCAGACACGAGCGCATAAAAGTTTATCGTGGGAACACGGCAACGAAGCCTCCTGAATTTAAGGTACAGTAAACCACAGACTACTGTGGTCCAACAAAATAATATGTTTTGTTTATTGGTCGAAGATTATAAACCACATCGACCAGGGGTAGCAAAATCCACCGAAAGATTTTGCGACTTTGCAAAAGTACAAGTGTCGACAGGAACGAGGAAGAGGAGGACGTTGAGGGCGGATCTAGCCTTGCCAGGCATGCCGGCAATTACTTAAAGCCCCTGTAGCAATTACTCCACCCGAGCGCCTACTGTCAGAAGGGTTAGTCCCAGTTCAGGCACGCAGCACGAGATGGGTGAACAAGGTGACGCGCACAGCGAAGCGGAACAGGACAGAAGCCCGCAGTCCGTGAACCATCCTTCGCACGTCGCCACGCCGGGCCGTCCAGCATATAACGATACAGCGCCCTGTTGCGGGTCGGAGATTATCCCGCCGCTGCTGCCAGTTTGTTGAGACTCGGGTAGCGTTTAGGCCGGTGATCCTTCAGCCAGAGGGATGAGTACGTCCGGGAGTAAGAGCGAGAGAAAAAAGGGTTTATTCTACATATTTACAGTGGCTCCAAATATCGAAGCCCACTCCATGGGGGAGCACTTTGAAAGTCTCAGCTCACTACATGTCTGAGCACATATCGGAACACGTCAGGACACACCACTGCACGCAAGGTGTCTCCTTATAAAACCTCGGTCTTCCCTAGTTGACCCGGCTAGGGAATCAGATGACCTTGATGCGGCCAATCAGAGGGGCCGTCTTGTTCGCTGAACTCCGCCTCCAATGTTGCACCTTCGAAGCAAGGACGAGGCAATCCGGAAACAGGGGGTTGACACTCCTTCGACGAAAGTCGGTGACCTGTTTCTTGCCCTCCGACGGTCATCTTGACCGGGTCGGGAGAATGGCCTTTGCACTAATCCCCGCGTCTAACGAAGGGGGGCAAGCTTCGTGAGCTTCTTTGTCATCGCGTCCCAGCCGGTGTCGCGCCGCGTCGCCAAGTAGGCGGCTGCTGATGAAGGGGGTGGCATCGGGGGAAGCACCTAAAGAATGCGCACTGCCTAGATGGGCGCTTGTTTGCCCGTCTCATCGGTGTCTGGCACTGTCGCCAGCTGGGCGACGCTCATGAAAGGGCCTGCCTCGATGGGAAACAATCAAAGAATGCGCCCGGCCGATTCGGGACGCAACAGCCCTGAAATGAACCTGCGAGTCGTTGCCAACAGTTGGCTGTAAGAGCGCTTTAATTCTTCGCAAGTTCCGGCTTGCTTTGTTCTCGCTTTACTCAGAGTCGAATTCAATCAGAAGAAGCCAATAGGTTATGAATATAAAATAATGCATTCATTCGGGAAACAATCAAAGGGATTGGAAACGGCATATTAGCCAAAAACTGCCTCGAATCAAATAGAGATTGCTCCTGAGCAAGCGTCCCTACGACAATGTCGAAAAAGAAAGGACTCTCGGAGAAATGCTCACGACAAAATTGGATTTTTTTCTTGTATGTTTGTATGTTTCTCGGAAAGAATTTCACAATTAACTACAGTGGCAACAATGACGCCAGTCCTTCAGCAGCGGACATAAAATTACAGTTAAACCGCGATACAACAGTCGATAAAATCGAGAATTTGCTTCGTTATAACAATATGTAGTTATACTTAAATTCGACTTTTAATGGAAGTACGTACAGTCGCTGATATATCATTTTTACGCGGAAGGGGCCGAAAAAGTTTACGTATAACAGGTCAATCGAAAAATGAGAATTTCAATGAGAAAAAAAATTAGCGTAGCTTGCACTAGTGGCGCAAGGCTAAAGAAACATTGGAGCTGATCGGCACCTAGCACTACCAAGTCATCCCCAACATTTTCTCGAATCTATTGATTATTGATCGATTACCAATTAGATTGGCTATCGCAAGGTATTGGCCACGTATTTGGCTAGTTAGTCATGTAAGGTTTTATGGCGCAAAAGCAACTAAGGCTATGATGCGCCTTGCACAAGAAGAAAATATATAATTTGATGAAAGTGCTTCATGCAACAAAGATAATTACTTTAAAGTTTAAGAAACCTGTTTCATCCAGAAACTTAAACACATCTAGACAGACAAGTGCGTTTTCAGCTAGGATCGGGGATGGATGAAGTGGTCATGATGATGATGATTGTTGGAGTTTATGGGCGCAAGGGTCAGATGTGGCCAAAGAGCGCCAAGGCGATGATAATGGCTCGTCAGTGGTACATGAATAGTGAATTATAAGGTGTGGATAAAACAGATGTGGCATGGCTGTAAAGGGGCCTTAAAATAGACGCTGTAAAGTGCGTAAAATCTTTAGGGAGTAAGGTTATGGCAATGACTAATGAGGTGTGCTATGGACACGAGAGATGCATTGTGAAAGAATGATCACATACTAAAATATGTCACAGGCGAAAGTTTTCAAAAAGCACTACTGCCTTAACAGAGCCCTTGAAATGCAAGGGCCTGGAGGCATGTGCATAGTCGGACAACATCGGACAAACATGTCGGACAACATCGTTCAAAAAGCGAGGACTGCTTTGGTATTAAAAATTGTCGCAGTTTCGCCTGAAAGGCGAAGCATCAATTGCGATACCAAATTAGTAGAGAGCTATAAGGAGTAGGGATAGTAGTTTTATCGGCTGCATAAACTTGACACATTCGCTTACTAACTGAATTAACAAGCGTGGTGTCAGCACGCACAAGCAAACATGAATAGATAACAGTCGATGACCGCAGACAACCACTGTCAACAGGCTGGTGTGGAGAAGCGCAGCCGCCGCAGCGAGCGACGGTTCGTGCGGTCTATCGCTTCAACGGAAACTGAGCGGCGTAAGCACAGCGCATACAAAGGTCAGAGCCGTGTGGAGATCGCTGTCAAGATACGGTGCGCGCGACAACACCGACAGCCCGCACCGGCGCAAAGTGCTACAAGAACGCATTTGTTGGCCCAGTAGAAGCCGCCCCCCCCTCCCTCCCGCGCTGCCTTCCCGCATTGCTCCTTTCGCGTGGGAGATTGCATCGCCTGTTCCCCTTGCGCCCGCTTGCAAGATACGCATTTGGTGCCAATTTGGTGGCACAGCCCAGCGTCGCCCCCCCCTTCCCTCCCTCCCTCCCATACCCCCAAGTCGCGCGAAAAAATGGCTGAAATCCGCTTGAAGTGTCCATATAATTGCTATCGCAATAAAAGCGGTTCTTTACCAAGAAACACAGTGGGTTGGCGAGGGACACAATAGCGGTATGCGAAGGGAAAATGTTTCTTCCTCTCTCTCTCGGCTTCCTGACACTCCAGGAGGACGTGGAGAACGGTGAGCCTCTCGCCACATCTACCACAGGTTGGAAGATCATTATCATTCAATATAAAATTGTGAGTACCATATGTGTTTCCTATTCTGAGGCGACAGCATAGGACATCAATTTGCCCTGTTTTCGATGCAGAGGGCCAGAAACTTAACTGTGGCTTAATCAAGTGAAGCTTACTATTTGTCTTCGCATCCCACAAGCGTTGCCAGTGGCTTCGCAGTTTCTTACGCATGAAAGGTTTAAAATCTGTTACAGGGACAGCAGCTGTAGGAACTGTAGAGTGCGATGTTATTGACGTGCCCATTTGGTCGGCAAGAATGCTTGATGCCTCTATGCCCAGGCACCCAGCATATAATGACTTGTTGTTTAGATGCATAAATAGAGCATATCAGTGAATAGAGGTTGATAATTACAAGGTGTTTATGTTTTTGCGGCAACATTAACGGTTTAACAACGCTTAAAGAGTCGGTAGATATTACAGCCTTTTGGAGTTTGTCTGTCAATGTGTTTCACCACCGATAGTACTGCATAGGCCTCTGCTGTAAAGATACTTGTTTGGGGATAAAGTAGTACATCGGATTCCGAGAAGGACGGACCGACTGCGGCATAGAAAATGCCAGCATGTGAGTTTGATGCGTCGGTGTAAAATTCAGGGCAAGAGTACTTAGACTTTACTTCTAAAAAAGTGCATTTGAACGCGTGCATCTGGCGCGTGTTTTGTGACTTCAATAAACGATGTGTCACATTCTACCAGCTGCCACTGCCGCGGCGGAAGCAGCTTCGCTGGGGCATTAGGCAAAGTTCAAGTAGTGGAGCACCCATTTCTTCACTGAGCTTTCTCACACGTAGCGAGAAGGGCTGTTTCGCTTTTGGTCGATTATTAAATAGTGTGGCACATGTGGTATCGTATATGGGAGAATAGGTAGGAGGTGTGTGGTTTGAACTTGTTTTCAGGAAATATGTAAAACTGGCATAGGACGTCTGAAGCTGGAGCGACCACGCATTTGCTTCTACATAAAGGCTTTCCGCGGGGCTTGTCCTGAAGGCCCCGGTCGCGAGGCGAATTCCTAAATGGTGAACAGGATTCAACATCTTTAAAGCGCTGGGTGCAGCCGAGCAGACTGATAAACTTTCGAGCCGTAGTCAAGTCGTGAGCCGACAAGGCACCTATACAAGTTCAAAATGCATTTCCTGTCACTGCTGCACGTTGTACGCGGCAGCAGCTTCAATAAGTTCATTGTTTTCAGGCACTTAACCTTCAAGTATTTGATGTGCGGAATGAATGGGAGTTTCGAGTCCAATATGATGCCGAGAAAATTGTGCTCTGCGCTTACAGGTAAGGTGGTACCAGAGAGCTCAATAGCAGGGTCTGGTACTATTCCTCTCTTATTAGTGAAAAGGACGCATGTGCTTTTCTGTGGGCTCAACCTAAAACTGTTTTCATCAGCCCATTTAGCCACTTTATTTAAGCGATGCTGGACATGTCGTTGGCAGACAGCAAAGTTGCACGATTGAAAACAAATCGGCACATCATTTACATATACAGAGTAGAACCTTGTTCATGGGAGTTCCGCCTGTAGAGAGTTCATTTTGACAATAAACAGTGTACAGCTAAGCACGCCGCCTTGCGGGACACCAGTTTCCTGGGTGAAAGACCTCGACAAGGCCTGGCCCACCATTACACGAAAGGTACGGTTAGAAAGATAGCTTTCGATACTACTCAACATGTTGCCGCGGACACCCTTAGCGGAAAGGTCTCGGAAAATACCGAAACGCCATGTGGTGTCATACGCTTTCTCTAAGTGAAGAAATACGGAGAGAAAAAACTATTTGTATATTAAGGCATCGGTTATATGTGCCTCAATGCGGACAAGGTTGCTTCCTAGGAAATAGACGAGACGCCTGTTTATCATCTTTTCAAACCGCTTGCACAGGCAGCTTGCCAGAGCAATGGGTCTGTAGCTACTAGGTAAGGACGGGTCCTTGCCCTATAGCTTCTTTCCAAGAAGATGGAATGTACCCAGCAACCCACATGACATTAAAAAGAGAGAGAAGTGTCTTTTGTGTTTCAGGGTGCAGCTGCTTGATCATTTCATACATGATACAGCCAGCACCTAGTGTCGCGAGCTGTTGCAACAGGCACGAGAAGTTTTAAGTTCAGCTAAACTAAACGAGCGGTTGTTATCTTCATTTCGGGCTCATTTCTGATCGAAGGGCTGTCGCTCTGCGCGTTCTTTGAACTTCAGAAACATTTGTGTGTAATGAGGTGCACTGGAGACATATTCAAAGTGTTCGCCGAGACCTCTACCTGATCTTCCAGGCCATGTCCTTGGGCTCATCACTCTTTAATTTATTCACCCTATTCCATACTTTTGCCTCGTCCGTGTAAAAATTTATACCAGAAATGTACCTCTCCCAAATCTCTCTATTTGCACGTCGACGTGTCCTTCTGCCTTGCGATTTAACCTGTTTGAAATTAATGAGGGTTTCGGCAGTAGGAGAATCACGAAGCAATCCCCAAGCTTTGTTTTTATTTTTTGCACGCTTTCTGACATTCTTCGTTCCACCAAGCAATGCGACGCTTCTTAACCATTTCGTTAGTTTGTTTATTACATTTCGTAGCAGCGTCAATAATAAAACCTGTTTGATATGTTACGGCGTCGTCTACATTAAAAGCAACAATGTCATCACAGCCTAAGTGTGTCAGCTCTTGGAACAGTTCCCAGTTGGCCGTGTCCACGTTTCATTGAGGAGAAGGTGGCAAGACCCAGTCTCGTTTCGTTGAGTTTAACATAATTGGGAAGTGGACGCTTCCATAGGGGTTCTTGAGAACGGACCACTCCATGTATGGCATTAGTGTGCTCGACACTATGTTTAAATCTATGGACGAGTATGTGTTACGTGTAGAGATGGGTCGCTGAGGAGCGAGCCGGATCTTGTGAGCGGCTCTTTTTAAAGAGCGAGTGAGCGGTGGTTCAGTAAAAATGAGCGGCGGTTCTTTTGGAGAAAGGGAGCCGGTTCTCTCGCGTTCAGAGAGCCGTGCCGATGCGTTCCTTCAGAGCCGTGTCTTCTGCTGGGTGCGACTTCCGCGCCGTCTATTAGCAGTACGAGAAAGCAACTGCCCTCCCACCGTTCCTCGCAAGAGTCGCCTTCACCCCCTCGCCTTCGGCTGAAGAACGAAAGAACCGCCGCTCACTTACTGAACCACGTCTCCCTCGCTCTTCAAAAGAGCGGCTCAAAAGATCCGGGAGCCGTTCTTTTCGCCACGGCTCCCTCGCTCTTCAAAAGATCCGGCTCTCAGGAGCGAGCCGCTCTTTTCACCACGGCTCCCTCGCTCTTCAAAAGATCCGGCTCGCTCCTGAGCGCGTTTTTAGTTCGCTCCTGAGCGCGTGTTTTTATTTTGAGAAACGTTGATTTTAAAGTACCACAAAAACAGACAAGCTTCTGTAATGACGATGAAGTTACATAATTTTTTCTGAAAAAAGTACGTCGCATTCTGCCTGTCACAGTATCATAAGCATTTTATCCCCAATATCAGAAAAGAAAGTTTCATTACAACTAAAAATTCACGCTTTTAATATACCTAAAAGTATTCTCTAAACATAACGAAAATACCAATAACACGGTAATTAAATTATGCATATATCGTTTTTTTAAAGCCAGATAACTATAGAATATGCATAACACAGGTTACACGTTTAAGTGAACCGGTGAGCCGTTCAAATGAACCGGTGCATTTCAGTGAGCTGAGCAGTTCGGAGCAGCTCACTGAAGTGAGCCGTTTTGCCCATCTCTAGTTACGTGTAATGCTGTAGTACGTAGGTTCTTTCTTGTTCAATAAACATTAGCCTGAAGAAAACAGAAAATCTTCTATAAGGCGCCCTCGCGCATCGCAACGAGAGTCGCCCCACAGGGGGCTATGAGCTTTAAGATCACCAACGACTATGTATGGCGGAGGAATTTCATCGATGAAGCTCGGAAACTGTGCTCTGGAAAGCTGATAGGAAGGGGGGATGTAGATGGAGCTAATTGTGACTAGCTTACCAAACTACACTGCTCGGACAGCAACTGCCTCAAGGGACGTTCGGAGGCTTAATTGCTGACATGCAACGCCCTTATCGACCATTACGGCCACACCCCCCGACTAGGCGAGAGCGTCGTCGTGGTCTTTGCGGAAAGTGACATATTGCCTTAGAAAGTTCGTGTGTGTTAATTTTGGGTGTGTTTTTTGTACACACATCATCCTAGCTTGGGCTGAATTTGCGGAGGAGTTCTTTACCATCCTCAAGATTGTGGAGAAGTCCTCTCACGTTCCATTGTATTACTTGGGTATCCATAATGGAAAAGAAGTTAGTGCTGTGTGTCAAGAAAGAAATTAGTTAACGAGACCTTTCCAGGCCCCGTGATGCGGGGTTTGCCTTTCTTCCCGGCGCGCTCGAGGGAGCTGCGCCGTTCTTTGGGCGTCTGAAACGCCGGTGTTTTGCTTCAATCCATCACCTTGTCTGAGGCGGTGGATAGTTCCCACTCAGCGGGGACGTTCGCGGTGGTTTCGGACATATATGCACGGGCAGTGGCCCTGGGTCCGCCAGGCCCGTGGGTCTGCTGGCTCTCCTTGGCAGGGGGCGGAACAGCGCTGGTTGCTCCAGCAAGGGGGGGGGGGGGGGGGGGTTGCTGGCGTGACCGCCGTCACACTCCGTGTGACTTGGGCGCCCACCGAATCATGTGGCGGTGCCCCCCGTCGTACCACATCGGTGTATGAAGGACTGGACTGATTGTGGAGAGAGAAACGCTTACGTGCCTCTGGGAAAGATAGGTTTAGTTTGACTTTTAGTTCTATAATTTGTTTCTCTTTTTTCCACGAGGGGCATGATCGCGAGTAGGCGGGGTGATATCCTTCACAGTTGGCAGAGCGGGTTGGTGAAGTGCAGATGTCTGAAGCGTGTTCAGTTGAACTACACTTAGCACAAGTAGCGGGCCCTCAGCAGTATTGCGACCGATGCCCAAAACGCTGACACTTGAAGCATCGACGCGGATTTGGGATGTATGATCTGACACGAAGCTTGCAGTAGTCTGTTTCGATTAATTCTGGTAGGTTGCTGGTTCCGAAAGTAATAATAATATGCTTGGTAGGTATTTGCTTGTCATCTCGTCTTAGTGTTATCCTCTGCACGTTGACTACGTTCTGGTCTTGCCATCTTTAAGTAGATCGCTTTCACTCAGTTCAAGGAGGTTATCTTCTGTGATGACGCAGCGCGCACTGTGTTTATCGACCTGTGTGGGCCCACTGAAACGGGAATATGTCCAAACGCCACAAGTTTCGAAAGTTTGTCATATTGTAGTTTGTCGCGGACTTCGAGAAGAAGGTCGCCACTTCCCTTCTTTGTTACTTTATAGCCTGGGCCGTTTGCTTCCATGAGAGATTTTGCTACAAGAAATGGTGAAATCATTCGGACTGTCTTAGTATCGTGTTGGCTATGTATTACATGGTACTTGGGAAATATTTCCTTGTGTTGCATAAAAAAATGAAAGTTTCATCGGTGCGCCCCCTTTTCAGGGATCGATCAGATAGTGGGGAAAAAGCGTTTGCCATATAAAATTGCAAAATTCGGCGGCGATGGTACCCACCCACCACGGAGCCCAAGGGGACGCTACAAGGTTGGAATACTTGTAGACGCCAGCCATGCATCGCCGCTAAAACTTAATATAAAATAACCAAGGTTGGATATGTACACCTGGTTAGCCCTTGCCACCCAGAAATTTGGAAGTGAGAAGAAGTGACTAGAAGACAGGAAAGATTGAAAAGTGAGAGAGGAAGACAAAAGATTGAAGAGGGGGACAGGAAATGGCGACTGCCGATTTCTTCCAGGTGGGTCAGTCTGGAGGTGCCGTCGATGTGAAGCAGAGACCGAAGAGGTGTGTTGCCTCCACCAGGGGCCTCAAAGGTTCAAACACCCGGCATCGGCTCAACCCGCAGGATCTTCCTTTCCCCAGACACGGCTAAGCCGCGCACGGCTACACGTGGGAGGGTCCAAGGTATTGGCCACGTATTTCGGCTAGGCTTAAACACCTTCGCTAGTTCACAGGGGTACGTGACATTGCGCTTAGACCCTTTCTGCACTACCGCCAGGATCAGCCCACATTTTCTGTTCGCTCTGCACGGACTAACGGTCGGCTTAAACATCTCCGCTGTTAAAATGAGCGCAGCTTGCACTAGTGGAGCAAGGCTGGAGCAAACAGCGGAGCTTATGACAGACAAAGCTACAGCCAGGGTTGCTATCCAGACGACACTGGATACTCAAACACAGACTCTCGCGCTCTCGTTCTCGAAACTCGGGATCTTCGACTCGACGACGCCTCTTCTCGGCTGCAGCTTCGGCACGGTATTCCGGATCGGCTCGCTGCCGACGCGCAGATTCTCGCTTGGCCGCACTACGCGCTTCAAGACGCAGCCTGGCGAAGCGTTGACATGTCTAGGCGAAGCGAGGCACATGTGGTTGCTAGGCGACGCGAAGTGACGTCATGGCTAGACGGAGCACGTGCGCGGTCGTAGCAGCTCGTCGCGGTGGTGCGGAGCGGCGGCAAAGCGAGGCGCAGCTGTGCCAAGTGGTTGCTAGGCAACACGCGGTGACGTCATCGCCAGGCGCAGTTTGCTATACGGGCCAACCTCGGGCTTAAACAGCTACGCTGATAAAAGAAGTTCATTTCCTTGAATTTGAAAGTGAGTGAAGAAATGTACGGTTGATGCCGCGTCGACGATATCTTCACATCGGCGATACGACGCAAAGGCAGCCACAGTTTCTCTTCCACTCTGCCCACGCGACTGATAGTGTCGCCCGCAGTGGGAAGACGCTGTCATGAAAAGCGCCGGCAGCGGGGAGTGAATGCTTCGTCTTCCTCTGGCTTCAACGCGTCTCCGAGACTCGAGATTACGCAATCTCTAGTACTAAATAGGCGCGAGAAGAGAGCACACACGATGCTATGCCATCTCGGCACGCCCACTCTTTGCACAGGCGGCAGATTACATGTAAAGCACGGCACGCTGACTGCGTATGCGTTCAGCTGCAGTGACAGCCATGCGCAGATATACGGCCGCGCTAGAAAAGGACGCGCGCGCCAAGATGCGTTCGATAGCTGCACTACCAGGCTTCTGGCAGACATTGTTTCGGCTTTCTTTACTTCGTGGCTCCTGATGCTGATATGAACACAGCAGTTCTACCCGATCCAGGATCATTAAATACATTTATGAATACCCATTCTACAGCGTAGTTGTCGCGCTAAAGTGTCCTCGTCTTTGAGAAAACCACAATAATCCTACGACTGATACTGTGTAGCATACCGAGTGTCCAACTGTTTGGCGTACCGACTGTCCAACCAACATTGTTTTTTTTCATTCCGCTTGAATGATTATTTCATCGGGTTTAACTTCCGATCACATATACTTAGACGACAAAGAGTCCAAGCAAAAGTTGTGGATTCCTTTATGAAATTACCGATAAGAGCATTCAAAGAAACGTAGGTCTTCGGGTGCCCTTTTTTTCCTGGCAAAAAAAAAGCCCCGCGAAATTCAAGAAACTCCCACGTCACGACGCATGCGCAAGCCGGGGATTGCAGCGCTCTAAAAGATGAGCCTCCACAAATAAGTACCTAGCTTATCACACACATGCGTAAGGAACGCATCTTCTGCAATGCAAGACACACGATGCAATCTGACGCAATATTTTGTATTAAATGAAGCCTTTATTGATGGGAAAATTGTTTTCTGCACAATAAGTATCTTGAATACGATATTCACATTGCAGGATAGTTTTTCCTGTCCGTACATTTATTACTTTCCAGGGTTGTGCCAGACTGAAGTTATCAGGTATGCTTTACTACTCCGGCTATCAAATTATGAATCGCCATTTTATGTATCCAGCCGTCTTGTGTTTCTGGCCACTGCGGACCAACTTTGGTATTATCAAAAGCTTTGATGAGCATGGGCAGCGCAGAAGTTGCAAGAAAATGTCACGCAACTTTCAGGACCAATTATATGTACATATTTTCACGTGGTCGTGACGTGGAAGCACGCAGAATCCAAATTGTCAAAGATCAAACTCTTTATTGGGTGATCCTGTGCCCAGCAAAGAAAGCAACTCACTTTAGAACAAGAGCGGCGAGCCAAGGTGGTGTTGGGTGAGCGCAATCGTTGGTCGTCAATAACAAAGCTGATCAGCGGCGAAACGCGTCGGCTTTTATACATGAGTCATCGAAGTTTCCAGAGTAATCCTTGGTGCCCGCGTATCTTCAAGAAAGTACTACACAATTCGCGTCGCTCATACAATCAGATGAGCGCAATCTGGGGCGGAATCTTATAACGGTTCCGAATGCGAACCGGTTCGCTTCGCCGCTTACGTCACTAAATAGGCCACTCCCAGGCCGGAGGTGGAAGAAGGGGAGGACGCGACCAATAAACGAGAGGGTGCCGCCTCTGAAGTGTACGTCATCATATGACGAGTTAATCGAGGAATTGCGGAATGTTTCTTCTTGCTCAATAAATATGAACTATTATTTAAATATTTTCCTGAACGTTTTCAAGTATCGTCACTTGTTGACATATTCCTTTATTGTACATTAGGCAATATAATATTACGATTTGTTTAACTGTTCGTTGCCAGGTGGTAATCCACGCGTTAAAAATTGTAACCACTCGTATCAAAGGAAATTTCCACATCACCATCAGTTGTGCGGAAATTTTGACAGTTGGTTCTTTATAGTATGTTGTCGCACAGCCATCGGACGGTTCCCTTTGACATACGATAATGACGCCGAGGCCCGGATTCAGAAATGCTCCTCACCTTAGACCGTTTCCCTACCTTACGCAAGGAGTCCTTCATGCTACCTAAACGTTAGGCGCCCTCAGAAGGCCATCGCGAATTCTAAAAGCTTCCTTTTACCTTCTCTGCGGAAGGAGCGCCTCACTAAAGTCCCTAGATATTTTTTTTGCTTAAAAACTAGGGGCTTTACGCCTCACCAAAGGAAGTGGAACGTTACAGGCTTCTGGTTTTGAGATTACTTACAAAAATATGCAAAATATTTCTAATGAATTGCCAAAGTAAACTTCCGGCGCTGTTAGAATTGCATTTCTACTTCTATATAAGGGCATAAATACCATTTCTTTCTTCAATGACGTAAAAATAGCTCAAAAATGATGCACATGGCAGGAAAGCAAGCTCAGCCTAGCAACTTTGGCAGCATCTGACAGTTCGGTTGGTCAGGCGTCGCTTTCTTTTTCGTTTAGGCCTGCGTTTTGTTTCGTGTGTGTGTGTGTGTGTGTGTGTGTGTGTGTGTGTGTGTGTGTGTGTGTGTGTGTGTGTGTGTGTGTGTGTGTGTGTGTGTGTGTGTGTGTGTGTGTGTGTGTGTGTGTGTGTGTGTGTGTGTGTGTGTGTGTGTGTGTATTTGCCATGCCGGGCAACACTTATTTCACGGAGGAAGAAAAATTGGCTGTGGCTTAACTCAGTTAGGCATGGGTGTGCGTAGCTAGAGGTACGGTTAATCTTATTGTTTAGCTTGGTTCTCTCTTCAGTTACGTCTTTTTCATTTAGCTTCGTACGTCTGAATGTTTAGGTTTAGTTGTTACCTCTCGTTAAGTTATGGTTATATTAAAGACTAGACATTATTAAATGTTAACGTATTTATTGTGAAAGTCTTCATCTTGTTGTTTCTCAATTGCCACAAATTGCCCGATGGTCGGTGAGGCGGGAGGATAAGGGGTTGTCGTCCAGTGACTTGAACACGTTTCGGGTGCTATCCTCATCTGGGGCCGTATTCTGAAACGTTCGCCTAGGCGAAATCAGCATGCGCGCTGATTGGCTGGTTGAGCAAATTGAATGACGTCGGACTCAACCACCCAATCAGCTCATCCAATTTTGCTAAAACAGCCAATCGGCGCACGCCTGAAAGCGAAAAAAGAAATTTCGCCTAGGCGAACGTTTCAGAATACGGCCCCTGAATCCACTCGCCTGGCCACTTCGTACTTACGACGCTTCCCGAGGCGTGCGGCTCGTTCTTCCTCCGTCTCTTCTGCGTCGTCTACACCGGGGCTTTTAATGGGTATATAAGTACAATCTATGCACCCAGTAACCCCGGGGAATCCTCCAATGGCATAGAACCTAGTCATGACTGCCCTCGCTTCACTGGCGTTTGGCAGCCGAACGTACTTGGGATACAGACGTAGGCATATCAGCTGTGTCTTATCTCAAATGCATCGGCATATAGAGGGTTGGGATACACACACAAGGTCCCCTACAACAGTTTGCATGGCACCCGTTCCGTAAAAACGCAGTGCGATGAGGACCTTCAACAGAGCAGGTAGTGGCGCTCCTCTGTTGTTACAAAGCAGTTGCAGCTCTGTCCGTATGGTTGCAACAGCTCGCTTGGAAAAACGATACCGGGCTAGAAACTCCACTTCGTTGTAGTGTTCCAGTGGATAATGCCTGTCAATCACATGCCAGACTGGAGTCAACGGCGGAGGCTTGTACACAGTCCCGTAAAGAAGTTCACTTGCACGCCGAAGAAACCTTGCATAGCTTTCGAAACTATCGTCTTCGGATAAATGTCGCAAGGCCGTCATTCTCGCCGCTCGCTTTTCACAGAAAAACGGAATCACAAAAGAAATGGCACAAAGCGCAGTGTGCGGAGCCAAACTGGACGTCAATACACGGCGGCTGGCTGCCGCGGCGTTGGCTGCGCACGGCACCTATCCAAGCCGAGGGTACCGCGTGCAAAGTCCTGCGGAGAAGCATACGTTCAGGTAGAGGAGCGCGGTTAGGAAGCATGAAGGTAGCATGCCGGCTTCCTAAGCGTGAGGAAGCACCAAGGAGGCCCTAACTTAGTGCCCCTTAGTAAGGGACGTTCTAGAATTGACGCCAGGTCGCCTTACAGCGTGTAAGACGTCCTTAGTAAGGAAAGGAGCGTTTCAGAATCCGGGCCTTAGTGCTCTGGTGGGAGAAAAAATGGGCTCCAATCCACGCTGTGAAGGTGGTTGGCCAGCGAAGCTGTGGTATCACCTGATCCGATGTACCCATGTGGCGTAGCGTAGAACTGGGTCCTGCCGAGCCTGAGCACGACGCCTTCGTGCATATTCTGCTGACGGACAGGAATAAATCCCGGGATCGTAGTCATATACAGCGTCTCTGTAAAAATAGGCAAGTTCAACTCATATAGGCACCGGGCGCGGGATGAATTTGGACTGGTGGCGCCTTCATGCGGCGGCGCCGCGAAAGTAATGGCATGTGGCGGCCGGGCCGCGCGCAGCTGGAGCTGCCGTGAAACCCCGTCTGATCAAACATGTTGCGTTTTTGGGTGCACCAACAGTTACTGAAACATGACTGAAGCTGGTTAGGCCATTCAATTCAATCGTTGTTCATCGCGGCATCGCGTTTTCAGGCGGAAAGTCTGTATATGTGCGGTCTTCATATAGGCAACAGCGCGTTCAGTGCTCACAATTGAAACGCGATACTCGAATCGCATGGTCGCCAGCGCTTTTTGCACTGACTGTAAGCGCTGGGGACACCAAACTGATGCATTGTGGTATAGAGTGAAAGCGAGAACCTTCGTAACGCATTATGACTGCATTTGGTCCCACGGCGCTCACCTGTGGCTCGAAAAGAAGAAGAAAAAAAAACGGCGGCAGCCGCGCGCTGCCAGCGCTTCAATCGCTGGGCACTGTACATTTCCGACGCTGATTTGGTATAGTCTAGTTGTTCTAACGTTAATAAAAGAGCCGTTCATACGCAAGAGCTTCGCTCATACGCAAGAGCTTCGTGTACCATTTGCCTGTCTTCGCCTCCGCAGTGTAACGGCTCCGGAGCTTGGGAACCGAAGGCGAACACTCAGATTTGTAGTCATTTTGCCGTCTTATCAGTGTATCAGTGTTTCTTTTAATGTAAATTTGCCTTCCTAGTAATTCCCAACTCTGGTTGCGTCCGGCACATGACTGTGCTGTGCATCGACGAGGAACGGCCACGCAGTGGCGTGTTCACACTCGCCGCCATCGACGTCTCCCGTCGCGCTAAGCTATATAAAATGAACCGTGACTGAAGATTGGGCTAGTTTATAAGCAATTAAGAATGGGGAAGCATTGCAAAGATAAAAGAACTACAACGGACAGAGAACGGGAACTTACTGACACATGTACGATCGGCGAAGCAGGTCAAGAAACAGAATAAGGAAGACCTACGTCTCCTATTTTTTTTTCTGTCCATAATTTTTGTGTTCTTCGCCTATTTACATGATTAAATACGCGAGAATGTTAATGTGCACAGCAATATACCAGCTGGAATATAACTGCTGGAGTTCCATGTCTTAGCTTGCCGCGGAGCTCCGTTCGCGTGGTGCATTTGCATCGCAATTTGCGCTCGTTTTCTGCTTTATATACTACTTGATGCCACGAATGTGATCTGCCTCGTACAGGTGACGACCTTTCTCAAAAGCAGACACACGAAAATGCGTTTTCCGGTGCGTCAGCCCTTAAAACCCGCAGTGCCAAATCACAGGAAGCACCGAGCGCCTTCGTCCCGTCGTCTGCTTCACATGCCAGTGCTCCGACAGCTGCCGTTCGCGGCGCTGTTCCCCAGCATATCGCCGGCGCGCCGCTGGCGCCTTACAACGGCCGCCCGGTGCCTATTGACGTCGATGTAAAGCGAAGCATTGTGGGGGATTCTCATGAACCACGTGACTGTGTGTAGTCTGCACTGTTAGCAAAAGTTAGCCGAGATTGTAGTTTTTGCGGCTCATGCGCTTTGAAGACTACCTTAATTGCACCACAAAATTACTCTGACATGCGGCAGTAAAATGCGTTACATTACATCGTTTTACTACTATCTCTGAGAAACGCAGTAAAAGGATGTCATGAGGCGGCTTCACGGCGTAGAGAGTTTTAGATCGCGTGACCAAAAACCATCTACTGAGAGTTTAAAACCACGTGATTTGGAACCAACCTCATGATCACGTGATTAAAAACTACCACTGTACTCCGCAGTCTCGATCATTGCAAGCTCCGCCCCATCCAGTTAAGCCTATGCTCGGCGACAAGCACGGCTACGGCAAAAGTGGCAAAGATCGATGCCGTGGGGTTGCACCCGGATGCCAGCGGAATCGCATAACGTTGGAAACTTGGAACGTATGTACGTACGTACCTTGCGTGTCTCAATTGGACGCGGCTTTATGCCGGCGCGCCGCCCGTTGCACGACCGACGAGCCAAACAACTGCATTGCGTCAGTGAAAATTCAGCGAAAAATAATGTTCCGATTCCACTCTGCACGGCGAACCGGCGCGACCATGCTCGCACTCAGCGACAAGAATCGCCTCAAAAATCGTTCCTGGATCCATCCTCTCTACGGCAGGGAAATATCTTGCCGTTCGCGAGGAATACCGCCATGGGCCGGCAGCTTACAAATGGCGAGTTGTCGCGTCTGCTACGCCGGCCGAAAGCAAACGTGTCGGTCAGAGTTAATTGCCAAGCACAAGCCCACCTTTTCATGCTTCTACGAGCGAGAGAACGGCTGTCTGTTGTCCACTTTGAAGCTATAAAGGAATCGTCACGGCCCACTGCAGCACAAAAACAACAATACGTTGGTTAGTTCTAGCAACAGTCAATGGAAAGCCTCACGCTCTAGAAATATAGATGTGATCATGTCGAGCGCTAGTTCGTATTTCGAGTAGTGTAATACAGGTGTCACAGTGCACGCTCTGCATGGCGATCAAAACCGATCAGGATCGAATTCTTCGGTCGCGTATGCGCCCCTTGCGCAAGCCGTGAGAGGAAGCCAGGCACAATCGAGAATTTCGAACGGGATCGGGCTCGATCGCGTTCGAAAGTGGGCGTGTGACAGCGGTATAATAAAGAACAGAAAAAGCATCTTGGAACGCTCATTCTTATACTCCGACAGGGTTTCAAATCGTGGGTCTTCATTAGCAAACTTGTCCTTATTTTTTGTTGCAGCCACAGCACATTTCAGAAGTCTGTATCCAATATGTAAACAGGCATACATACCAATGTTTGCAGCACACTGCTTCACGGTCGCTATACACATTATACAGGGTGTTTCATTTTAGCTGCACCAAATTTTAAAAAATTGCCTGTGGCAGATAGCACAATTATAATCCTTGATCTAAACTACACGATGAGGCGGCCATTACTTCCACGAGAAATCAAAACGCCTAATTGAATAATTAACATAATTACGCTAATTATCTTTTTAATTAATTATTTTACGGCGCATCTTTCAATCTACGAATTATAGCCGCTGAGTTCGCAAGGCGTTTCCACTTGGAAAGAATTCTCAGGACTGAACCAGTTTCGAGATATTAATTTTCAAAGTGTCCGATGAAATGCATTGGTGTTCCAGTTACTTTTGTGCTTCAATGCATAAAACAGCGTTTTCCTCAAAAAGTTAACTGGAACGCCCATGCATTTCGTCGAACACTTTGAAAATTAATATCTCGAAACTGTTTCAGTCCTGATAATTCGTTCCAAGTGGAAACGCCTTGCGAACTCAGCGGCTATAATTGTTAGATTGAAAGATGTACCGTAAAATAATAATTTAAAAAGTTAATTAGCGTAATTATGTGAATTATTCAATCAGGCGTTTTGATTTCTCGTGGAAGTAATGGCCGCCTCATAGAGTAGTTTCGATCAAGGATTACAATTGTGCTATCTGCCACAGGCAATTTTTAAAAATTTGGTGCAGCTAAAATGAAACACCCTGTATAATTGCTCCTCACCAAACAAATGCAACTCTATACATGCATCTGAGGAGCTATAGAAATTGATTAGCATCAGTGTTGGTTGACAGAACAT
This sequence comes from Dermacentor silvarum, assembly GCF_013339745.2. Lineage (NCBI taxonomy): Eukaryota > Metazoa > Arthropoda > Arachnida > Ixodida > Ixodidae > Dermacentor > Dermacentor silvarum. The sequence continues at coordinate 328,547,568 of NC_051154.1, read as the reverse complement.
TTCCCTCAATACAAACGTATTCTCAGACACAAACACATTCTACCAAACAAAACAGTGGCCAATCGTCATATTAAAGCAACCCTCACTTATTTTAGTGGGAGCCACAATGGTACGGGCTGAAACCATGCTGCTCTGAAATTACGCAGCACTTTGACTTCCCAGTGTAAATGCAGGGTACGCGGTAACACCCACATCTACTGATCAAGGAAGCGCCGTTGATTGCTGTTGGCTGCTATCTATCACCTGCAGTGGCAAAGACTGTGTATTATTCATGCGTTTTACATGTTACTTTTACCATGATATCAGGCATACAAAAGTTGATTTGATGTCACTAGTGGCTGCAGCTGAATCTTTGAAAATGCCTGCATGTAATTCAAACAGCTCAATCTCAACTCAGAACTGCTCCTGTGGAACTCCAAGTGTAACTGCGGCTCAGCAACAGCATAATTTCCTTGAATCCTGCCAGTTGTGCCAAATACCTCGAAATCCATGCCCTTGGCAATAGGGAGCTTTAAGGTTTGAGTGCGCAAAGAGAGGACACAAACTGCCGGGCTTACAAAAGAATACCAGAAATGTATATAAAAGAACCCCAAAGCTGTACAAAAGAACACAAGCTGGGCATGACACTTTCCATATGCAAAGGTCTCTTTGATAGCCCAAACCACTTTGGTTATGCAAATTATAAAACTTCATATTAAGCTGCATGCTAGGTGCTCTGTATGCTTCAAAGCATGCCCAGGAATTCTTTACTGGAGGGCGATGGACACATCTGCAGTGGAGTGATTATGAAAGTTCAGATGTGGCTGCCGATTTATAAATAGCCGGCAGCTAATAGGCAGTTTCGATAGACAAAATTCCTTTGTCATGTTCGTGACCTCGAACAGCTCGCCCAAACCAAAAGTTATATCTTGCCAAGCACATTACTTGCAATGGACTCTGTGCGGTGCTCACTACAGGGGGTAACTGTCTCCCTCTAATGTAGAAAATATTAAGCCTTAACTCGGTTCAGAATAAGAAAAAAAGTTTGTGTAGGAGAAACGAGTACGGCTCTTGCCCCCATGTTCCAAATACACTTACAGAGCCCCTAGCTCTAGCTAATGTCACTCACGCTAGTCTCAGCAAGGTCAGTTAAGTCAACTGGTGTCCCCTAATCAAGTGCGTTGAAATAATATAGTATAAATTAGCACTCAACATCTTCACCTCAGAAGACAACAGCAACACCAGTAGCAATAGTCAACAATAAAGTAATGTTTGCCATCACAGGCCTTCTTCACATCTGCCTTATCCCTTTATTGCAAAAAAAATACACAAGTGAACAAACACACACAAATATGTGACAGTATTCAATGGCAGCATAACTTATTTTGAGCTTTATGGACCACACATGACACAATAGATGCCCTTTTTTCTTTGGAACCTAGGAAGCAGTGCATCCCATCATCATATAGAAACCAAACTGTTCTAGCAATTAGCCAGTAACTGAGAAAAGTGTATGAAAGCACCCACTTAGCCTGGGAGTGAGGAAAGAAACAGCTCTCAATCACAAGGTGACAGTTACCTGGGTGCAAGGACATTATCTCCCAAGAAATATATTCTTCTCATCAAATAATACATGGAGCACCAGGACAGTACATGAAGCTCATCAAGACAACCCCGGACTTGATCTTGCTTCTAACATACATACTGTGGGTCGACGATAAACACAAGGACGAGAAATCAAAGCATGAGTTATGCCTGTGTCATTCATGCTTTCATTTCTCGTTCGTGTGTTTATCATAACAGCCCACAGCGGGAATCAGTTCCAAGTCACTCAGCTGTCAGTTCTTGCTTCAAACAAATAGCGAGTTGTTGCTAAAAAGCATGAAGCTCATTTTCTCTTTGACTTGTTGCACAGCTTCACTATGTGAGAGGAAGTCATAATGCATTGGCTCTGGTCGTGGGTAGCATTGACACTGGAAATCATACAAAGGTGGCAGGCAGCACGAGAAGCAAGGCACATGAGGCAACTCCGAGAGCTAGAAAAACTTGTTGGTGCACCCTACTACAGTGATTGTTCATTTACATTGTGCTCACATCACAGTCCCGAACATGCATCTTTATGCATGTTCAGGACTGTGATGTGAGCACAATGTGAGCCAAAATACCCCCACCAGTTAGTCTGCCGACTGGGATACAAATGACAATTCTCAAATGCACAAAGCAGGCACCCAAAGCTGTCCTACAAGAGTGAATTCCTGGAAGACAAGTTATGGCAAACACATTCTTAGCTAATACCTTAACACAAAGGCTTTTTAGGTGAGCTTGCCAAATAGACATGAAGCATTGACATCGCTACCTGTTATAACCATAGTCTAAGCTAAGCCACTAAGCCTATCGCTTTAAAACAGTGCAATCATGTATGATAAAATGCTGGTTGAGCAATATATTGCTTGGTCACTCAAGCCACCTCGTTGAGCGTGTTTTAAAAGTTACTCTGCATACTCTTGAGTCGCTGTGCAGCAGCACTGCACCAAGGAGCGAGTTATGTCTGGTTTGTTGATGCAGCATCAGAAGGGCTTCTGTGGCAGCAGTAACATCCCTGTCACATTGGCACTTTTTACCATGCTTGGTTCATCAAACTCTTTGCTGGACAAGAGTTTCAGTACTGAAATTTTCGAGTACGGCTCTCAAAAGCTACTTGACCATGCACATTCCTGTGCTTGAAGATGACTGTCAATCAGTGAATCAGTGCGCAATCATTCTTGAGTTCAACCTGCATCAACCTAAGCAAAATCGAATGTGTTGTACTGAAACAGGTCTAGAGACACGACGTCACACACATTCCTACTTGTTTAAAACAGTTGTAATGAAGCAGACGAGTCTGGTGCTTTCGGTTTTAGTTCAAAGACGACTATGACCCGTTCGGTGTTTATCAGAGAGCTCGGGCGTTTCCCTCATCTGCTAGCTGTTGTCCAAACCGATTGCTGTGCTCGTGGGCGTAGACGCTGTTCGGCGCGTAGCTTGCGGACAGCGGGGCGGCCAAACACATTGGTGAAATGTTTCTTGAATGCGGACCAGCTCAAGATATCACGTTCATGATTCTTAAACAATAGGTTGGCGACGTCAGCAAGGTAGAAGATGACATTTGTCAGTTTGGACTTGTCCCACTTATTGTGAGTACTTACACGTTCTTATCACGACAGCCAGTCTTCGACGTCATGCTCTCCGGTCCTGCTAAAGATGGTCGTATGCTAAAGACGTCCTAGCTCTGCGATGCCGAGAAACTCGGCCGCGACACAGCTAGTAACCCGAGTGTTCACGAAACTTTTTGTGCCGCGGATGAACGTCATGCGTTCATCCGTACATCCAGTTCACAGAGTACTTCTTAGCATCACCTTAAACGCAGCAAAGTGTGTACTACACCAGCAGTCAGTGAGATTCCTCAGACACTTTGTATCAGCAAACGGTATCAGTGCTGACGCTGAAAAGGTCAATGCGGTTTGTCGTGCGAAACGTACACGAGAGCACGAAGCGCACGATACAGTCGATACATTCGTCGCCAAACTATTCAGACGAGCCGAAACCTGCGAGTACGGCCACCAGAGGAACTGACTGATCCGTGATAGGCTCGTGGTCGGTCTCATAGACACGCAGTTAAGCGAGAAGCTGCAACTTAACGCCGAGAAGCCGCCGTCACAACCCCTGCTCGCAACTCCCAGAGCAAAGGAAAGTCAAATCAGTAGGCTCAGAAAACCCAGCGCGAGTACACTGCATCGACGTGCAAGTGGTGTGGCTCAACGACGCACCCACCATCACACATTGTGTGGCCAGCGAACAGCAAAACATGCAGTGCTTGTGGAAAAAAGGGCCGCACACTTCGCCGCAGTGTGCTTATACGCTTGCAAAAAGCGTCACAATTAGGTGCGACAGTCAACGGCTTGCCCATGAAGTTCGAGGTAGACACTGGCGCGAATGTAACCGCTATACCAACAAGCCTCTACGATGAAGTTATGGGCAACTTGAAGCAAGCAAAGAAACAGCTGCTTGGACTTGGCAGCTCCACAATAGTAATGACTGGACTGTTCATTGCGAGCCTGTGCTGGAGTGGCTGGTTGTCAAAAAGAAATTTATGTGATCGACCAACAAATCGCGCACTTGGATGTCTCGCAATCAAGTACTTTAGATGTTCTACCAAGCGTTCTAGAGGTAACAGAGTCAACCTGCTAGGTCAGCGACCCAGCCAACATTCTATGCCACTTTTTATACCTGATACCTATACAACATTCTATACCGGACTTCATGCCTGAGCCTAGTCAAGACAAAATACAAAATAATGATACTCTTGGATGCCAAGCCATGTGCTATTACGTACCTGAGGCAATTACCTCTGCCCATGTTGCCCTATGCCAAACGTGAGTTAGAGAGAATAGAGTGCCTGGGTGTCATCAGAAAGGTTGAAGAGGCCACAAAGTGGTTTTTCAGCTAAGGCAGTGGCGAAAACGATTGGAGGCAAGCTTTGAATCTGCATTGACTTTGAGGGGTTGAAGAACATTTTGCTTGAACGATTCTCAATGCCCACCATCGACAAATGCTTGGCCTAACTCTCCGGAGCTACATGTTTAGCAAGCTCGACACAAGTTCCGGTTATTGGCAAGCTCCACTGGCGCCCGAGTCCCCGAGGTACACCACTTTCCTGACGTCATTTGGCAGTTTTCCAAAGCCCCTGAATTTCTCCAGAGGGAAATGCTAAGAGCGATAGAAGGCCTGCACAGCCAAGCATGTCGGCAAGACGACATAATAGTGTTTGACAGCACGAAGGAAGAACGTAATAAGTACGTTCCCAAGATGTAATTTTATACATTCCCCAGCATGTGCGGCAATCGTGTAGTGTCTTTTTCACGTGATAGAAAAATGATACCAGCCTTGAAACTTTGGTTCCACAGCAAAATTTTATTTTAGAACAAGCATTACACATAATAAAGTAACCTTTCATAGAAAAAATAGAACTAAAAGAAACTGACGCGTACATCCTCAAAGAGTATCTCAAGCTTTTATTCAGGATATGTTTAACAAAATGAAAGCTATGTTGAACAGCAAAAATGAGACCTATATCATACAGAATTTTAGGATATCGTTGCTTAGAAAATATAGAACTAGCTAAACCAGAGAAATAAATCCCTAAATCATGCCCTTGCAAAGTATACCTCAAGCTCTCGCTGAGGAATCCCTGTTATACCATACATAAAATGCTGCTAAGACAATGGATGTAATATTGCAATATTGCAAGACAATATTGCATAAAAAATACTAAGATGAACAGCAAGACCTGAAATGTCGAAGCGATGAATAGCATGAACTTCAACAAGAGTTCTTTTGAACACGCAACTCTTACATCTGGCAGCATAAAGCTCAATATTTTCTCAGATATATTTGTGACCTTGTCAAAATGCAGACAATTCATGTGCAAGTAAAACAAAATCAATAGATGTGCAAGTAAAATCTGCGAAATGTGACTAGAAAGTTGGTCGAAGCAAAATGCACAAAACCTGACTAGAAATACACAAACTACAATCTTCCAGGAGTGATGCACACATCTTCTGTGAGTAAAACATTAAACGCAATGCATGGTCCTTGTGATATCTGCAGAATGTTAGTAGAAATAAACAAATAAGTACAACCTTGTTTATATATTAGAATGAAATGAAAATTTAAAAATAATATTGTGCTGTCCAAGTTTATGTTGTTATTTATGAAGGCTGTATTAGCAATGATGACATCAATGGCAGCAGCACGCTGGCGTGACAAATCTCGGCAGTTGCATAGCAAGCTGGGCACTTGATATAGAAAACGGCACAAAGGTGCCAAGAATGGTAGAAAAACATTTGAGCAGAGTAACCAGTTGGGCTTGCTGCTTGAACATCGTAGAAGGCCATGGTGCGGAACCGACGAAGACAGGAGAGGCACACAAAGAGCAGACACAGCACTGACTTTCAGAAAGCTGATTCTTGTTGAAAGTCAACACTGTGTCTGTGTTCCTTGGTTTTGTTGGTTCCGCACTGTAGCCTTATATGAAGAAAAAACATGTTGACCCACATCTACTCTACAGGAACAGTAACACAACTCTACAATATGTGTACATACTGACATGTGAAGACCAACTGTATGGATAAATTATGCAGTAGAGCTATTGGTTGAACTTAAGGCATATATATCATTTACAAAGTATACACTTGGCACAGCAGTGGAGCACATGGCACATTCGAGACCTGGTCAAGCATTTCACAATATTGGAGCACTTGGTAAATTGGAGATGCAATGGGGCACTTGGTATACTGTAGAAACGAAGAGCACTCGGCAAAGCAGCGGAGCACATAACACAGTACTGGAGCACTTGGTGACTTGGTAATGCACTTCACAAATGGAGACGCGATGGGACAGTTTATATACTGGAGATGTGGAGAGCGCAAGGCAGAGTGGCGGAGCACATAACAGTACTAGAGCATTTGGCACATTGGTGACATCATAAAGCACTTGGCAGTATTGGACAACTCGGCGCACTGGAGCTCGACGCCACGGGTAATCGGTGAAAGTACAGCAGGCCTAGGAGACCATGTCACACATGTCCGGGCTGTTCAGTGGCACAGCGCTGAAGAAAGCAAGGTCACTCTGGCAGCTAGATGCTGCGGGTGATAGGTAAAGGTGCAACAGGCCGAGGGAACCATGTCACACATATCCGGGCTGTTCAGTGGCACAGTCCTGCAGAAAGCATGGTCACGCAAGGTCAAAGAATTCAACATAAAATGCCGAGAGCTAATAACTTTTAACACAGACTTTGGTGAGAAAAAAAATCATATACCATTTGTAGATATTATGGATTTGTTGAAAAACATTGATACTTTAGGCTAAGATTTGCTCTCAATAAATTTTCTATATTCTTTCTACGTAAACATGAAGCGTAGGGAAAAATTTTAAGGGGGCTAAGGATTATGCAGTAAGCTATGGAATAGAGGAGTTTAGTGTCATGGCATAGAAAGATCGCTTCAGTGTATACGCCAAGGTATGTTATATTTCAGTTTGCCAAGATGACTGCAGAAGATTACGTGAAGTGATAAGTTTGAACATTAGCAAGGTGTACGGTGTGGATTCATTTAGAGCAACAATGACGCTAAAGATCATTAGGATAAATATTTGTCTAGCAGTGAACTTAGAGGTACGAGATTTCTGGCTTTATATTTTTTGCTTTAAATGGCGGTTGTGGACATAACCCTAAAAAAACTCATAAGTATCATAGTGTCCTAAATAATATACTGCATAGTTTTTGTATCAACCAGCCTCCCAAAAACCTAAACTGGTTCTAGAAAACCTGTATAGTGCATTCAGGGTGGTTAGTGGCCTTGCCAGAATAGTTTTTTTTTCAAAATCCGGTATCAAGTCAGTGGTATCGTGTCAGTACTTACATATACAGAGTGTTTCAAATTAGCTGCACAAAATTTTTTTAAATTGCCTGTGGCACATAGCACAATTATAATCCTTCATCTAAACTACACGATGAGGTGGCCACTACTTCTGCAAGAAATCAGTATGCCTAACTGAATAAGTAACACAATTATCCTAATAAACCTTTTAATTGTTTTACGGCACATTCTTTCAATCTACGAATTACAGCCGCCGAGTTCGCAAGGCATATGCACTTTCAACGAATTCTCAGGAGTGAACCAGTCTCGAAATATTAATTTTCAAAGTGTCCTACGAAATGCATGGGCGTTCCAGTGAACTTTTAAAGGAAAATGCTGTTTTATGCATTGAAGCAAAGTTAACTGGAACGTCCATGCATTTCGTAGGACGCTGTGAAAATTAATATGGCACATTGCAGACGTGGTCAAGCATTTGACAATATTAGAGCACTTGGTAAAATGGAGACGCAAAGGGGCACTTGGTATACTGCAGAAATGGAGAGCACTCGGCACAGCGGCGGAGCACGTAACACAGTACTGGAGCACTTGGTGACTTGGACCACAGACCACCCTGAATAATGCACTATACAGGTTATCTAGAACCAGTCTTGGTTTTTGGGAGGCTGGTTGACACAAAAGCTATGCAGTATATAATTTAGGACACCATGATGCTTACGAGCTGGGCAGGCCATATAATGCGTAGGATGGATAACCGGTGGACCATTAGGGTTACAGATCGGATACCAAGAGAAGGGAAGCGCAGTCGAGGTCGGCAGAAAACCAGATGGGATGATGAAGTTAGGAAATTTGCAGGCGCAAGTTGGAATACGCTAGCGCAAGACAGGGGTAAATGGAGATCGCAGGGCGAAGCCTTCGTCCTGCAGTGGACAAAATAGGCTGATGATGATGATGCTTACGAGTTCTTTTTGTAGGGTTTAAATGTCCACAACCTCCATCTAAAGCAGAAAATATAAAGCCAGAAATCTCGTACCTCTAAGCTCACTGCTAGACGAATATTTATCCTAATGATCTTTAGCGTCTTTGTTGCTCCAGATGAATGCACACCGTACAGCTTGATAATATTTCAACTTGTCACTTCACGTAATCTTCTGCAGTCATCTTGCCAAACTGAAATATAACGTACCTTGGCATACACAGCGAAGCGATCTTTCTATGTCATCACACTAAACTCGTCCATTCCCGAGCTTACTGCACGATACTTAGCCCCCTTTAAATTTTTCCTTACGCTTCAAGTTTACGATGAAAGAATATAGTAAATAGGTGCTTCAAATGTACGGCTACACTCGACAGTGCCTAGTGTAAATGATAATAAGTGTACGTTTTGCTAAGAAGCTTACAGTTATTTTGTTTTAACTGTAGCAAAAATTACTGTTATTCAATGGTATCAATGAAGTTTACTACCTACCTGCCTACCCAATTGAATTGTATGACAGTTGCTTCCTCTTCAATACCGGTAGCTTGATTGCAAGCCTCACTCATGCTATCTTGCCCAGTCCGAAAAAATACCTCATTGCTGCTGCAGTTAACATGCAGAAAGGTTTTTTTTTTCAAATCTGCTTTCGTATCCTAGGAGTGTCTTTCATAGCTGGTTTCACATTTGCAATATGTTTAAACCATTGCGACACATATGAAGACACATTACCTTGGCAATGGCAGTTCTGTGCCTGGCAAGAGCGTGACGCAGTCGCTCCCAGACGGCTGTTTCTACAGCAAATTCGCTGGTCTCATGGCCAGTCTGGACGGCACCTATGTTAAATAAAGATTTTGTCATTACATGAAAAAAAGCATTCAAAATCAAACATACTTATTTATTGACACAGTAAGCAAATTACTACATCTCGAACTTCCTCACAGCAAAACTATTTTATCACCTCAACAACTCAGCCAATAAAAAAGATCACAAAAAAATTTGGTGGTGCTCCAAATGCTCTGATGTATCCAATGTGCAAAATACGCATGCTTCCACTCCACCCACGTTCCACCTACATATGCTCTTGTCATTATCAAGCAGCAGATCCAAAACACGTAGCAGGTGCATTTGAAGTGGAAGCATTCTCTAATTTTCTTTAAATTTATCAACGAAATTTAAGCTAGTTTAAGGCAACACATACACATACCTCGACAGCCCCACGGGGGGTCTTCTAAAAAATTCTAGCATCTTTTGGAAGATTCCGGAAACACCCGTGTGCTCTTAGAAGTCGGAAAGTGGTGTCAGGGACCTGTGGGTAATGTTACATTGTAGAGCCCAATTTGCAAGTGAAGCTGCGAAATTTTAGCTGCTAGTGCTTTGGCTTCCTGCCCGTTCTGCGGTTTCCTGCACGTCAGCGTTAAATACATCCTTATGAATCCTCACCGGCTTCGGATAGACACCAGTCGCCGAAAACCTCAGCATTACGATCTGAACAATCTGAGCTACTTTCTGTGCAATCCGGGCCGGTATTTTGAAGCAATGCCTTGCGCTTTATTTACTTGATTTATCATCCACCACTCACGGCCGGTTGATGCCGTTGACAACGTGAGCGGACCGCTACTCTGCCCACTGACCAAGCGCGAAAAGCGCGAAGAGGCATTAGCATCCGGAAAGGCATCGCTACAAAATACCAGCCCTGAACAGTAGCGCGGCCTGTAGCCGCGCTACTGCTAACAGGCGTTGCGCTTACTGCACTGAAGCTAGGATACTCGCTGTCGGAGTAGCTCGCTTGCGGTTCACTTTTGGAGACGCTACCGCTAGCCCGTCGCGAACGCTGAGCTGCCGGTGCGCAAGGCTGTCGCCTGCCTCGACAAGCTGGCCAAGCGCTTTAAACATTTCGGCAACGTCGCGGCGTGCTCTGCTCTTGACATCTCTCAACATAGTGTTCATAATCAATACACATAAGCATGCTGGCTACGCTAACAAACGTTTACTTACCGTAACGAGACAAAGGGCTGCTGTTCCCACCGGAGCTCACATCGCGCCTTCTGTGCCGCCGCTTTCGAGGGTGCGATAAACAGACGTTCAAAGCTTGCGGTTGGTACGACTTTCTGATCGGTGGGCACTCTGGAGGACGCCAGTGACGATCACGCAGCCCCAGCCCCAACAGCACTTCAAAAAACTCATGCAAACACGCGACTTGAAGTTCACTCCGGCTCCGAGAAGAATGATGCAATCGCAACGCAAATACGCCGCCAAAGCAGGCAGAAGGAAAACGCGAAACGTTGCGCCAAACTGCTTCTGCCAATTCTTCTTTAATATTGCTGCAATATTTACGTTATTATTTTATAATATTAAATGTAATAATATGTAATAATAATTATACAATAACGCAACGTTCACAAGGTTTTGTCTTTAAAGTATAAATGAAAGGCTGTTGATTACTGTAGGCGCCATTTTGTTAAGGACAATTTTCAGGATTTTGGCGCTAAAATTGAAATTTTACGTTCATTTGCTAGAAAAAGTTATTTCGTAGCAACAAGCAATTAGCACAATACTAATACCGATTGCTATACGTACACGTACACCAACCAAAAATTATCGAATTAGGGTAGGCAAGAGATAAAGGCGAACTTTGGATGCAATGATTTATAGCACGTCGAAATAAAAAGATAGCAATTATGTAATATTGTTTATATTTCAGGGAACTGTCACTTCTTGAGATTATTTAAACTATACAAAAGCAACAAAATAAACAACACAATCATATTAAAATAGTACATGAGATAAAAATAATAAAATAAAATAGCACAGCAATTATATAATATAGATTTAGACAGAATGCCGTGTGCAATATTACGAGGCTGCGTGGGGAATATACTTACATTGTGGAGTGGATTGCAGATAAGCCTTGAAGGTCAATCATATAAATTAACACGACAGCGTTAAGGGCCCCGTGTCGCAGAAAATGCGGCGTTGGCGTCGGCGTAAGCACCGGCGTCTGTGGCGGAGAAAATCATCCCGCACCACCCCGACCGCGCAGGCCCTCCGTGTGGCGCAAGGTGTTAATGAACAAAAATTGAATTTCTCACAGTAAACTCCGTCAGAAAAACCACAACCTACAACCATGGTGGCATCGGATTGTAATTTGAATGTACGAGAAAACAATTCTGTTACGAGGAAACGCAAACACAAACCCCTTTTCCAGCATTTCTACCTTACCAACAGTGGTGCGCTCGGGTAGTTTACTTGCGAAAATCCTATCCAGATGTCGCTCGCATCCTCCACAAGGTCAAATTGGGACTAAGCCTGCCTAATGCGTTTTGGACATGCGCGCGCGTCGGGGCAATAGCAAACAATTAATAAAAGAAGTAAAAAAGGTCCCAAGGCCTTCACATTTTAATATAAGACGACTTATATTGCCCCTGTAAAAACGTCTTCCCAGCAATCCATTTCTGTTTAAATGTGAAGCCCACTTTAAGGTGATTGGTGTAAGTTTGGTCTTTTAAGCTGGATGTCCCACATTCTGTGTTGCAGTGAAGCCTAGTCATAAAGAAAAATGCGATGCGAACGGGGCTCGATAACTCTATCGCGTTCCACTCTTAACGGCGAAACTTAAGCGTCCTCCATTTTTTTTCCTGCCCGAGATTTCAATATAGTTCTTATTTACTCAAACATCTCAGGCATTAAAATATATTGTAGCACTTCCTAATGTCGGGGTAAATCTATCGGTAATTTCATATCCCTAACTTCGGGCGAGTTAAATATTAATAATAATAATAATAACAATAACAATAAAAACCCAACAATAACAATAACAGTGCACAACACGTAAGCGCATACATACATACATTCATACATACATCCTGCATACCTTCGAAATGTAGGAGGTATGGTTCAAGTGCTATGTGTACCAAATAATTTTATGGTGCCTGAATGATATCCTATGTACATCCATAGTACGTTATCTGGTAGTCTAACATTCATGTAGATAGTACATCTTATGGACATCCATGCGTTTCCTTATAAAAAAGGTACGTACTCGAGACGTAATATGTACGTCACCTCAAGACGTTGACGTTTGGATCAATTATAGACGTTGAAGAGAGGTTCGTGGTTCACAGGGACATGACGCACGGCTCCACAGAGTACTTCTTAGCATCACCTTAAACGCAGCAAAGTGTGTACTACACCAGCAGTCAGATTCCTCACGCACTTTGTATCAGCAAACGATATCAGTGCTGACGCTGAAAAGGTCAACGCGGTCTGTCATCTAGCAGAGCTAACAGATGTAACAGAAATGAGGTCCTTAATGGGATTGCCTAATCACGTGACCAAATTTCTCCCAGGGCTCTCGCAGCTCACAAAAACATTACATGACCTACTTCACATCGATGCTTAATGGTGCTGGGATACGCCACTAGAAGAGATCTTCAATGCCATCAAACAAACAAAAATTTAACGACGACACCAGTGCTCACCAACTACTACCCTCGCAGTCATCCCACTGTGTCTGCAGATGAATCATCGTACAGTCTCGGGGCAGTCCTCTTACAAGAGGCAGGAGGTCAGGCTTCCAGTTGCCTGTGCCTCAAGATCCCTCTCTGACATAGAAACACGATATGCACAAATAGCCTTAGACCTGAGAATGGAAAAATGACAGCAAGCAATGCATCCTCATGGCAAGTGGACAGCCACATCTAATGCACCGTTTATTCTGCTGTTTTTACAAGTGATTTGTAGCGCATATAAGAATGGTGCCTGCAAGGAAAAACAAAAAATATTGCCTACATCAAAACAAGAAAAAGAACCTAACATAAATACAGGCAGTAATGCGATAGGAAGAGGCATTATGTTCTAATTGTATATCCAGAGCGGGATGACACTAAGCATTGGCACCTAGCAGTGTAATACAGCATCTGTGCTATCATTCCGTTACACCATGACAGAAATTGGAATCACTAATCAAACACACAAAAATTAAATTTCCCTCCTGGTTATTGCCTGCTTAAGGTGCCTAAACATCCGTTCTGTAGTGATGACACATCTTTGACAAATAACACAGGTAACTAAATTATAGTCTCAAAATTAAAATGCAATAACATTCTCAGAAACTGAATAACATGCTCAGATAATAACACAATAGGACGCACCGACGCAGGCTAGCCCGGCTTAACAATGATACAGAAGCATACGCACAACAGCTCTGTAATCAACAATGGGAAGCAACATGCACCAATATGGATAATCAGTTAGGATTATCCAGAACGTGGACGTTCCTCAGGCGCCTTTTGAATCCTGAGGAAAGTAAAGCCACGTACAGACAAAACATAAATAAAATTTTTCATGCATATGACAAAACTGAAAAAGCTTTTATCGATGAGATAGCCACAAAGTATTTATCTCGGGCTAAGCCAACACCTCACCCAGATTACACAGGCACCAAAAACAGACAATTAGACCAAGAGATTAGCGAAGCGGAATTGAGAGCAGCTCTACAAAAGCTTAATACTACATCCGCGCTGGGACAAGACGGAATAACAAACAAGACAATTGGAAATCTCGATTATGCCTCTCTAAAACAATTTACCAGATATATAAGCGAATGCTGGCCATCCGGTACAATACCACAACAATGGAAAACGGCCCAGATTTTTTCTAATACCTAAACCAGGCAAGTGGTTACAGTTGGGGAACCCGAGACCGATTTCACTCACGTCCTGTGTGGGCAAACTCATGGAGCACGTTGTCCTAACGAGACATGACCAACTATCTCGAGGACAACGACGTTCTCCCCCCTACAATGTTGGGCTTCCAAAGAAATTTGTCTACACAGGATGCAATGCTCCAACTTAAGCATTAACTTATATATAGCACAAGTCGGAACACCAAAGCTATCCTAGGATTGGACCTAGAGAAAGCTTTTGGCAGTGTTACCCACGGAACAATGTTAAACAGAATAACTGAGCTAGGCCTAGACCAGAGAGCATACACTTATATACGAGACTTCCTTACTAACAGAAAAGCACACATTAAGATAGAAACCTTAACTCCAAAGAACTACAAATCGGAAGTGCAGGTATGCCCCACAGTTCAGTAATATCAACGATGCTGTTTAAACTGGCTCTGATCGGATTATCATCAAACTACAGGAAATCGATGGCCTCAATCATACCATCTACGCTGACGATATCACCCTCTGGGTGAGTGATGGACAGGTTGAAAACACATTACAACGTGTAATAGAAGCAGTTGAACAATACCTAGCAGGAACCGGACTGGCTTGTTCGGCAGAAAAATGTGAGCTCCTCATTTATATACCATCGCGACGTGGTCGAAAACAACGCTACTATGAGTATTGCGGCTCATCATTTAAAGTAACTGCTACAATGGAGAGACCATACGTAAATTAGACAATATAACATCTCAAATCATGCGGCTACTCAAATGAATAGCCACCAAACATAGTGGAATGAATAAAGGCAATCTGCTTAGACTAGTCCGAACGTTCTTACTAAGCAGAATAGTATACATGGCATCGTACCTACGATGGTACTCGTCAGAAAGATACAAATTAGACTGCTTAATCAGAAAAATTTACAAGCAAGCAATCGGACTCTCCATCACCACCAGCAACGATAGACTAGTGCAGCTAGGTCTACACAATACACTGGATGAGCTATACATCCAGTGTAGGCACAATGCATAGCACAGTGTGAACGCCTGTTTAAAACTAAAACAGGTAGGCAAATATTGAATTGCCTGGGTATAGGGTATTATACCCAACATGGCATCAAAGTAGATATACCCAGACACATCAGAGGCATGATAACCGTGCCTCCAATACCCAAGAATATGCATCCCACCCACTATCAGGGTAGGCGGGATAGCAGAGCACGCAATATACAGAAATTCGGTAACAGCAAGGACACCGCATTTGCAGAGGCAGCTAGATACAGACACAAGCATACCTACACAGCAGTGGTGATAAATAGCGAGGGAAAATGCACGACGAGCGCTACAGTGAACACGCCACACATAGAAACCGCAGAAGAAATAGTTATCGCGTAAGCCATAGCACGAACGCAAGAGACGTAATCATCAGTGATTCCCAGACGGCGATACGAAACTTTGCCAACGGTCGAGTCTTACCAAAGGCACTACGACTCGTAAAATCAGGTAATAACCTCGACAAAAGTGTCCATCTCATCTTGACACCAGCTCACACATTACCAGACGGTAGCAATCAGGCGGCGCACCGCACTGCTCAATAGCTTACATACCAAGCCTTGGTTAGCCCCACCTCACCAACTACTGCTGAGTGGGAGTGGGAAGATCGAACGACCAGATTTCACGAAATTACACAACACCACAGATTGCAGAGGCGCACATTCCCACCGCCTCACCCAAAATTAAGCAGAAAACAGTGTCGAATGGCGGCAGTTACAAACCAGATCCTATCCAAGTCGAGCTGTCATGCACCACCCAGATTTATACATGGTTGACAAGTGAAGACATTGCGACTCTAGAGCCACCCTTGAGCATATCCTATAGGAATGTAAGGGTATATATAATACACAATAACAGTAGTGCAGCCTCAAACAGCGACAACCTCCGCGCACGCGCTGGGATTCTGCGTTGCTCAGCTCGGACCTGCAGCACCAACTCTGGGCCGTTCAGCAAATCGAGGGAGTCTCCAAGGGCCAACAACCCCTGGCCAGTGCCTAGGCAGGGTCCAGGCCCACCCCACCAAATCGCAGGGCACTCAATTAAGTTATTTGAATGAACCAACATGCTTACAGAAAAACCAAACATGAGCATGAAATGTAGAAGTTTAGAGCTTTTCTGCTGCATGTTACTCATCTGAATCTGTGAGGAAAGCATAACGAGGGCTAACATTGTTATTGCCTCCGTGTTTGTACAGCAGGTCATAAAATTCTCCACAGTGCTGAACATTTTCAATTAGGACATTATGAGCTGTGCTCTCTACAATAAAGACATGAAAATGCTCATCAAAATATTTTGTGTCAAGAATGGTGGCAGAAACAAACAATTTGAGGTTACAAACTGCAATGAGTGCCACTTTAGCAAACTCGGGAAGGTCATCATCTGGTACAAGCAAAGGTATGACAGCACCCACACTTAGCGTCCTTCCAGAAAGAGTAACATAATCCACACAGTGCACGTCTGCTGTAGTCGGACAGAGTTCTTGAAGTCTGTCTTTCAAGAGGTCAGGTAATGAGTCTGGCTCTAGTCTCTTGCTCCCTATGGCAGTCAGTGATTCTTGAGGTTGTGTCAAGGCATACATAAGCTGCATTTGATGTCGAGGACTCAGTCTTGAAGAAATGTTCTTGAAGTTGCGTACTTTCCTAGTGAGTGACTTAAAAAATTGGTGCTTTGCTTCAAAACGCATGCAGGACAGTTTAGAAAGAGGGCCGTACAAAAGTAGAAGGCTGGGGTAATGAATCAGATAGTGCATCTTTGGGATAATGCTCACATCTGCAAAAGTTTCCTTAAATGCACTGTAGAAGTCCTCAATAAGCACCTTCAGATAGGCAACAGAACCACGAGTCACCTGTGGTGCAAGAACAATTTCGACTATAGCACGGAGTTCGAGGTATACTTGTAGGCAGGATTTCCTTGTGGGACACTGTCTCTGACAAGCAGAGAGAAAAAACGAAAAAAGCAGAGCTTTTCAGCAGCTCACCCCTTGATGGTTGTTCTTTCAAACAATGCTGCACGTGACAGGGGAGGCAGTCTAGACGTTTTGTCCCCTCCTTGAAAAGGAAACTTGGCAAACCGCTCATTCAGCTGGTCTAGAGTTAGAAGCTGACTTGATACAATGTGCTGGATGACATGCTTCATGACAATGGGATGACCCCTTCATAAAGGTCACGCATAACGTCTGGTGGCAAGCCTTGAGTCACATCAAAAGAATTAGGAGTACTTAGAGAGCTTTCACCTGTAACACCATAGGTATTAGAAAGAGTTGGATCTTGCTTTATGAGTTGAATATGACGAGCATGCATTTCCTTTGTACTAATAACAAAGTCATCTTCATGCCATTTGTCATTAATTTCATTTCTGGTTGCCATACAGTACCGGCAGATAGGGCCAGATGAAAAACATTCACGGAAACCACCAAGTTGGTGGCTTGATAAGTTGTCACCGCTCACAAACAAAAGTGAGCTTTTCACAATTTCTCCGTTAAGCTCAATGCCATTTGCATCTATTTGCTGCAGATCTAGGCATGGAGTGGTGCCTGACACCGGCAAAGAAAAAAAATACATATTGCCGAGAGCTAGTGGGGCTATACTAGTTCAGGTGCAACCAAACTAGGCAGGCCCACTAAGCTTCATCAAAGTCACTCCCTCACCAGAACAGGAATTGGCCTCCCTGGTGCAGTATTCGGCCACTACCTCCCTCATGACTCCGACAATTAACCCATGGCCCTCAGTTCCCAGTGGCTGCGGAGCACCTGACCAAGGCGGCGGTCAGACCTGCTACGCGGCAGAGGGTGCTAAGAATCTCTGGGTCAAGGCAGGCCGCCAATGGAAACTGAACCTGGCAACGTTCAACACGCGCACCCTCTCGAGTGAGGCTAGCTTAGCAGGACTATTTGAAGAATTATCAGGCATTTCCTGGGATATTATTGGCCTTGGTGAGGTTAGAAGAACTGGTGAGGCTTACACAGTACTGACTAACGGCCACGTCCTCTGCTACAGAGGTCTTCCAGATAAGAAAGAATCCGGGATAGGATTTCTAGTGCATAACAACGTAGCGGGCAACATTGATGAATTCTACAGCATTAATGAAAGGGTAGCAGTCGTCGTAATAAAGCTGAATAGGAGGTACAAAATGAAGGTAGTACAAGCCTATGCCCCAACCTCTAGTCACGATGATGAAGAAATAGAACAGTTTTATGAAGATGTTGAACTAGCAATGAGAAAGGTGCAAACTCAGTATACTTTAGTCATGTGCGACTTCAATGCAAAAGTGGGGGAAAAGCAGGTTGGTGAGCAAGCCATTGGCAACTACGGCATCGATTCTAGAAATGCAAGAGGAGAGATGTTAGTAGAATTCGCGGAAAGGAATAGGCTCCGAATAATGAATACCTTCTTCAGGAAGCGCAGCAACAGGAAGTGGACCTGGAAAAGCCCTAATGGAGAAACAAGGAATGAAATAGATTTCATACTCTCTGCCGATCCAAGCATAGTGCAGGATGTAGAAGTGTTAGGTAAGGTTAAGTGCAGTGACCATAGGTTAGTGAGGTCTAGGATTTCCATCAATTTGAAGAGAGAGAGAGTGAAATTAGTCAAGAGGAAACAGGCCAACCTAGAGGCAGTAAGGTTAAAAGCCGACCAATTCAGGCTGGTGCTCGCAAACAAATATGCAGCTTTAGAACAGGAAGATGAAGATAACATAGAGCTAATGAATGAAACCGTAACTAGGCTGATCTCAGAAGCAGCAATTGAAGTGGGAGGTAAGGCACCAAAGCAACCTGTAGGGAAGCTCTCCCAAGAAACAAAGGACCTAATAAAGAAACGACAAAACATGAAAGTGTCCAACTCAAGAGATCAGATAGAATTCGCTGAACTGTCAAAACTGATCAACAAGAAGAAAGTAAGGAATATTCGAAATCATAACGTGGGAAAAATTGAGGAAGCCGTAAAATATGGACGCAGCATGAAATCAGTAAGAAGAAAACTAGGCAAAGGACAAGGCAAGATGTATGCATTGAAAGATAAGCATGGTAATATCGTCAGCAATTTCGATGACATAGTAACAGCAGCAGAAGAATTCTATACTGAGCTGTACAGTAGCCAAAACAGCCAAGCTGCTTCCATTCGAAATAGTGATGAACCGGATACAGAAGCTCCTTCTATAACTAGCGATGAAGTTAGAAGGGCCTTGAAAGACATGACCAGGGGAAAAGCGCCTGGAGAAGATGGAATAACAGTAGATTTAATCAAAGATGGAGGAGATATCATGCTTGAAAAGCTTGCGGCCCTTTATACGCAATGCCTCACAACTTCAAGTGTAATAGAGAGCTGGAAGAACGCCAACATTATACTTATCCATAAGAAGGGAGACGTTAAAGAATTGAAGAATTACACACCCATTAGCTTGCTTTCAGTATTGTATAAAATATTCACCAAGATAATTTCCAATAGAATCAGGACAACACTTGACTTCAGTCAACCAAGAGAACAGGCTGGCTTCAGGAAGGGATATTCTACGATGGACCATATCCATGCCATCAATCAGGTAATCGAGAAATCTGCGGAGTACAATCAACCTCTCTATATGGCTTTCATAGATTATGAAAATGCATTCGATTCAGTAGAGATATCAGCAGTCACAGAGGCATTGCGTAATCAAGGAGTGGAGGAGGCATACGTGAATATCTTGGCAAATATCTACAAGGATTCCACAGCTACCTTGGTTCTCCACAAGAAAAGTAGAAAGATACCTATCAAGAAAGGAGTCAGGCAAGGAGACACAATCTCTCCAATGCTATTCACTGCATGCTTGGAAGAAGTATTCAAGCTCTTAGACTGGGAAGGGTTAGGAGTGAGGATCGATGGCGAATATTTCAGCAACCTTCGGTTTGCAGATGACCTTGTCCTATTGAGCAACAATGGAGAGGAATTACAACAAATGATTGAGGACCTTCATCGAGAAAGTGCAAGAATTGGGTTGAAGATGAATATGCAGAAGACAAAGATAATGTTCAATAGCCTGGCAAGAGAACAAGAATTCAGGATCGCCAGTCAGCCTCTAGAGTCTGTAAAGGAATATGTTTATCTAGGTCAATTACTCACAAGGGACCCTGATCATGAGAAAGAAATTTGCAGAAGAATAAAATTGGGTTGGAGTGCATACGGCAGGCATTGCCAAATGCTGACTGGGAGCTTACCACTGTCGTTGAAAAGAAAAGTGTAAAATCATTGCATTCTACCGGTGCTAACATACGGGGCAGAAACTTGGCGGTTAACAAAGAAGCTCGAGAACAAGTTAAGGATCGCACAAAGAGCAATGGAATGAAAAATCTTAGGAGTAACTTTAAGAGACAGGAAGAGAGCGGTGTGGATCAGAGAACAAACGGGGGTAGACGATATTCTAGTTGACATTAAGCGGAAGAAATGGAGCTGGGCAGGCCATGTAATGCGTAGGAAGGATAACCGGCGGACCATTAGGGTTACAGAATGGATACCAAGAGAGGGGAAGCGCAGTCGAGGACGGCAGAAAGTCAGGTGGGATGATGAGGTTAGGAAATTCGCATGTGCAAGTTGGAATACGCTAGCGCAAGACAGGGGTAATTGGAGATCGCAGGGAGAGGCCTTCGTCCTGCAGTGGACATAAATATAGGCTGATGATGATGATGATGATGATGCAGATCTTTAAGAAGTGGCTCAAGAATTTTATGAAGAGTGAATTTGGTCACAAGGAATGTCCTTGCAAGCATTACAAGATATTTATCATTTAGCTTTGACTGCGATTGTGGTGGAAGATTTAAGATTATTAAGTACCCAGCGAGAAGTTTATGCTTTCCACGTTTGCTTCCCAGGGGGTTACAGATTTCAACGTCATCAAAATAGAGCTGAATGGCCAATAATTTTTTGGTGCTGGCATTTCTAAATATGATGTGCTCTGAAATAGCTGCTATGCCTTGCAAGAGGGTTGAACATGATTCTGTGAACTCTCCAAAAAGCTTGCGCACCCCAGCAACTGCTTTTATAGTTTCTAGGATCGGAACATATTCAAAGCACTCATCTTGGGAATCTGAAGGATACATGGCTTTAAGAGACAAAAAGGAAATACACTTTTCCAATAGTTCTCCCGTCCGGATTTCGTCGCAAGATGCTCAAGCCCTGTAATTTCCACTGAATTAAATGTCGCTTTGAACTCTGTAATGAAGTGGACCAAATCATTGGCAATTTCATCAGTCGTGCTTTCCGGTAATTGTCTTCCCTCTTGCCACTTCAACAGCAGAGAGGACAAATGCATTGCACATTGATCACTGGTGTCAAGCACCGCAGTATTGCTGCTAAATCCCTGTTCAGGCTCTTCATCACTGGACACACTGAAGGAGTCCTCCATTGCACCATGTGCACTGTTGTGTACTGGCTCCCCAGGGTCTCACTGGTACTTGTTAGGAACAAATGGTTGTGCTGTTGCCTGACATGCTGCCGGGTGCATGTTACGCGGAACAGGGGCCACCATTATTTGCTTGTGTAGGGATTTGAGGAGTACTTGTTCATTGTTGGTTGTCGCCACGGGGTATTGCAACCTTCGAAGAGTTGCTCTGCCTGCTCTAGTGAGGTTGAGGCGTGTGATTTGCGCATGTCGGTGTGCTTCAGTTAGTTCTTCTAAGGTGTTGAGGATACCCAGGGATAGACGTTTCGTTGTTCCAGTGCCCGGAGGAAGGTTGAGGGCTTGCGTGTACGCTTTCCGCAGTAACGCATTTATTTCGGCTTTTTCTGTTGATGTTAGGTTCAGGTCCTAGTCCAAATGTGAGAAATCTGTTTCGGAGAACAACAGAGCTTGTCTGTGAGTGAAGCTGGAGTAGTCTAGTTAAAGAGTGAAAATGAGGCATTGTTACCTGTAGTATGGGCAGCCTACAAGCCTCCAAAGTAAATCCTTACAAGTGTTCTAGAGAAACGCATTCTCATATTTGCGCGGCTTCATAGATGTGAACAATTTTGTGGTTAGAGGTTCTGCCACTGATATGTAAGTGCTGGGTAAATATGGAGTGACCACTCTTTTTGGGACACTGGACCCCAAAAAGAGTGATCAAAAAGAGCAGTAATCGTACAAGATTAGTGCGATTACGCGAGAATAGTCACTCGGTGCAAAGCTCACAAGGTTATGCATTGATTATATCATTACACAGCAAGAACTTATGAGTGTAATAAAGAAAAAGTTGCGGATCACTGCCACACTAGTAATCACACTAATCAATAAACTGGGAGAAGGTAACTAATAAATGGTTAGGGATAATAGGCATCGGCAAAGAAGACAGGCTTAAACAGAATTTTATTTGTGACTGAATAATGGCATTTGATGACATTCAATCAATTCAATATAACTAAATAGGTTGCAGTATAATAACGGGATGTATCAAAAGCAAACGCAATCAAAAGAAAAAAGCCTTGGATTACGTGAGTAACACGCCTAGGTCAGCTAAAGGAGAGTTTATGGCTCAACAGGGAAACAAACCAATCAGGTACGATTCTCGAAGAAGAGTACAGAGAGGTGAGGCCATCATAAGGTGTACGTGCAGTTTTTATTATCAGAAACATTTGCACATTGCAGTGAAGATTGAGGTAAGTTCCCGGAAATAGTTCTTGAATCGGCCGAAAGCCAAAGTAAGAAAAGGTTGATGAGATAATTAGTAACTTCATTTTCAGGAACCGACCTTAGAAATTCACATATAAGGGGCGAAAACAACACTGTGATGATTTCAGGTGAATGGCGATAGTATCGTCATTGGCATGCTAAAAGAGAATAACTTCAACACAAAATTATAGTCTTCTACGATAAAACAATTTGCCATTGAGAACGCAGATACACTTCGTCGGAACTAAAGTACTACACACTACAAGATTGCGCGGTTTTGAATATTGATCACATTGTTGTCCTGCTAAGTCTGTTTATTGATCTTAAGGAAACATTCCGAACAACCGAAGATAGTCAACTGACATGCAGGCTCTCCTACGTAGGCTTTCTCGAGCTGTGTAAAGGTTACTCAAGCCAACATTATCGAGCATTCAGAATAGCTGATAAAGAAAGCCAAATATTATCAGTAAAATTAAATGTACCTCTGAGCACAGTTTTTAGGGCCACGGCTGTTTGACGTTAACTTCAATGGCCTCAGTCGACATTAAATTGAATTCTACGCTACCTCCACACGTGGATTAAACTGCACCCATTTTGTCAAAGTGTAACGTTGTTATTACTTCATGGAAAGAGACAAACTCAGCTCAGCATAAAAATTTCACATAATAATCAACAAAGAAAACACGCAGCTAGTGTGCTTCCGCAGCTTCCACAGAAAGGTTGAGTATGTAAAAAATGTTTCAATAATCATAGTCAAACCACCCGTAATGGCACCTGTTGGAGCACGTGGAAAATAATTGCTTGCTGTACCACGAAAGTAAAATGTTTAGAGATGTACTTTGGTGAAAAAGATTTTTGTGAAGAGATCACATTTATCACTTAGGCGCCCCTAAGAAAAGTGTAGTACAATATGTAGGAAATGAGCTGGGCAGTGTACTCGAACTTGAGAAGAAAAGAAAACAAAGTCTGCAATCCGGCATCATTCAGACTGTACCAAAATGATAGCGTTAAAATTGAAACAGTTTTCTATATTTCACATGGGACACAAATGAACACGAAATGGTCGCAGGTCTGAAGATGAAAACTTCGATATTCCGAACACATCATTACACTGTGGCAGTATTTTGTATAAACACTATTGTTGTTGAACGCTAAGATATACAAGAAAAAAATCATGACCGGCCGAGCATCGTTACCCAATCTGCGTAAACAAAAAAGTGCTAAAATAGAACCATTTCGGAAGATTAAAAAGTAATTACTAATAGAGAAAAAAAGACCCGATTGTTCTTTATTACACTTTTTGCGTGACGTTAGAACATGCCAAAGAAACTCTTCAAAATGGGGCACACCTGTAGAGATCTAAGTGAGGTTGCAAATTGTGCAATAAAGAGGGCCATAAGCGGGTAGGCAGCACACAAGACTTCATTATAGAGGTTTGGACTACAATATTTTTTGCTGGTCGGCTAGTTGGTGATTCATGCTTAGTTACATTGTTACAACCCATATTCACAAGAAAAAACTAAGAAAGTACAGGACACTGCGCTGTCCTGTCATTTCTTGGATTTTTTCTGCGCGTATGTGGAGCTGTAACAATGTTAGCAAGAATAAACAAAGCGGTTTCAAGTGGGGATAAACTCAGCCCCGAAACAACCAGGGTCCCGTTACACACGCCTGCTTGGTGGGGGCACCTTTAAAATGTTTTCAGTCAAATATGCAAAGATTAGCCGCAGGAAGCGCGGCAGTCGATCAAGCAGCGATCGTGAAGCTCGAGCAGCGCTGCAGCAGCCTCGTACTCCCGCTCGCTGTACTGGCCCACGACTGCTGCGTGCGCCATCTGTTCTTGCGCCAGGACAGCTTGGTGCTCTTTGTTCTTTTCAGCGACATTCTGGCGGCCAAGGCATCGCGCTGACACCATGTGACGTTGGTAGTTGCTAACATATGGCGTGAAGTAGTTGCAGTCCTGGCACGCAAACTTGAACTGTCCATTGTGGGACCCTTGGACATGCCTGCGAGGGCGACAGCAATCAGAACGGTGCAAGTGGTTTTGAGTCAATAAGGTCAAGTGGCTGTAAATGGCTTCTCGATATTAGCCCAGTGGATGTGCATTGTTGCAATACCAAAAGAAAGCGGCTACTCGTAAACAGGGCGCTAAACTTGCAGGCTTTAGTGTAAATCACATATATGTTGCCCTAGCTGTCATGTACCAACATTTAAAAATATGTAACTGCCACGCAGTAGGACACAGCCAAGGTAATGTAGTTGGCGTTGTTTGGAAATACTCCGCTTATTTATTTTTTGCATTTTGCCTAATTGCATAAATATACCTAATCGATTATTCAACTTCTTCAATATTAAACTTAGACGAAAATGTCCATGAGAAAATTGCAGATCACCATGAAAAAACACCCGGTACAGTTTTCCGTTGCTTTATACGTGCTACAAAAAGTGCTTTTCCGAGCATGAAAGAAGGCCACGAATACACGGAGAGTGCCTCGAGCGGCCAGTCACGTGGCACGTCCATAGCCGACAATGCGCAGACACATGCGCAGACAATGCAACTGTAAGCCACGGCCTAAGAAGACAGCTATTTCGTTCAGGCACACTGATATATCCACGAGATTAGTCGGAGAGGCAGCCCACACAGAGCAGAAGGGCGAGTGGCGTATTAGCAATCCTTCAATCGCGCTTTCTCAGCTGTAATTAGAGTACTTAGATGGCTCGATACGGTAACAGATGCCCCGTAACACCGTGTCCAGGTTGTTTTCCTTCACTTTAATGCGTGATTGCCTGTGTCACTTATATTCTTTGGTGCGTGTAGCAGTAAACCTAGCGGTGTGTCAGCACTGGTCCTGTGTTTTTTCACCATGTCCTTGGTTTTTCGCACTGTGCCTTTATGAATGTTTACGAACTAGCCCACCTTTCCACTGCAAGACAGAAATGCAGATTCTTGTCCTAAATACGTCTATATAGATTGAGGTGATTGGAAATAGAATTATCCGTCTTCGTGTGCAGCGTGGCTTTTGCTTCCTCTTCAATCTTACTGTAACTCCTTCTCGGAGGAGTTGTTTTTTTTTTAATGAAACTCTTCTTTCGAATTTTCCTATGCTGCTGCTGCTGTCTTGCACGCTGTGTCGGAGGGGAGGGGGGGGGGGTCAAAGCGTGGATCTACATGGAGGGAGCCTGGCAGACAAGAAAGGCTAGGCACGAAACATGTTTCGACCTTCCCATCGCGCGGAATGTGCACAATACCCTCTGGTGCTCCGTGGGTGTCGTCACATTATCCTCTTGACAGCTGTAATTATCCGTGATCAACCACAATATTATTGCAGAAACAGCAACGCCTTACCCTTGTACTAGCGTGAAGTCAGGAGTAGAGGTACATATAATGCTAGAGAAGATACTTACGCGTGAGTGAGTGAGTGAGTGAAATAACTTTATTGAGGTCCAGAGAAGACGCAGGGGACACCCCGCGCCACCCGGCTAGTCCCACGTAGGGACCGGCAAGCCGAGCTTACCCCCAATTTTTTCAAGAGTGTCGGCCGCGAACGCAGGCAAAACGCTGCATCAAACGGCAATTTTGCGTCTATTTGCGGGCTTCTTTCACGCTCGGAAAAACACTTTAATGCAACACGCATTGACCAACCGACAACTGTATAAGGAGTTTTATTGCGATATGCCTACTCAAAGGGTATTTCTGCCGTCACCGTGGTCTCCGTAGTGAGGTTCCGTGTAAAGTCCAAGGGCGCTAACATCTTCGCCGCGCGCCGTATTTCGTATGTGCGAGTGAAACCTTGCGACGGGAAGCCGACCATCGCGGCTCAATCTCGCGAACGCGAGGCGGGAAGGCGGGGCGGGGCGGAAGCGTGCGTCTTCGTCGCGCGAGAGGCACGGGGGTGAAGTAAGGGGGCGGGGGACGTTTTACTGCGGTGGTTTTAGCTTACGGCGCGGCAGCACGGGCGCCGTATCTTTAAAGCGATCTGCGACGCGGGCAAAGTGTGCCTAGTGCCCGTAGCTTGGAATACGCTTTGCTTTCGACGTTTAGTTCGCGTTGAAGCGAGAGACGGCACGAAGGTCAATTGGCTCGCTGTTGCGGCGGCACCTACTCACTCCAGCATTTTGATAGCGAGTTCGCGCGGACATCTCGCGAGATGTGCGCATATTTACCTGTACACGGATCACACCATGCTCGCTAATTTAGTTGGTAAGCGAATGTTTACAAGTTTATACGGCCGATAATACTACTGCCCTTAATTCGTGGAG
Organism: Dermacentor silvarum; assembly: GCF_013339745.2. Taxonomy (NCBI): domain Eukaryota; kingdom Metazoa; phylum Arthropoda; class Arachnida; order Ixodida; family Ixodidae; genus Dermacentor; species Dermacentor silvarum. Next base: position 328,520,601 of record NC_051154.1, on the reverse strand, counting down.
CTGTCTACTAATTTGCTATCGCAGTCGACGCTTGCTCTTCCGGGCGAAACTGCGACATTTTATTCGCATTGCTCTACAATCTTCTCATTGACACTTTTCATGTAATTATAATAATTAAAAAGTTGATAATCTATGAATACTAGTAACGCAATTAGGTGGAATGCAAGAAATAATCTGAGTATCTCCAAGCGAAGGCAAGCAACAGTACCTTGGCTCTGTCCGGCTACGTGGCATTTGCATATATTTAAATATTGGTGCAATGTAGTTGGGACACCCTGTGCACTGCAAGAGTGGATGGGTGGCAAAACACAGTCGCCATTAAAATGAAAAATCAGCAATATGCGCCTGCCAAAGAATTCTACTGCTCAGCAGTACTGCTAGTTTCAGCAGTTGGCGATGGCCAATACGACGTTTTCTTTACTAAAGAGCAAACTTATTCCTCACCTGTCCAGCAGAGCTTTTTTGGCAAAAGTCTTGTTGCATTTGTCGACGGTGCAGTTGTAATTTCCATTCACGTGCACTTGATTCTTGTGGTCTTGGAATTCGTGTACCGTGCTGAAGCTCATTTCGCAACACCTTAGAGGGACCAGCAGTATGGCGTGCAGCCCCGCCTTGTGTCTTTTCAAGTTATTCGCCCTGTCGCTCGTGTAGGGGCACCGGTCACAGCGAAGCAAACGTGGCTCCTGTCGGTTCCTGCAAAGAAAAGCGGTGCTCAGTTTTCGCCCCGAATTACCGCGGCCTGTGACAACAGGTGGCGTTAACGCATCACATTTTGCAGTAAGGCTGCTGTTAAAACTCGGCGATGTCTATGCTACAGAATGCCTACTCCAGTCATGCACTTTAACTACCGAATGAATCGATTTCTATATTCCATTCCAAACATTAAAAATATGTTTCGAGGATGCACGTATATAATATAAAGGTGTCAGGGGTGATGTACATAAAAAAAGTTAAACGTGTTCGACAAACCGTGCTTAATGAAGTTACAAGTGTGTTTTATTTCCCATCGAAAGTGTGCCAGTGTAATATGCATATCATTTCAGATTGTGAAGCCGAAACATTAAAAGGATCGCGCTAGATCAAATATATGCATGAAGGCCGGCTAAAACGTTTGGACGGCAATAACTGCTCTAACATGTTGCGTTTTTGGCACCTAGCTTGCTTGTATTGTCTTTACGACTGCTTAGATTAAGACAAACAAATGGAAAATAACGTGCTTAGTGGTGCAAGAATGATTTATTGCCGTTATGGTAAATTACTTAGGTCCAGTTCTGCACTATTCTGGGAAGACTACCACGTATCCTCAGAAGCTATAATCTTGTGCTAAAACCCACGGTCCGCCCCTATTTCTCGGTTAGTTCCTTTTGCAGCGTTCTTGCAGCAGCATCAGCTGATGGTTTATAGCTCACCTACGTAAATTACCAATTCCTACGATTCGATTACGTTATCGGTCAATGCACGCCTTGCCACCACAAATTATGTCAATTGCGCTGGTATAAGCGTGTCTTGGTAATCACCGGGAGAAATGAAAATAAAAACAACATCGCGCACTGGTCTACGTCTGAGCTCGAAGTTTCTCGCGGCAAATCCATGCGCTTGCTGCAACGAATTATCATCGCCTTTGGTTGCAACACACATTCGAAACACGCTCCGTATTTAAGAAGCCGCTTCGGCAACTACGTGCAGACTTCAACGCGCATATTGGCCGTGTATTGTATTTTGTCAAGACCGCGTCTTAAAGCATTCAGTGCTTTCAGTATACATAAGGAAATAGGCTGCAAAAGGATTGTTCGGTTTTGTAATGTATACGCAACAAATTTCAAGCACGGCCTTAGGCATTTATCAGGGAAGTTTATTATATTGCTCATATCTAAATACGTATGATCAGAGAAATCTTCTGTTATTACGATAGCAATTATATGGACGCTCTAAGCGAATGTCTACCGTCGTCGTCGCCGTGAAGATCTGTATAAAGTAAATGTGCGACAATAGACAGTTTAGTATTGCGGAAATGGCACCACGCTAAACGCAATAAAATAGCGGGGTCAGACTGCGCATGCTCAGAACGCTATTTCAGTTTTGCGGGTAGCGTGCGTCCGCTATTTTTTAAATATAGCGGAGACGCTAAACGCTCGCTAAGTTTCTAGCTTTGCAAACATGGTGGCATCCTCTGCCCGAGCGCTTGACATGCAGGCTCGTTTCAAGGCTTGGCGTGGATCCACACGGCTAGTTTGGTTGTCGAGCTGCTCAGTTTGCTGCTTTGACTACTCGCAGCTAGATGGTTTTGCGCTTAGCGGCGCATCGTTGTCTTACGCTATACTAAAACTCTATCGAACAGCGTTCCGCAAAGATTTAGCGTGCGTAACACGCTAACGCTAACGCAAGCATTTTCCGCAATACTATAAGTCACTAATATCATCGCAGGGTGCCGTACGCTGTATGTGCGAGTGAAAGCATGCGACGGTGAGCCGGCAATCGCGGCTCGCGCACACAAGGGCGGAAAGCGCGAACGAAGCGCGCAGTCTTCCAGTCATGCACAACTCCCCAGAGGGAGGGCAGAGAGTTGGAGAGGCCGCGGTTTACTGCGGCCGCGCGCTCCCGCCAGGAAGGAAGGTTCAGGAGAGAGGGGAGGGGGGGGGGGGCGTCCTGCGCTACGAGAGGCCGCCCGCGCGTCTGTATCTTGAAAGGCATCTGCGGCGGGGGCAGAGTGCGCCCTCCCTGTGTTTTTAGGCTAAGATAGCGTTGATGCGAGTGCGGGCACGAACTCAATTCGCTCGCTGCTGCTGCTGCGCTGACGCACTCGAGCGTTTTGACAGAGAGTTTCCGCGGTCATCGAGTGAGATGCGTTCATGTTTGCTTGTGCGCAGGTGACACCATACTTGTTAATTTAGTTAGTGTTCCTACGTTTACAACTTTATACGGCCGATAAAATTACTACCCTTATTTTGTACAGCTGTCCAGTAATTTATTATCGCATGCGCTGCTTCGCCTTTTGGGCGAAACCGCGACATTTTTTCGGACACCATTGCACCAGTTTTGAAGAGGCGTAACTTCAACTTATATGTTTCACACTAAAGTAAAGCTCTACCGACCTATGGAGCATGTACGCACGCGCACACAACAGCAGGTGCTCACAACCTCGCACGAACACATTTCCCACATAAATACGTGCACACCCACATGCACATGTGCGCTCAAATAAATACACGCAGACACACGCAAGCGCATAACCACACACGTGCAGTAAGGCGCTGATACTGTGTCTTGCTTTTTAAAGACGTTACCGCCTCTTTTTCGTAGCGCGGGCACGCTTCTAGCCTCTGTCTTTGGCCGATCCCGGAGATGTTGCAGCCTACAAGTGTGGGTCAATATATTTTACGAAGTAGGTGCCCCTGGGACCACTGGCTGCGGTGATGTTCCGTCTACGTATATATATATATATATATATATATATATATATATCAGCAGCCTATATTTATGTACACTGCAGGAGTCCTGTCTTACGCTAGCTGATTCCAACTTGTTTGTTATCCTGCAAGGTTCTGCAGTATATGTTTGCACGGGTAGAATGCAGTGATTGTACACTTTTCTTTTCAATGCCAGTGGTAAGCTCCCAGTCAGGGTTTGTCAATGCCTGCCGTATGCATTCCAACCCAATTTTATTCTTTTGTAAATTTCTTTCTCGTGATCAGGGTCCCCTGTGAGTATTTTACCTAGATAAACGTACTCCTTTACAGACTCTATAGGCTGACTGGTGATCCTGAATTCTTGTTGCCTTGCCAGACTATTTAACATTATGTTTGTCTTCCGCATAATAATCTTCAACCCAATTCTTACACTTTCTCGATTAAGGTCCGCAATCATTTGCTGTAATTCGTCCCCATTGTTGCTGAATAGGACAATGTCATCTGCAAACCGAAAGTTGCTGAGACATTCGCCGTTGATCCTCACTCCTAAGCCTTCCCAGTCTAAGAGCTTGAATAATTCTTCTAAGCATGCAGTGAATAGCATTGGGGAGATTGTGTCTCCTTGCCTCACCCCTTTCTTGATAGGCACACACAAATAAAATCTCAGCTGGCGGTACTCTATCATGGCACCGGCACCTCCACAGAATCCCGCTGCTCCAATCATTAAGCCACACAGGCATGCTTCAAAACCGAGAACCTTCTTCTTCCTGGGGTTTTATTACTTGCCAGAACCAGTTCTGATTGTGAGGCACGCCGTAGTGGAGGGCTCCAGATTAATTTTGACTACCTGGGGTTTTTTAACGTGCACTACGACGTAAGCACACGGGCTTTGCATTTCACCTCCATCGAAATGCGGATGCGGCGGCCGGGATTCGATCACGCGACCTCGTGCTCGAATCCCGGCCGCGGTGGCCTGAACAGCCCTAAAGGGACCCTGATACGATTTCCAAGGTGTTGTACAAATGTGCTGAGTCGTTAGTGCAGGTTCTTTCTGATCACTCAGTTACACATTTGAGCGCTCCACCTAAACGCGTTTAATTGGCTGCGAGGATTTAAATATGTACATCTCTACCGATCGCAGCGGCGCCACACCCCTGAGTTTTCATCCACCCTTTACAATCTACATAGCTCGCGCACGTGATGTCAGTTGGGCGAAATATCTGGTCGGGTTCCCAGGCTGCGTCATGAGTAATGTTTCCTACTTTACTGTGAACAGATGGTGCCCTTAATAGTTGGAATGTTGGTGAATTATTGTAGAGGAAAAAAGTTGCAGAAAGAAACTACACTGCAATTCAAGCACTCCTGGCGCCGCGCAAGTGTCGTCTGCTTGCGTTGCAATGTGCTGCGTGTTGACGCGAGCTGCGCGGTCCGTGTTGGTCTCGAGGTTCGTTTTCGCTTGGACCACGAATCACCCTTGTAGCGTTGTGGGCTACAAATGTAGCGTTTCGCGACATGTCACGCTGCGACATCGTGCCCCTTTGCAAGGCAACAGTTCAGCGGAGTGTCGCAGCGCATCGGGCTGTCGGTATCCGATCGTCGTCAAGGTCTAAACGATTGCGGCCGTCACTTCACGCCGGAGGATTACTATAGTCGGATACAACTTTAAAAGGCAGCGGCATTTGCCCCCGCAAAGGCGGATGCATACGAGCCCCACCAATGGGCGCGCACTAAAGACTTGCGTCATGAGCCGGACGGGCGTTGTCCCCGCCGACGGAGAACATGGCAGCGGGACTATTTCCTTAAACGCGGTGGAAATCGGCTGCTGCGCTTCGGTCATCTGGGCGGGGCCTCTCCTGTCTTCTTAACCCGACTATGCTCCATACAGTTTTAGCATGTGCGGTATGCCAGTAAATGCAGGCGGACAGGGCGTTTTGCCGTAAGCGTGGAAAAGCAAAGGGGAGTGGCCTCCAAGCTGCAGTCACGTGGTGGCGCGGAGGTCAACTAGACAAACTCAGAGATAATGTAGCAGTGACCAAGAGCAACAGTTCTCGCTGCGGATGGATCGCCAGGCGGCTAGCGGAAAAAAAAATGTCACAGTTCCGCCCTAAGGGCAAAGCAATGAATGCGATAGCAACACAGCAATGTCATACGAAGTAAGGTGAGCGGCTTTGGTAGCAATATGAATTGTAGTAAACATGAGCTCATTAAGTAAGCAGGTGTGCTGCGGCGTAAGTAGACCGACATGAAGAGAGACTCGATGACCACGAGAAGGCGCGTGTGAAACGGTGGTGTTGATGAGAAGCGCTTCCCGTGGGCAGCGCGTGCGAAGGGACACACCTGTAGGGCTGCACTGCCGATCCGGGCAGAATTGCATGTGTAGCGTGCGTTGGAAAATGTGGCCCGACTATTACTAACTGAATGAACAAGCGTGGTGCGAGCGCGCACAAACAAACATGAATAGATCACACTGAATGACTGCAGACAACGACAGTCAAAACGATGGCAGCGAGCCCTTACGCCGCAGCGTGCGAACGTACGTGCGGTCTATCGCTGCAAGGGAAACTGAGCGGCGAATGCACGGCGCATAAAGGTCAGAGCCGTGCGGAGATAAGAGACGGTGCAGACGAGCGACGAACGCGGTTGTTGGCAGAGTAGAAGTGTGCCCCCCCCCGCGCTCCATCCGGCGCTGGCTTCCCGCTTCCTTGCTTGCGCGTGGGTGATTGAGTGCGTTCGCTCTCTGTGATAGCGCGCGTCCCCGCACGCTTCCGCTCGGGCATACGGCGCGCGGTGAAGATTTTATCTATAGGGAACCTCACGGCGACGGCGACGACGACGGCAGAAATCCGGTTGAAGTGTCCATATGATTGCTATCGCAATAAAACTGGAGAGGCGTCGCGCGCTGGTATCAAGGCAACGGAAGTAGATGACACGGTGTCATCATCATGCAGGGCCACTGAAAGCGAAGCTCAGCCCAAATCGCTCGGCAAATGAGTTGAGGAAAACCATAGCTAGGGAGGAGCGCAACTTGTGATCGTCGGTTAATATGAGACGCTTCATTTAAATTGTGGCATGAATGTTTTACTGTATAGCTGTAGCCAACGAGTCTAAAAATTTGTCCAAACCGTTTCAGCGACCCTTTGAGCCAGCGCGTGGAAACGCTTGGCGTGTTTTCCGTCGGTCTCACCTGGTGGACTGGCGGCGTTCTTCATCACGTCAGCGCTGGCAGACTTTTCGAAGCTGACAGGGCGCTGTTACACCTACCAAGTCGACTTAAGTGCTGCTCGCGCCATGATGTCGCACGAGTGTATACTTTGAACACCGTCAGAGGAGTCCAAACACAAAGCTGAGCCTTACAATCGCCGCCTACGGTTCACCTTTGCGGCAAAACAACCAGCTTACAGATAAACCGGTACAGATTTCAACAAGGTCGAACGTATTGTGAGGATGGGCAAACACTTTTAGAACGCTCTGTTTACGTTTTCTCGATCCGAGTGGAAGTGCAAGGTCGTGTTCGAGGGAGCTTACTCAGCAAAGCAGGTATAATTCGTCAACCTCTGTTCTGTGCTCATCAGGAGTTACAGGGCTTACTAAGTGTGCAATTCTTTACAGACACTTGCCACCTGCTCCACTATGGCGCCTCCTCTTACGACAGGTATGACAAAGAAATAGGGTGGAGAGACTTGGGAAGGAAGACAACGCCACACCCAATCATGTACGAGTACGACGGGCTCGAGAGACGCAGGGTAAAGCCCGCGGGGCAGTTTTGGACATCACAAGTAAAGGGGTCATTACTTTACAGTCGTACACAAACGCTCTGTGCAAAATAAACGACATCACTACAAATCGAGAGCGAGCACGAAGGCAAAATTATACCCGAAGACCCCCACTAGCTTTAACACAATTTAGGCATCAAAGCATCATAATGCGTTAATAAAAAAGCCACACGCAGTTTCGCCCGGAAGGCTAACCATCGATTGCCATAGCAAACTAGCGCACAGCTATACGAAGTAAGGGCACTAGTTTTATCGGCCGTATAAACTTGTAAACATTTGCTTACTAAATGAAAATAACAAGCATGGTGTCACGCGCGCACGTGGAAACATGGACATCTCACGCGATGCAAGCGGAAACTCGCTTTCAGAACGCTGGAGTGAGGAAGGGCGGCGACAGCAGCGAGCGTACTGGCCTATGGGCCAGCCACCCGCATCAACTGAAGTCCCTATATAAGAAAAGTACCGCCATCTACTCGTTCCTCCGCTGCCTCCTCTCTTGAAGCGCTTGCTTTTTTTACTTTTTGCTTGCGAAAGGGAAGTCGACGGTGGCGCACCTAGAAAGTCTACGTTGAAGCTTTCAGGCCGGGCGCGCGCCGCCGCCGGCGACTGCGGCTGCGATGAGGACTTTCAACATGGCTCTGAGGCGCAAAAAAATATATATATAAAGAAGTGAAAAGCGCGCGCTATCATCGTCCGATCGCAGATACAGGAGAGAGAGAAGCGGCGTTTAGCAAAGGATGGCGGCACTTCTCTTATATCTGGACTTTAGCATCAACGCGAACTAAGCGGCGGAAACGCTGTGCGCACGAAACTATCAGCAGTCGGCGCACTCTGTCTCCATCGCCGATCAGTTCCAAGATAGGGCTAGCGCCATACGCACCAGCGGACGGAGTAAAACACAACCCCCCCTCCAGGTGTCCTGCGCGCGTCGGAAGGCTTCATGCTTCCTCCCCGCGATTTCCTACCATGGGCGCACGAGAATTCGCCGCATGCATCGGCTCCCCCTCGCACCCTTTCCCATTTATCGGCCCTACCCTCAGACGCATCTCACTCGATGACGGCAGAAAGTGGCGGTCAAAACGCTGGAATGAATCAGCGCAGCAGCAGCGAGCCAGACCGGCGCTCGCATCAACGCGATTTTAGTTGCTGCTGGAAAGCCACCGCCAGCTTGAAAGTTCGAAAAACAAATGTCGCAGTTTCGCCCGAAAGGCGAAGCATCGATTGCGATAGCAAATTAGTAGAGCGCTATTCGGAGTAGGGATAGTGGTTTTATCGGCTGCATAAACTTGGACACATTCGCTTACGAACTGAATAAACAATCGTGGTGTCAGCGCGCACAAGCAAACATGAATAGATCACACTGAATGACTGCATACAACGACTTTCAAAACGCCGCAGCGGGCGAAGGCTCGCGCGGTCTATAGCTTCAATGGGAACTGAGCGGCGAATACACAGCGCATACAAAGGTCAGAGCCTTGTGGAGATAAGAGACGCTGCGGGCGACCGCCAACGCAGGGCAAAAGTGCAGAGAAGAAGCTGCCCCCCCCCCCCCCCCACTTTCCCGCGCTGCCTTCCCGCTTTGTTGCTTGCACGTGGGAGATTGAGTGGCAAGATACGTCTTTAGATACGTCTTTGGTGCCGAAGCACAGCGCCGCCCCGCCTCCCTCCCTCCCATACCCCAACGACCTTTCGCGCTGTACCTTTCGGCGCCGTTGGGCCATGCTGACAGTCCGAGCGTAACGGGAAGAATCATGTCATGTTTATTGAGCAAGGCTTTATATACATGCCTGGATCGGGAGAGGGCAACACTGACTAACTTGTACTTATCGGCACGTGTAGTACATGCCGATATCATCCGATACACGCGCGACGGTTACGTTTGCTTTCCGCCGTGCGTTCTATCTCCGTGATAGTGCGCGGGGGAGTTCACCCTCCGTGATAGCGCGCGTCGCCCGCACGCTTTCACTCGCGCATACAGCGCGTGGCGACGATTTTATCGCCTTTGGAATCTATACGGAACCTCACGGGGACGACGACGGCGACGCCGACGGCAGAAATCCGGTTGAAGTGTCCATATAATTGTTATCGCAATAAAATGGCATTTGCGAAAGTTAGCGCTCCCACTACCACTCCTTTCCTGATTCCAAGCATCACCTCATACTTAGTGTACTCGCAAAGCGCTTTATGTTTCATCACTGGTGCACTCTGCTCACAGTTTACTTCAAATTATCTTGGAGTAAGTGTTTCCCTTTTTTAAGTATAAGCTCAGGGGTTCGTATTGTTTGACTACAGCTGCGGATCGCTGTTGAATTAATACCACTTCGCCTCTTCATTCAAGGTCATAATTCTTGATTTTTCTACGCTAAACTGAAGGACTTGAGCAGTCACAGCACTGCTGCACATATTCGCAAGTCTCTTTAAATCTCTTGCATTGTCCTTTAGTAGCGCTCTTACGTCCGCATAAATCAGCCCAGGGACTTTCTGTTGCTGGTGCTGATGATGATTTAATGGCCTCTCCTTTGAAACGGGGCAATTACAAATAGTCACCTAGCCTGCGTATTTTAACCAAGTATGCTGCACATGTTATCAAGTGCGAAGCAGTTTAGGGGCCCGGGATGTTGGCGTCTAATGTGATGTCACGTCGTCGTGGTCACGCGCAAAAGCATGTCTGTCGAAAACTCGCGTATCGTTCACTTGGTATATGTGAAAATTGGCATGGAAGGTTACGAATGTATGACTAACATGACTGATAGGTAATGAAATCAATAACACCACATGCTCGTTAGTTACGTCACGATGAACTACATTAAAATCATTTGTGGCATATACCTGCATTGGATATGTGGGAATTAGCAGAAACTCGTGAAAATCGCTTCCGAATCGCCAGTCTGGTACCAGCGCAGTACGTGAGAGGGCGCCACCATCCCACCATGCCACAAGCGCGGTGAGAGGGATTTGGAAAGGGGTGATGGTCCCTTGTTTGACTTTCGGCAATGCGTTCCTGTGCCTGAGATCAGAGGTTCGAGTAAGCTTGGAAGTTAAGCAGCGAGGGGTAGGTAGACTTGCTCTGGGAGCACGCGGGAATGCACCAAATCAGGGGGTACAGGGTGACTTGGGATGGACGTCATTTGAGGGCAGGGAAGCCAGCAGCAAGATAGAATTTGAGGAGCGATTGAGAGAAACGGCAGAAAAGCGGTGGGCAAGCAGAGTTTTCAGTTATTTGTACATGAGGAATGTTGACACAAAGTGGAGGAAGCTGACCAGAAAATTGTCAATCAAATATTTGGACTGCAGGAGGGGTGCAACAGCGGTTAATAAAAAGGTTAAAGAAACAAAGAGGGGTCTGTGGAAAGCAGGGATGCAGACGAAATCAGCAATGGGAACATACAGAACTTTCAAGCAAGAAATTGCCAAAGAAAATATCTATGATAATTCTAAGGGAAGCTCTTTGTTCTTTGAAGCTAGGACGGGAGTATTGCGGACTAAGATGTATCGAATCAAGTACCAAGGTGCGGTACTTGACACGTTGTGCGGTGCGTGTGGAGAGAAGAGGAAACGGCTGAACACCTCATACTTCTCTGTAAAGGGCTTATCCCTACAGTGCAAAACAACAGGGCTGCTTTTTTCAAAGCATTGAAGTTTAGCGACAGTGAAGGCAAAATAGACTTTAAGCGGGTAGAAATAACCAAACGGAGGTTATCTGATTGGTAGCTAAAATCAAGGCAGGGGTGAAATTTCACCCACCACAAAGTACAAAATATGCTAATAGTCTTGCCTAGGTGGCGTATGCCACCACCCGATTTAAAGGGTTCAGCCTGATCCATCCATCCATCCATTGCTCGATTCCACCTCACTTGTGCAAGAATAGCACAAGAATAACATAAGTAAAGCACCGGCGCATCCCCGCTTCGCACTTCCACAGGTTTCATGTAAGTGGAGCTGCATTAGTGCTGGAATTGAACTCCAAAAGCGCAGAATTTGAGCAAGATTGGAGCTACATTAGGCACAGAATTTGAGCATGGTTTAAACTGCACAAGCGCAGGATATTTTTTTTAAGCGGACACCCTTAAGCGTTAGAAAGACTCAGTTGTGTGGACGCTTGAGTGTTGGTGATTACAAGGCGCATATGGAATGGTCTACTATGTTATCGGGTGATCTTGCCCAGAATGAGGAACATGAGGCAATTGAGGAGTTGGGTTGAAGGAGTTTGGAAAGCAAGACACTAGTAGTGCGCTTAAGTCGGCAGAGAAGTAAGCGCAATGTATATAATGCTGCAGTGCTAGAACAAGGTCCATATGTCAGTCAGCCAGTCAATGAACTATATTCGAAAAACTGTAACCCCTTCCACTGGCTTGAGATGGAAGACCAGCGAAGCTGTCCTATGGTGGGAATTATGTATTTTCAATTATGATATTAAGTTTTGATGCTGTAATAGGGTATTTGAGCTATTAAAGATTGTGAAATATATATAATCCGGTGATTTTCATTTTTTTAGTGACCGCAGGGACCATGGCCTCATGGTCCCAACGGTACACCACCATAGGGTGTACGGCAAAGGTTGGCACGATCTTCATGAACACATCACCCACCACGCGCGCGTTCGCTGCGAACGCGGGCAAAACGCCGTCGCCGTCGACAACAGTTCTACGCGTTATTTGTGTCACCGCACACAACCGCTGTCAAAACGCTGGCGTGAGCAAGCGCGCCAGCGGGAGAAGGTCCATGCTGTCTGTCGCTTCAACGGAAACTGAGCGGCGAAAGCACAGCGTATACAAAGGTAGGAGCCGTGTTGCGGATCGCTTTCAACATACAGGGTGCGCGACCACCCGGCGAAGCGCGAAGTACGAGTTGCTCGCAGAGCAGAAGCCGCAACCCCTCCCTCCCGCGTTGCCTACCCGCTGTCCTCCTTTCGCGTGGGAGATTCAGTCGCCAGTTCCCCGTCGCTCGTTGCGTTGTTCCTCCGAACGAAGGGCAAGCGGCCGGGCCCTTGCGAGTCGTAAGGGCAACTCATAATTGCGCTAGCGCGATGTCTACGTGACGGAACGGCTAAACGCCGTTGTCGACACTGTTAGGGGAGACATGGGCGAGAGACCAGATAAAGTCCGCGGCACAGGCGTTGAGGCCGGCAGGGCTGCGCGCATGCGCCGCAGCGGGAGAGCGGGCAACGGTGTAGGGCAACGCCTCGATGCCATCCTCGCCCACCGCTCCCCTTTCACTCGGAAGTCGCGTTTGCTCTCCGCCGAGCGTTCTCTCCCGGTGAAAGCACGAGTCCCTCGCCCTCGCGCGTTTTCACTCGCACACAAAGCATACGGCCAATGAGAGTTTCTTTTATACATCCGGATGCGACCATCCAAGAGTGAGCCCTTAACAGCTTCGCCGTAGAATTCGTTCTGAGGAGCCGATTGCGCTCAAGCAGGAGGGTCGGCTGCGCGTCGCACCCACGTGGGGACAGGAAGGCGCATGCTTGCACCTTCCTGTTCGAGAGTTGAGTTCGAGAGTTGAGGATGCGAGAGCGGGAAGCTACGCCTGGCCAATTTATAATGTTTACAAATTTCGTTAAGGGTGAGCAGCGGATCATGCCCTTGTTATTGAAGCAGTGATATGTGATCAGAAACGTTTTGTGGGCCCGATCAAGGTAGAGATTTAATGCAAAGTTACAATTTACAAACGTCATGCTTTCGTATTCAAATCAGGTAAGGATACTTCAGCGACTCGTCTTCTGGAAAAGTCGAACAATTATCAAGGGTGCGCGGAAAAATGCCCAAGCACAATTAGGAGTTTACTGTTAGAGGACCTACACATTCATACTGTTGCACGCAGCTGCATAATATAGCAGGCAAAAATACACTCCAGAAACCCTGTTTCACGACCCTTTAGGGAATCAAGTGGCAACTTGTGAAGACTGCAGTGCATACATACAATCACTTTCTAGAAACACGCGCTATAGATGGCAGCTGGTACGCGATGCGCATTTACGCGATGTACCTCCATACGACAGCTTAGACGTGTTCGGAGCTATATATGTTATCTGCACCTGCAATATTCTCCCGGCTTCAGAGCCAAACAATATAGGCAGGGTGATAATTTTTAAGTGTTACGGAATTTTTAGAAATAGCCTGTTGCAAGTGCCACAATTCAAGTCCTTGAGGGGGCGGATATTACTTACACGATAAATCAGGACACATTTTCAACTAATCAACGCAGATACACTAACTATATTTGAAATTATTAGTTTACGACACATATTGCAATTTAGGAAGTGTAGCCAGTAAATTAGCAAGGCGTACCGAATTGTAAACAATTTTCAGAATAACGCCAGTTTGGAGATATGCGCCATCAATCTTCCCGTAAAAATGCACTGTTCTATTTTCTTTTTTTAACAAAACGCGCTTCTATGCATTCAGGCACAAAAGTAACTGGAACGCCCATGTATTTCATTCCACACTTTGGGAAATATCTCGAAACTGGTGTCATTGTGAAAATTCATTTCAAGTGGATACGTCTTGCAAGCTCATTGGTTACAATCAGTAAATCACAATATGTGCCGTAAAGTAAATAAAAATAGTGGATTTCGTTAATTAGTTGATTGCGTGTTCTCGTTTACCATGCAAGTAATGTCCGCCTCTGTGAATAATCCAGATCAAAGAATAGAATTATGTCGCCTGCAACAGTCTATTTTTAAAAGTTACGAACTTAATAATTATCACCCTGTATATACTACGAATTCATGATTGGCTAAATTTATAGTTACCTCTAGCGCCCGAATGTCAAACCTAGCCACGTGAACACTTGTTCCACACCAGGGTTGGAAAACAAGTGTTTCCGTCAGTAGAAGCGCCAATCAACACCGTGAAAGCTGGATTCTGTCGTTATAGCGTGTTCGCTCGCTCCTGTTACACGGCCTCTGTCGTTCATTATTGATGAACACACAATCTGTTTTGCTACAGAAATGAAGTAGGGCTTCTAAACGTGCCGCACTCCATGAAAATAAATACTAGTAAAATTCCGAACGTCGGCTGGCCTGCAAAGCTTTTTTGCAACAAAACCAGAGTGCGTTGAAGCATCAAATGACTGTAGTAAAACACTTGTACACAAACGACGGTCCTCCGTCTAAGTGCGGTCACACGCCCTCGCCATTCACTCCAACCCTAGCCCCCCCCCCCCCCCTTTCGTAAAGAAGTGCGAACACAAAAGCGTTGCTAGAACTTGTCTAGAATTGCGGACTCATACGTCTTCTACAAAAGGCTACCAAGAGGGAATGCACTGCAACAGAGGAAACGTCGCAGATTACTTGGCTGTGCAGGGTTAGGGAATGGCAAAAGCGAAGCTGTCGAATGGGAAGCCGAGTTTATTCCCCCATTCTGCGGCCCAGAGTAATTCGGCCGGGACGGACCTTTCTCGCACATGCTCAGCCACATTTTTTACAAATGGTCCATTCTAGGGACACTGACCACCTAGATAAAAAAGGCTGTTACTGGATTAACGAGTCACACAGAACATGCCGATGCACATCAATCGTCAAGCGCTGGAAATGAGGAGAGTGGCGACGTAGAATGAGAATACATTCCTGTCTTCAGCCTTAACACAGTGGCTGATACCATCGCATTCTCATGGAGACGGAATATAAAAGGAAACCCGCCATAGACATTGCTACGGTTTGCTGACTGAGCTGAATCCGCAAGGCGGCGACCCCATCGCCAGGGCAGCCTCACCATATGGCCGGCCCTGTCACTCTCGCATTGTGGCAGAAATACCGGCGAATTATGTCACCTGAACTTGTCATGCTTATCGTTGAAGCCGCCGCATGGCGTAGCTTGGTGTTACTGGAAAGCACCCGTGCACACACAGACACGAGAAAGAATTCAAAATAGGGCGACACAAATACCTTTAGGCACCATGCCTACCGGACAACTTGCTCAACTTCAGTCGTTCAAATCAGTAGCTCGCAGCGTTGTTTTGTGCGGGATATTCATGGCTCTTGGCTAGTGATAGGCAAAATTCCTTACACGGCGTATTTGCGTACTGGGAAACACTTCGGGGACTGTGACTGTGTCGTCGACAGAGTTGCGCCGTTATGCTTAACTGCGCTGTGTTACGCTGCAATACCATCGCGAGAAACAAACTTGGCGAGACGAATGTCACGCAGGTTAGGTAATATTAAATACCTAAGAGCGCACAAAGAGCGACGAAAATAAAAATGTTAGGCCTAACGTTATTGTGATTATATTGCGGCCGAATCAATTTTTCGTCGTGGGTTACCACGTTTTATGGGGTGTTGTCGTCGCCCTATGTATGGTAAGGGCTATTATGATAATCTGAACCCCTATGGCGTTTGTAACGCATTTTCTCAATCGCCAGTGTTTCCAGCGCACGCCGCTCATGTTTGCGATACTGTCGGCAAGGCAATGACCAATTTTTGATGTCTATCCAAGAGACATCTCCCGCGTTCTTGGGTAGTTTACGCCACAATGAGCAGGTATCTTAGGGGAAGAAAAAAAAAAAAGACGCCGAGCTGCCATGCAGGCGAAGTGTCGCTAGACAGTATCAAATTATCGACTTCCGGCACAAAGCTGCTTACTTCCGGTGGCTTCAGTTGATGGCGCTCGATGCGCTATTCAGCCCCCTAATGTAGAGGTCAGTGTGAAATATCGAAGGCAATGAAGTATCGCTGCCAGAAGACCCCAGAGATGGTTTCGTCTAGCACCACGACGTCAACGGCGATTTAAACAAGTCTGCGTTCACAGGCTGTGGACAAGTTAGGCTGCATCCGCCATTACGCATTCGGCGGTAGAACCTTGGCATAAGGACTGCTGGTAGATAGGAAACGGACTACCCTGACCGAGGCCCGAAAGGCAACCACTATGCTTTTTTTTTGCGTGTGAAACGCGCTGTTTGTGTGTTTCCTCACCAATCACATACAATCAAAATAAAGAGAAATGCAAGTGTGGGTGAGCATTGCAATCTTATCTGTAGATGGAAGCGTGAGGGAAAAGACGCATTCCGGCATAACATCGTTTAGCGAAAATCTCACAAGAAAATCTATAGCCTCGCTTTCCGACAGTAAGAGTCCATGGCAGAGCTGCAGAATATGTCACTTTGAATGTTCAGAAGTCAACCCTGGTTATTGAAGGAAATGAAGGAGCGCATTTACTCACAATGAGTTTGAAGGGTGGCTCAATTTATTTTTCCAAATTGACGGCTTTTCAAGGAGGTGTAGCGACACTCGCTGCTCCACCTGGCCTCTAGAGAAATGATTCGGGCCTCCAGATTCATTTCTTCAAGGAACTCGATGCTTTTTCAGTTCAAAATGTGCACGTTAGTAGGATCTAGATGGACGCGAGGCAGTATTCAAACATCATGCTAAAGCTAACAGTCTTCAATGGGAAAGGAGGTTGATACCTTCGCAGTTTGATCATATTAACGCGACAGCGTTAAGGGGCCTGTGTCGCAGAAAATCGGGCGTCGGCAACCGGCGTGCGATGCGGGTGGCGGAGATAATCCCCAACCACCCCGACCGCGCAGGCCCTCCACGTGGTCCAAAATTTGGGTGAACAAAAATTGAATTTCTCACAGTGAAATCCGTCAGGAAAATGGTAAAGTACGACTTTACCATTCGGCGTCGCATTCGCGGTCGGACTGTTTACCAATCGGCATCGGATTTTAATTTGAAGGTACGAGAAAACGTAATTCTGCTACGAGGAAACTCAAACACAAACGCCTTTTCCAGCATTTCTACCAGACCTATAGCCGCGCGTTGCGATGCGAACGGGTCCCGATATCGCATTCTACTCTAAAAGGCGAAGCTTAAGCGTCCTCAATTTTTTATATCTTATTCCCATTGATTTAGCCCCCCTGCAATCGCACTTGAGCCCTTCGTTATCAAATGACCCACTAATTGTGAATCCAACTAGACTGGCAGACATTAAAGAGAGAGCACGTGGTTTTCGGCGGCAGCTTACAGAAAAACGAATGAAACAGCGACGGCAACATGGCGGCATCCTTCGACGATGCTGGCACTCCGAGTGTAAGAACGATGTCCAGTACATCACCCCATGCACGTTCCCAAGGTGTAGCCCCGAAATCCATGCTTGCACATTAACGACAGTTGAGCGAGTTGCTGCGCTGTCATGTCGAAATAGTGTGAGTGGCTACGGTATGGCAAACTATACAAGAATGGGTTAAATTAAATTATGGGGTTTTACGTGCCAAAACCACGATCTGATTATGAGGCACGCCGTAGTGGGGGACTCCGGAAATTTAGACCACCTGGGGTTCTTTAACGTGCACCTAAATCTAAGTACACGGGTGTTTTCGCATTTCGCCCCCATCGAAATGCGGCCGCCGCGGCCGAAGAATGGGTTGCTACCCTTTGCTTTGTCGATGGCACCGTTCTACTTTTGAGAAATAGGAGGCCAACATTAATACGCAGGAGACCCGATCGGCAGTGTTCCTCATAACCCATGCAGAAAGGTAAAAGGGACATAAATGCCATGTACATGTAGATATATATTTAATGCTATCATAAGAAGCCTCTTTCGGAAAGCACGCAGTTGCCTCTCGAAAAAACTAATCGCAGTATACTGACACTGATCAGCCCTACTGCTAACAAGCGCCTTTTACTTGCGCTCTATAGCGAGTTCTTGCACCTAAGCACCATTCATCAACAAAGGGTTTAGCACCCACTTCTGCAGTCAGAATTGTTTATTTTTCCTTAATGACCTATTCAACGGCAGCTTGAAAAACGCAGGAGCCAATCTTTTTTTTTTTTTTACGTTTGCTCTCTGCTCAGTTTTTATGGTCTACAGCAGTATCTATTGCTTCATGCGTTGTCCTTATACAATTAAAAGTTGACTTACCTTCGGCGGGAAATCGCATTCCGTTGAATTCCCTGCGGACGCATCTCGGATAATAGCGGCGAGGCGGTTCAAACTGCGAACACAAGACGGCAGACGGGAAATGGCCGCCGCTCGCAGCTGAGCTGGAATAAGTATGCCAAGCACCACAGACAAGTCACGTGGCTGTGATATTTTGGCGTTTTACACAGCCAATCAGGGGGGGGGGGGGGTCTGGACGTTATGGCGATGCCGCTGCCATACTGTAGGCTGCAGCTTCAACACGGACTTGCACAAAATCAAGCAGGAAGGCACTACCTATCCCTTCAAACAAACAAACAAAAGAAAGAGAGGGAGACAGGGGCTCATTGTGCCCCCCACACACCCACCTCCCCATGTGACGGCCCACGACAGCAGAGATCCTGGCAGCAATCGTCTTGGCACAAGCAATATGCCCACGCTAAAAACTGCATTGTGCAGGGCTGCGGAAAATGAAGAGAAAGAAAATTTTAACTATTCGTTGACAGGTGAACAATGATATCTAAAGGTCATCAATCAACCCGTGTGCTTCCAACTACTGTAGTGCCCTGCTCGTCCAGTTCTGTTCAAGCCAGAAAATTGACTTCTGGTGAATGTACCCGAAGAATCGTGGTTTGGCAAACTGGGGTGCAAACGTGCGCTTCCCGTTTCCAGGAATATTTATGGATGACTAATCTAAGAGTCGTGCGAATGCAGGAAACCCTTTTCAATGCCTGTGGTCAGCCTACCTCTGGCTTTGCAGCCACCGTACCTCTCTGTAATCAAAGGCAAACTAACTCCACATCAATCAGCATAGTTCGCCTAGACCGTATTAAATATTTAGAGGTTCTTCAATGATTTAATCTATATGAACACAACAATAAGACGAAATACGAAAGCCACCCACTGCCCAGAGCGGACAGTCGCGCGGCAAGTTTGCGTGTATGCGCGGGTTTCTTTCACGCTAGGGAAAATACTTTATGTAGCACGTATTGTGCAGCATAAAGATGTATCGGGAGTTTCTCATGTTGCTCTATAATTTTATCATTGACACTTAGACGATTACGACTTCTCGAGTTGGGCAATTAATTACAATTACCTAACTAAATATCAGTAGCAAACATACTGGTGGCTACTCCACTCTACTGGAAACAATATACACGAGGTTTTGTCCGAGTAATGAAATATGCGAAACGAATGCGGTATTACGTCACACCTGAAAGAGGCGTGACGTAATACCGCATTTCTTTCGCATTTGCCGCTAAATCGCCACTGACGTCTTCTTGCAGGACACAGGGTTTTGTGTTGCCAGTTCCAGACTGAAATGGGCACAACGTGTAAACGTTATCCTTCGGCAGTTTTTCTTTTTTGTTTTTAATGTTTTTCTATGTAGTATCATTCTATTAAAAATTCACGCATATCGCAGCCTGCTAATTTAAGAATCGAAAAAGGGGGGACGACAATGAATCCCACTCACCAGCTACGTCACGTGCTTGAAAACGGATGGTCACGTGATGCATTCCTATAAGGTTCCAAATGCGCAGCCATGCACATGCACGTGGCGCCGGGTTAGGTGCCGCGCAAAGCGCATTGCGAATCGCCGCGCTATAGTTTACGCCTTATTCAGACTGTGAGCACTCCTGTCATAGTGCAACGCAGTTTGCGTCATGCACTTTCGTTTTTTTTTTATAATGTTCGCTGAAAAAAAGAAATGGGCCACTAGAATTCACAACTGCTCCCTACAAATGAAGATCGTTTTCCGTTTTTGTTGCCTTTGCAAGAAACGGGACCGCTTATATTTCACTGACCAATGAACATAACTAAGCAGCCGCCTACTCTACCATTTGAACTTCGATCACATTGTTTACGTCACCACTTATATTCTGTTTTGCCATTGTCAGTGGGAGGACAGTACAATGTTTTTAACTCTGCAAAGGAAAGCAATTTCGAAGCACCGCATTCAAGGCAGTTGTCGCCTCAAAGAAGGCAGGCACCACTGTCGCAATGCTGGGTCCCGAGACATTCCTTGTTCGAGCACTGTCCGTCACTTGATATGAGTTGAAAAAAAGAAGTCATGGCGTGCAACGCCAGTGTGGTGATTCTCGAGTGGGGAGGGCGTGTCCACTTCCGTTTGGCTAGACAGCGACTTTCCTCTTGATCAAATGCAGCATTCAAGGAAATCCTTCATCGTGTCACGTTGCAAATTTCCCTTATACACTGGAAGTGGTAAAACGATCTCTAACGAGCCGTTTACTGAAATAACGTTTCAAATCGGTTCATCATTAGAGGAGATCGAAGAAATGAATTGTCCTTGCCGGCCAGGAGGCGAGCGTTACTGCTAATGGAGACACTCCCTGTTTCTGCCTCGACATAACATTTGAAGTACCTGCTCCATTACATTCTTGTGGCGTGGCGTCCTGCGCATTGGGTGATTAGTCATGATGAGTCACGAAACACGCATTGCGAAAGGAATTAGTGGGCGTGACCGTGACTCCCTTTCGGGAAGCAGGCTTCTTTATTACTATCACATGCATTTAAGGAGAGGCTGGTGCCTGTGTGTGGCACCGGCTACTGCTCTCCACTTACATGATAGTTGTCGTCGGAAAGTTGTCAACAATAAAAAAAACTGAACTTATACACACATGGACGAACATTCACGTACTATGTCTCAGTACTGCAATATAAATAAAATGTCCGTGCAATAGAAGAGTTCACATAGCACAAATACTCACAATACCGAAGTGTTTACACGCAACATATGAGTTCACACAGCATAAATGTTCAAAAAATAAGATGTTCCCACAGAAGATGTTGGGCACTTGCGAATTAGGTCCCTCTTCAATGAGGCACTATAAATACAAGTCTTGTACGTAGATACAAATGCTACACGAAAACAACGACACAATAAACATGTTGTCGAGAGTGCCAACTAGTACTAACAATGGAAGCAACCATTGTTTTTTGACTTAGTGTTTTCCTCATATCTTTGATTCCTCCAAAGCATGTACTAAGGTGCGCGCAGCGATGTTTTGAAGTTTTTCTGTTGGCCATGGACCGCAAATGTTTTCTAAGAATAGCGGCAGTCTATTCTTCAGAAGGAAGACACGTGACGTTTGGTTCGAAGATTCAGGTGGTTTTCGGGCGGCGCTTAGCGCCATTATCCATTGCAGACACGCTCGGCCGCTCGCAAAGGTGAACGCTTGGGCGACGAGTTCGTAGTGGTTAATGACGGAGTTTTGCTCAGCGCCCAAATGGCTTTAGGAGAAATATTACAGAGCCTAAAGAGCCTCCGTACTATTTTAAAAGCCAAGCTTTCTCTGCCTCCTCCGTCGTCTTTTGCATTGCTGCTGCTGGAATCGGTCTTTCACGCCGCGTCGGTGTGTGGTTGAGAACGTGTACGTTGTAGGGACGCGAAATAGGCACCTGTAAGCCCATTCCAGCGAGAACATTGTGGCCGTCGCCACAATGCCCTATAGAGCTCTCTGGTCGTTGTCACAATGCCCTCTGTAACTCCCTGGCCATCGACACAATGCCCTCTGGAAGGCTGTAACTACGCGTTAGCCTCGCGCAAAAACGTTGCAGAAGCTGCAGCGCCTTTTCTCACGTGCAACAACTCAGATAGCAGTTAGCATGGCAGAAAGAGGAGACAGGGAATGCGTTAAGCCAGCACCCTGACTAAACGGGTGAATAAAAGCCACTCTTCGCTCGTGACAGCTTGCACACACGGGATGATCGCGGGAGGAAAGAAAGGCGCCGGCAGAAAGCATGCTTCTTTTCGTGTCACTTCGATGATAGCAGCGCTACCAGTAAAACATGGTAACAGTTGGGGGAAAACTGCAAAATATCTAATACAAGGTATGTGACGGCACGTTTCTCCTATTTCCGAAAAAAATCACAGCATATCCACGGGGTGAATGATGATGAGTGGGCGAAGCTCCGGAGGGAATCATCGGATCTCCCGCTTAAGGGGACGCTAGCACAAACGCGTTAGAAACGTGCAGTACTCTCTAGTAAGGGGGAGCGGCCACAGCGTCTTACGCAGCCATTTACACATGCCGGAACGTGCACCGCGTTTGCCGACGCCATCACATGACTGCTGAGAGAGTATACCCCCCGTATTCATAAACGCTCCTCGACTTGAACTTGACTTGCCACCGCTTTGGGCAGCGCGTTCGAAACGCGTTGAAGGTAAGGCGGAGAGGCCACAGCGTCTTACACCAGCTTCTTACACGGGCCGTAACGCGCTAGCACAAACGCATTAGAAACGCGTTAGAAACGCGCAGTCTTTCGTTAATGTTGGGTATTTATTGCCATCGTGGTGCGCGTGTCCATGTCCGCTTCGTGGCGTAGTGGGCTAACGCCGCGCGCTCGGAAGCGAGGGGTCCCTGGTTCGATTCCGCGCTACGGACACAACTTCGGAATTTTTTTTTCTCATTTTTCTCAGACTGGTTACACACTACGACTGACGACGACGGGGACGAACGGGTGCCGCTATAAGGAGCTTCGCCCCTAAAAGAAATACTACGCATGTTTGTTGACGCGGACAACTGACGCCGGTAGTGAAGCCGCAAAAGACCGCGGCGTCACGAAGACAACACGAAAGCGGCGGTCCAGCGAATCAACACCGCGATGCGAAGCACCCGTGTGATGGAACGACAGCGCTAACTTCCTCGCAGGCTACAAACAATGGCGCACAGCAACGCCTCGAGTAAACACGTGTCGTTGTATCTCTACAGGTTGCAATACGCAACATACGAGAGATACAGATGAGGAACACACAAGACAGAGCGCTACTTGCAACAATCGATTTATTCCCTTGTTAGCCGAATAAATACTGGAAGACACTCAAAGGGGGAGAGCGACAAAAACTTTATAAACAGGGCCATCCACCAATACCAAGCCGGCTTTGTCACATGATCAATTTTTTCCCTTTTTTTCTCTTCTTTTTCTTCTGCACTCGACATCGCAAAAAAGGAACGCGGATACAAAATTGCAGATTAGCGCGTAAGGATATCTATTCCTTTTGCACTAAGGGAGATGGATGTCATGCTTACGCACATTCTTCCGACACGCGCGATCTCAGCGGCTTCATTTATCTCTCGCGTCATTTGGCTACCATGTTTGCTCACAATCTTGCATTTTAGGGGCGAAGCTCCTTAGGGTGTGGGTCTGTCCCTCCTCTGTAGAATGTAGTAGTAGTAGGTAGCCACGTCTACTTTTTATGAGAAAAAAAATTCCGAATGTTGTGTCCGTAGCGCGGAATCGAACCAGGGACCCCTAGCTTCCGAACGCGCGGCGCTAACCACTACGCCACGAAGCGCACATGGACACACGCACCACGATGACAATAAATACCCAACATTAACGAAAGACTGCGCGTTTCTAACGCGTTTGTGCTAGCGCGTTACGGCCCGTGTAAGAAGCTGGTGTAAGACGCGGTGGCCTCTCCGCCTTACCCCCGTATTCATAAACGCTCCTCGACTTGACTTGCCACCGCCTTGGGCAGCGCGTTCAAAACGCGTTGAAGGCGGTGGCAAGTCAAGTTCAAGTCGAGTAGTAAGTGGTTCTTGAGGAAAGGGAAAGGTTGACGCTATCTTCTGCAGCCCTTCAGGGAGCACGGCTCAGCGCCAAATTCAAGTCGAGGAGCGTTTATGAATACGGGGGTTATACTCTCTCAGCAGTCATGTGATGGCGTCTGCAAACGCGGTGCACGTTCCGGCGTGTAAACGGCTGCGTAAGGCGCTGTGACCTCTCCCCCTTACTAGAGAGTACTGCATGTTTCTAACGCGTTTGTGCTAGCGTCCCCTTAAGCGGGAGATGGTGCAATTATAATGAAGGGCGCTGTTATAAAATAGGAATGACGTCACATATGGCGCGTGTCATTGGTGGAAGTCAATCGTTCGATTTAGTGCGGCGAGACTGGGCGAATTACACGGAAGATTCACGGTTTACCGATGATTCCCTCCGGAGCTTCGCCCACTCATCATCATTCACCCCGTGGATATGCGGTGTTTTTTTAAAGAATCTCTACAATGTATCCTAAGATGTCCGGCGACTGCTTTGGAAGTCATGCTCCTTTAATCTTTCGTTTAGACATGGTCCACTCTGTCCGATGTACTTTCCGGCACACTTAAGTGGAACAGAATATGCCACTCCCTCGGTACAGTCGACGGATCTTTCTGTGTTTTGTTTCACAGCCTCGTTTCTTTGTGGGTTTACCTCCGCACACATGCTCAGCAATTTTTTCCAGCACCCGCCGTGGTTGCGCAGTGGCTATGGCGTTGGGCTGCTGAGCACAAGGTCGCGGGATCGAATCCCGGCCACGGAGGCCGCATTTCGATAGGGGCGAAATGCGAAAACACCCGTGTACTTAGATTTAGGTGCACGTTAAAGAACCCCAGGTGGTCCAAATTTCCGGAGTCCTCCATTACGGCGTGCCTCATAATCAGATCGTGGTTTTGGCACGTAAAATCGCATAATATTATTTCATTCATTCACTTTTTCCGGTGCGGAAAACACCACTTTTACATCGCATCTTTTAGCAATTTTCTTCACACGGTGCGCGATCGAATGAATCACCACTATTTTTTCACGTGTGCTTGAATCACGGGGTTCCCTGCGAGATAATCATGCCCTGGTTCCGATTTCTTTGAGCAATGATTGTGCCACAGATATTAATACATGGAAAGGATAGCCTGTCGCCGTGAGCCTGCGTGTTTGCTTCCAAAAGCTGTCAGCAATGCTCTGATGGCACGATTTTTGTAACGCGTTTTATAGCAAGACTTAACAATGGCTTGTTTACGACTTTCGAATACGCGGATCGAATAGCAAAAGAGGCTTATTTGCGCGCTTCGTATTGCCAACAGCAACGAATCAAGCCCAAACCTAGTTTTAAGTCAAGAAACCTAATTGATCCACCGTCTGGCTCTTCACTTGTGATCACCAGTGGCTCTAGACACTCTCTGAAAATCCTATCTAGGTGTGTCAACGATTACTGAGTCCTGTTATCATCATTTTCCACTAAAACTAAGTAATCGTCAACAAACCTGAACACACGAGCAACCCGTGAGTTCATGAGGCGCTTCTCCAGGGTTCTGTCAATGTTGGCTAGGAACAAGTCGCTCAGAATCGGTGCGATAGACCAACCTATAGATATTCTTTGTTTCTGTAGAAAAATGTCTCCAGTCCAAAACGCGTAGGTGGATCTTAAATGCATAGACAACAACTCTAAAAAGCCTTCAACATGCATCTGTGAATCATTTTGAAAAGCAACGTTTCCGTAATTGTCAATACATTGTTCAATGCACAGCAAGAGCTCTTTGTGAGGAATTGAGTAATATAAGTCTTTAACGTCAAAAGAGTAGGCCAAATATCCCTTGTCAGAATTTCTTTGTAGGAACGCAATAACTTGGCCAGGATTTTTTATTAAGAAGTGGTCGTCATCTTCCAGCAAATACTCTTTCTTTTTTAATGCAGGACAGTGATTTTGGCAATGTTTTTCGTCAGGATCCAACTTAGTTTCTGTGTTATCATAAATAGCTCGTGAGTTATTATTACTCTAAAAAGTCGGGAAGAACTACCCAAGCTGAAACTGAAATGTCATAAATTAAGCCTTTCTCTCCACTTCAACAACAAAAAAAAATCTTAATTTTTCATGAAATCTGTCAGGAAGCAGTGAATTCAGTTAATATTACCGCTGGCCAGGTCCGTGCGAACGGAGTTTATTTTCCATGTACATGAATTCCTTTTTTTCTTCTTTTTTTCTTTTTAATTGGGGGATTACGAACCACAACAACTATATGAATATGAGGGAATCTGTAGTGGAGGCCTTGTGCTTAATGTTGCCCACCTGGGCTTCTTTACCGTGCAGCCAATAAGGTTGATGGGCGTCCTTTCATTTCGCCCCCATCAAACTGCGGCCACCGCAGTCGGTATTTGACTCCGTGCCACTGGCCTTAGCACCGCAATGCCCAAGCAGCTGCACCACCACGGCGGGTACGTGCTGGCTTTCTACGAGGCTTGTCGTCTAATGTAGCCGCACAGGGTCCTGTTATCACGGCGTACCCGTCCTTACTATAATTCACGACTATTATTATGCAGTGCTTGAAAAACGATATTTCCAATAAATTATAGATGTCACAGCCGCTTTCTAGCGGAGACACCATCTGTGCGAAAAACTGTCAACGTGGTTAACTCCAGCTTCGCCATTTGCGAAATGTGCACCACCAACCATTACAAATCGGGCGAAACGCGGTTGGTGTCTTTCTCCGGTTTTGCTTATTTAAGCTCATTGTATCTGTAGTCGCCGCAATTCCCGACATTCCTTCCAGTATACGTGTTTGCAACAGCGCCTTAAACGCAGCTGTCGGGGATCCCACTCAGTTGAAGTTGGTGGAAGAAAGAAAGGAGACATTATGCTGACAGCTCGACAAAGGCTCCAAGTTGGCTGCAGTCAAATGGGGAGAAGGATTAGGAAAATTAAAAAGGGGCTATTTGGTCTGCTCACAGTGTTCACAGTCACGAATATTGCCGAAAATTCCTCGAGACAGTTCACTTCTTGTGCAGGGTACACCTAATGCCCTCCGCACAGGTTTCTACGGTGGTGTCGCTTGGATGGAGGGGTTTAGTACAGCGAGTTGTGCAGAGGTAGTGGGAGCCCAGAGGTGGTGGCGCCGAGGAATCTGACGCCGACGGTCGCCCCTCCAACGCATGGGCTTTTGCCATTCAGGTACAGGGTAGCTTAAAGTGCAGACAGACAACCAGGAGTCATAAAAAAGAAAGTAAGAGAAAGAAATACAATAAACTGGATGCAAAGAATGGAAACACAAAAACCCATGCAGATCTACAAGATAGCAGGAAAAACATTAGAAGGGCAAACCTGCACGATTACACAAAGGTTCCCGTTTCAGACTCGAGCTGGTTGCCTAAAAAAAAAAGATATCGGAACAAATATCCGCAACAAGACGAGGCATGTTTCTGCAGCAGCTAAGATCCCGGAGACCACTCAGCACATAGGAATGGAATCCAAAGGTATTATCCCCGCTAATGCTAATGGATTAAGCGGTCAGCAGTCGACATAAGCGAGAGACGTTTAGGCCCGGATTCAGAAATGCTCCTCACCTTAGACCGTTTCCCTACCTTACGCAAGGAGTCCTTCATGCTACCTAAACGTTAGGCGCCCCCAGAAGGCCATCGCGAATTCTAAAAGCTTCCTTTTACCTTCTCTGCGGAAGGAGCGCCTCCCTAAAGTCCCTAAATATTTTTTTGCTTAAAATCTAGGGACTTTACGCCTCACCAAAGGAAGTGGAACGTTACAGGCTTCTGGTTTTGAGATTACTTACAAAAATATGCAAAATATTTCTAATGAATTGCCAAAGTAAACTTCCGGCGCTGTTAGAATTGCATTTCTACTTCTATATAAGGGCATAAATACCATTTCTTTCTTCAATGACGTAAAAATAGCTCAAAAATGATGCACATGGCAGGAAAGCAAGCTCAGCCTAGCAACTTTGGCAGCATCTGACAGTTCGGTTGGTCAGGCGTCGCTTTCTTTTTCTTTTTGGCCTGCGTTTTGTTTCGTGTGTGTGTGTGTGTGTATTTGCCATGCCGGGCAACACTTATTTCACGGAGGAAGAAAAATTGGCTGTGGCTTAACTCAGTTATGCCTGGGTGTGCGTAGCTAGAGGTACGGTTAATCTTATTGTTTAGCTTGGTTCTCTCTTCAGTTACGTTTTTTTCATTTAGCTTCGTACGTCTGAATGTTTAGGTTTAGTTGTTACCTCTCGTTAAGTTATGGTTATATTAAAGACTAGACATTATTAAATGTTAACGTATTTATTGTGAAAGTCTTCATCTTGTTGTTTCTCAATTGCCACAAAGACGGCCCGATGGTCGGTTAGGCGGGAGGATAAGGGGTTGTCGTCCAGTGACTTGAACACGTTTCGGGTGCTATCCTCATCTGAATCCACTCGCCTGGCCACTTCGTACTTACGACGCTTCCCGAGGCGTGCGGCTCGTTCTTCCTCCGTCTCTTCTGCGTCGTCTACACCGGGGCTTTTAATGGGTATATAAGTACAATCTATGCACCCAGTAACCCCGGGGAATCCTCCAATGGCATAGAACCTAGTCATGACTGCCCTCGCTTCACTGGCGTTTGGCAGCCGAACGTACTTGGGATACAGACGTAGGCATATCAGCTGTGTCTTATCTCAAATGCATCGGCATATAGAGGGTTGGGATACACACACAAGGTCCCCTACAACAGTTTGCATGGCACCCGTTCCGTAAAAACGCAGTGCGATGAGGACCTTCAACAGAGCAGGTAGCGGCGCTCCTCTGTTGTTACAAAGCAGTTGCAGCTCTGTCCGTATGGTTGCAACAGCTCGCTTGGAAAAACGATACCGGGCTAGAAACTCCACTTCGTTGTAGTGTTCCAGCGGATAATGCCTGTCAATCACACGCCAGACTGGAGTCAACGGTGGAGGCTTGTACACAGTCCCGTAAAGAAGTTCACTTGAACGCCGAAGAAACCTTGCATAGCTTTCGAAACTATCGTCTTCGGATAAATATCGCAAGGCCGTCATTCTCGCCGCTCGCTTTTCACAGAAAAACAGAATCACAAAAGAAATGGCACAAAGCGCAGTCTGCGGAGCCAAACTGGACGTCAATACACGGCGGCTGGCTGCCGCGACGTTGGCTGCGCACGGCACCTATCCAAGCCGAGGGTACCGCGTGCAAAGTCCTGCGGAGAAGCATACGTTCAGGTAGAGGAGCGCGGTTAGCAAGCATGAAGGTAGCATGCCGGCTTCCTAAGCGTGAGGAAGCACCAAGGAGGCCCTAACTTAGTGCCCCTTAGTAAGGGACGTTCCAGAATTGACGCCAGGTCGCCTTACAGCGTGTAAGACGTCCTTAGTAAGGAAAGGAGCGTTTCAGAATCCGGGCCACGCTGAAACTTCGCATCTGTCAGCTCTAAAAACGCGTCTAGCACCTCCAGTCGTTGAAGGGTCCGGGAGAGCAACCCGAGGCAAAGAATGACGGGCGCCGCCATGTTTTCATGTGTATCTAGTCGTACCTCAGAGATAATCTTCGCGCGCACCGCCCGAGAGTCTCCGAGGCGGCCCGGCCCGCGCGCGCGGGCAAGGTCGCAAGCAAACAGCCAAGCCACAGCAACGGAACCCAAAGCGGACTACCTCTTCGCCGGTTCTACTCATGGCCGACGACGGGTTCGCTTTGAAAATGAATGACAGATGCGTGACGTCTTCAAAATTTGCTGTACCACCCCGCTGTCTCTGACGGCCGCTGACGCAACCACAATTCTGAGCAATCACGTGAGGGCAAGCGAACGCTTCGCATTCGGAACCGTTATAAGATTCCGCCCCTGGGGTGCTATGCAGGATGCCCCGAGTTTGGCGAAACTCGGGATCTTCACGAGCTCTGGCGACGCCCCAAGATCAAAGAACAAATGATAACAAGACGAAGTTTGTCCATCGGCACGCCTCCAGTTTCATTGGTTAATCTAGATTCACTCTGGGTGGCTATTATCCCTTGGGCGTTGCCATATGGGCGGTCGACAAACTGGGGCTCACGTGATCATACGGTCGGTGCATGGTCGTGCCTTCTTTCACTTGTTTGTCGTTCCACCGAGTGCAATACAGGCACAAGCAAGTTATAAAATAAATTCATTTAGTACAATAATATTAGTCACATTAACGTGGGTTGTAAGCATTTTAATGTTTCCACGATGTACACGGAATGTGTATTAGACTAATTTGTATTTAAATACGTTTCGCGTTATGCCACGAGGGGACGCTCGCCCCCCTCTTTTTTTTCTGGATTCGATTGGCACGGCTCGATACGTGCTTGCTCTAGCATTTCCGAGCACCGATTGGTGTGCGCTTGCTTTTCTCACTGGGTTTCCAACAGATCGCTCGTTGCTCCTTTGCTCTAGATTGGATTGGTACGGCTCGCTACGTGCTTGCGCTCCCATTTCCGAGCAGAGATTGGTGTGCGCCTGGTTTTCACACTGGGCTTTTAACAGATCGCTCGTTGCTCGCGCTAAAGAAAAGCTGTGAGTAGCGCGCGCATCCAGCTACAAGACGAAGTGAGCGTCGGCTAGCGCATAAGTGGTTTGCCGCGCGCTTACCGTGTAAGCACACAGGAATGCCGGAAAGCACACATACAAGGGTCAGAAAACTACGCTTTATTTTCTTTTACTTTGCGATACACCTCCATACTGGCAAGCGTTGAGCGATGGCTTCTAACAACCGCAGGAAAGAGTCTTTGTAGTGGCTAGCCCGAGCGATCCGTGGCTTCTAACAAACGCACGAAAGGGTCTTTGCAGCGCACGTGGATGTTGACTGCCACCACATGCATCCCAGGTGGAACTCCAGCATCGGTGCAGTTACCCTGTACCCATCGCTGACGAGGGAGCGCTTCACTTTTTGACAATAACTTTCTTTTTTTTGCGTGTGAACGCCCGTGATGGGGTCCACAAAGTTCACGCTTTGGTTGACTGTCTACCAATGCGGATTGAGGCATATAACCGTTAGCATCCACTAAATTTGGGATACATTTGTATGCGGCCAATTCGTCACTATGAATAATGGTCCCCGGTTGAACATTGGCTGCAATAATGGCGCCTAGCGTCGCCGCCTTTCGTCGGTCGACTTTGAAAGTCGCAGCACCCCTCTGGTCGCGCAGAACATGCCGAAGACCCATGGGCCCCCAACTTTAACACCGCCGTAATTATGGCGGCTGGCGGAAAGTTGTCGCCCGTCATTAGGCGGCCTCGATTGTATACTTTTGCTCGCCGCGAAGAAGGCACTCATCAATTTGCGCTATCTACCCGGGGTACCAAGCGGAGGTCGCGCCAGCAGCTCGTCCCTCGCGACCTTACGGGGGTAGTTCGTCCTGTCGGCGATGGTGTGCTCCTATAGAGGAAACAAGTCGCCGGTCATCTCCTTCAACAGCCATATGTTTACGCTTTTGCGCACGCAGTACGTGAGCCAAATCATTTGCCGCCTGGAGAGGTGGTCGTTCGGACGGCCGAGGCGGTCCGTGTTGGCGAAGTAACGTCCTTCGCCTCTCT
This sequence comes from Dermacentor silvarum, assembly GCF_013339745.2. Taxonomy (NCBI): domain Eukaryota; kingdom Metazoa; phylum Arthropoda; class Arachnida; order Ixodida; family Ixodidae; genus Dermacentor; species Dermacentor silvarum. The sequence goes on along the minus strand of NC_051154.1, from coordinate 328,489,484 downwards.
GACCGTGCAGTGCAGCTTTACCGTGTAACTGCGAAAACTGATTTCGGCACCTGTTGCATCGGAAGGCAGCCCGGCTTCCATTCTGAGTCTTCCAATATAATGTAACCACTTCGCCTACGCAGGTTGGTTGGCCCGGCTTGAACCCCAGGTGCTCGCAGGTGCCCCAGTACTCCGATGACGACGCCGGACCTCGCCTGGGGCTAGGGCGCGGTGGACGAGCAGCGCTTGAAACAGGAGAGAGCCGAAGCGATCGCACGAACTTTTCCTCCGCAGCCTAGTCACATCAGTCTGTGCTCGGAAAGCATAATATGCCCGCCACGCAGTCTCCGCAGACAAGGGCGTTCGCCTAACTCGTCACACAGCCAGCGCACTGACGTTTTGGAAAGGCAAAAACGACGCTGAAACTCTACGTCGGTCATGTAGCTGAACGGGTCCAGATGGTCATATTGACGCTTGCCGCCGCTGGATGCGATGACACAGGCTGCTGCTGCCGCCGCCATGCTCCCGAGTTTAACTCGAGGGGGGTTTCGCGATGTACGAGTTTGGCCCGAGTTCGCGTGTCAATCAAAACCATAGGTCACGCCCCGAGCGAGGCATGTAACTCTTGTGCGCGCCCACCACAGTTGGGCCACGCCCAACTTATTTTTCGACAACAGCGACGTGGTGCGGAACTGAGAGGCATTAACAATCTTGACCGGCGAAATAAAGCACGCACAACGCACTGTCATCGGTGATGTACTCAGCACCACGATAAAAAACAAAAACCGTCGACTATCGCTGCCTTATGCATATGTCTTCTTGGGCTGTGATGACCCCACAACACGGTTCATTGCCTGCGTTGTGGCTACGTAGCGCACAGCAAATAATTAGCCGCACGTCACTGTAGCTGCTTGCAAGGCGTCGATGCGCCGTGGTGGATGACGATCTTGAGCAGTGCGTAGTGTTTTCCAACGACAACGTATCACAGCTGTCATTTGAGATGGCTGCTCTATCAATGATATAGTGCAGCAAACACGGTCAGCGGTCAGCGCAAACACACCCAGTGCAATGGCATTTTGTCATCACAAGCACGGCACACTAAACAATTGCAACACCTTCCTGCGTTCTAAGTCTAATTTCCTAACTGCACACAAGAGCCCTCACCCACCAAAATGCGATTGCTGCGCTGTCGTTACGATATCCATCTGCGATCGCTGTTAGCTAAGCAGCAGAGGCAATCGGCAAGCACATTGGAGTGAACAACACACTCAAATTCTGCGCACATGCGCACGGAGGCACCTTCAATGGGCAAGCGGTGACAAGCGACGAACTGTCGCTGGGCAGCACGCTCGTGTTCGCAATGCATCGCGGAGACTTCGCACACGCAGATAAACTGGTGCATTTTCATTGTGCTGCGTCACTACAGACCCAGAATACCGCACAGCCATTTTGCAGCGACAGCCGTTGCTCCCGTCTCTATGGCTAAAGTGTCGTTTCAGTTGGGAAAGCGGCGGCCTTAATAGCCGCCGCAGTGAAGCACCTGCGGTGAAATGCCATGCCGCAGCGCTGCGTTGCCATTCCCCTATTAGACAGGGAATGGGCAGATCGTTGTCATGACTGACTTTATCGAACATAGCACTGCAGCGCCGCTGGCGACTGCTCACCGCATGATCTCCCTCGTGCGTGTGACCCTCTAGAATGTATCCGCTTGTAAGCTTTCGCCTCACTGTCGCCACTCGCGGCAAAAAAGTACAAAATTTAATAATTCATTATATGTCCGTTTGTCATCACAAATTTACAGCATTCAAAACAAAAAAAACGATACTTTAAGAAGTAAAATGTTGGTTACTTTATTTGTTGTATTTCAAAGTATTCGATTGAGGGAAAGTATAGGTGCAAGAACGCACCGCATGTGCCCTGTTCGCATTCGACGGAGGATAGAAAGATAATGCCCGAAAAAGGAGGCACGCCCTTGACGCGCCCGAGAAAGGCGTGGCAAGCGGCTCACGGCAAGTGTGCAGATAGACAGCGGGACAGTGACGGTATTGCTAAATTGCGATAATACGTTGATAACAATACGCGGCGCTGGCGCGTTTCGTTGCGCAGTCTTCTATGCTTGAAACACCGCGAAGGGTGCGCTCATGTTGTCATACGCGGCTTTATGTCGACATTTCTTTTTGGCTGCTGTTATTGCACGTTCCTTGCTATCTTCGTTCACTGACTGTCATCGAGCAAACTCGGGTAAAACTCGGGTGAACGAGAAACTCGGCGCATCCTGCATAGCACCCCTGATGAACGCAAGCTGCGGCCATTACTGGCCGCAGTTTTCTGTGGGTCAGGGCGCACTCCAGACTTGTTAATAGGGAGTTTTAGTATAACGAAAAACGCTTACGTTAGCGTTAGCGTGCGACGCAACGCTAACGTAAAGAAATGCTGCACTGCGCGGTACAGGTAGTGCTTTAGAATAGCGGAACGAAGCAAAACGCTAAGGCCTCATTCACACAGCCGTCAAACGCTCCGCACGTCACCGTCACGGCATTCGTTTTCGTCAGGGGAGATGGTTTCCGAGTCGTTTTCCCCTCAAAAACGGTTTGCCGGCGACGCAGAGCGGTGCTCTACGTTTCCGTCGCCAGCACGGTGACGGAAACCCTCTCGGAAACCCTCTCCCCTGACGAAAACGGATGCCGTGACGGTGACGTGACGGAACGTTTGACGGCTGTGTGAATGAGGCCTTACGCTAACGCAAATACACTTGGGCTTCATCTCGAGGCGGATACAGCAAACATGAGCGAACCCTCTCGTTAAGCCTACTCCGCCGCTAATCGAGAACGTATATCGAAAACAAGGCCTATTTGTCACCTGTACGCTGGTGTCGAAGCATCATCACACAAATCTAAAGCAAACACGAGCATTAGTGGGGAACGAATGAGCCGAACAGTGCAGGCCGACGACTCGATAGATCCGAAGTGGACGGCTATCGCTTCAACAGGCGCCGCCATTTTTGCCCTACGTACGGAATCCCTTACATGCGTTAGCGTTGAACGCTATATTCCGGAAATAGCGTACGCACGTAAGAGTTCTGGCTACGTTTACGTTCTGCGCATGCGCAGTTTGCAGCACGCAACGCTAACAGTAACGCTAAATCCTTGCGTTTGCTGTTTTCCGCTATACTAAAACTCTCTAATGACGTGGCCCAAAAACAAGAGCTCCTCGTATGCGAAGCGGCACTTTTCTGGCTTCAATGTGAGTCCGGAGGTCTTGATTACTTCAAGAACTGTTTGAAGGCGCCGGAGGCGTTCTTTGAAGCTTGAGACAAACACAACGACATCATACAAGTAGACGAGGCACCTCCACCATATGTCACGTGGTCGTGACGTGGAAGGACGCAGAATCCAAACTTTTAAAGATCAAATTCTTTATTGGGCGATCCTGTGGCCAGCAAAGAAAGTAACTCACTTTAGAACAAGAGCGGCGAGCACAATCGTCGGTCGTCAATAAAATAAACTGATCAGCGGCGAAACGCATAGGCTTTTATAGATAAGTCATCGAAGTTTCCAGAGTAATCCCTTGTGTCCGCGTGTCTACCAGAAAGCACTACACAACCCGCGTCGTTCATACAATCAGATTACATAAGCGTCGGTGACAACAGACAATGGACAGAAGCATCGATAACGTTCGAGAAACTTGATATATGGAGGCGCGCCCTGCGCCGAGCGATAACGTTTAACATTTCTTAGCCGGGGAAAAGCGGTCATCGGTGAGAGATACCAAGTGCAGGTGTCAATATACACCAACATACGAGCTGCAGCACGTTTGCTGTTTGCAGTAGTGCATGGAGTGTCCTGATTTTCATTTGGGGTTCATAGATCGACATCCGTGCATTTTCTCGTCCACCTATATACGGATATGTTTGTCCTTTCAGTACACGTAGTAATGTGCAATAAAAATAGCTGGAAGTATTACGCCCTTAGAACTTGTAAAGCGACACTTCGGCTCTTTCTTCCGCTGTCATTGTATTCACCCATTCGCCGTTGATGCAAAGGCGTCGATGCAAGGGCCTCTCTTACCACCTAGTTCTCCGTAGCCGAACGTCAGCTATATCAATTGTTTGGTACTCGCGGGCTGTCGTGTGAGAGCTTGTCTGAAGGTTTGGATACTGCGATGGAGCGCGCGCGAACAAGAACCATCTTCTCCCCCTGCATGGCGGCGGCAGCACAGGGCTCCGGCCGCGGGAGAAGGTAACGACAATCGCCTTCCACGCAGGCGTTCGCAACGCACGTATATTAAATAAAAGTCGCCGTTTCGCCCGAAAGGCGAAGCAGCGATTGCGATAGCAAGTTTGTAGACAGCTATACGAAGTAGGGATAGTAGTTTTATCGGCCGCTTAAGCTTGGAAACATTCGCTTACTAACTAAATTAACATGCATGGGGTCAGCGCGCAGAGGCAAACATGAACACATCACACTCGATGACCACGTACACTCGCTTTTAGAACGCTGGCGTGAGGAAGCGCGGTTGCAGCAGCGAGCGAATTGACCTTCGTGCTGCCTCTCGCTTCAACGCGGACTAAGCGGCGAGAACACAGCACGCACAAAGGTATGAGCCGTCGGCGCACTAGACGCTGCCCCCAATGCAGATCGCTTTCAAAACAGAGCCCGTGTGCGGCCGCGCTACGCAGTTGCTGTCGGAGTACAACGCCGGCCCCACCCTCGATCCCCTCCCCCCGGTGCCTTGCGTTGGACGGAAGACGGCGCGCTTCCTCCCCGCTTTCCTCCCTTGCGCGCGCAAGATTAAGGCGCGATCGTCGGCTCCCCTCGCACGCTTTCAATCACACTTACAGCATACGGCGAGCGGTAACGGTTATCGTCGTTGGACTTTATATACGGAACATCACGGCGTTGACGACGGCAAAAATGCGCCTGGAGTGTCCATATGATTGCTATCGCAATAATAAATTCTGGGGTTTTACGGACCGAGACCACGAGATGAACCACGAGCACGATAGCCAAGAAAACTTTGAGCAATTGCCGAGAGTTAAATGCGCAAAAGGCGTCAATCATAAATATGTTTTTTTTCTTCTTTTTTTGGATCGGCTAGCCATGCACAATAAGTGTGTATGCGTCATATGAGATTTTCAGTTTTTTGGACGTTGGGTGACAAACAATCAAAATTTTTAATTAATCATGAAGAGCTAATTGCAGAAATGGAATAGCAACAATTTGGAACAATTTGAAATTTGATCCTATAAGTCACCTTATAGCGCCCTATAGCTTCTTAGAAGCGTAAGGCTATTTGCTTACATTCTCAATCATTGTCGACGCTTACTACACAATCCTTGTTTTTATTACTATTTTTATTATTTTGCTCCAACTTCCAACAAACCCCTTTCCCAGCTGCTGCTCAATTCTGAGCGGCAGCTGCAAGAGTAAGGACGTCTTTTAAATGTCTGCCCTTTCCACTGCAGGTTGGTTCTTTCTTTTGCGTTACTTCCGTCTTATTTTGCGCATCTACCCGCGGCTGCTGCTCACTAGTGTTTCGTTGAGTTATTGCCTGTACAATAGCATGCCTTCAAATGCTTAACTGGTGAAACAATATCAGGAACTTCAATACCTGCTTAATGATAAACTCGATAACCTGGTTGTTGACCTTGCTTCTAAAATTTCATAACAGCTTGATGACCAGGGTCTCGGTAACCCTACGTCTTTGGCTGACAGTGTGCGTTACACGAGTGACCAATACGATAAAGTGCGGGCGACTGTCAATGCATTAGTAAGTTCAAACAAAAATATGAGGGCTGAAAATGAAGCGCTAGCCAGGAGGATTACACACATGGAGCAAAAATTGGAGGACGCTTAAGCTTCGCCTTTAAGATTAGAACGCGATAGCCTTATCGGGTCCCGTTCGCATCGCATTTTTGTTTCAGTGGGCTTCACCACAATACAGAACGTGGGAAAGCCAGCTTACAAAGATCAAGCTTACACCGATCCCCTTAAAGTCGGCTTCACTTTTAAACGGAAGTGCATTGCTGGGAAAAAGTTTTTCCACGGGCAAAAAAGGTCGTCTTATATTAAAATGTGAAGGCCCAAGCACCCTTTTTTATTATTTTATTAATTGTTTGTCATTGCCCCGACGCGCGCGCGTGTAAAAAACACATTAGGTGGGCGAAGTCTCATATTGACCTGCCGAGGATGCGAGCGCCATCTGGATATCATTTTCGCAAGTAAATAACCCGAGCGCGTCGTGTTGGTATAGTATAAATGCTGGAAAAGGGGTTTGTGTTTGAGTTTCCTTGTAACAGAATTATGTTTTCTCGTACACTCAAATTACAATCCGACGCCACCATGTCTGTTGGTTGTGGTTAGGTCGTACTTTGCCATTTTCTGGCGGATTTCACTGTGCGAAATTCAATTTTCGTTCACCAAAAACCTGCACCACGTGGTGGGCCTGCGCGGTCTGGGTGGTTCGGGATGACTTTTTCCGCCACGGACGCCGACATCCACGCCGATGCCGATGCCGGATTTTCTGCGACACGGGGCCCTCAACGCTATCGCGTTAATACAGCACGCTAGATAACGTTGAAATCAAAGGCATTCCCTGTACACAAGGCTGATATTGCGCTGTCATCTTGAAAACAATTGCTGAAGTTGTTGAATGCCGAGTTCATCGTCGGACATCGACGCAGTTCACCATCTCACCAGCAAGATAGCAGAAAAGAGCATTATCGCTTGCATTTGCGCGCGTGACAAGAAAAATGAATTCCTTCGGAAAGCTCCTAAGACGCGTTTGCGCACGTCTCATGTAGGTCTGACTGGAAGTAAGGATAGCGCTACATCAGCAAACACCTGACCACTGACAACAAACGCCCATACAGCAAAGCGCTCGCTCTCAAAAAAGAAATGAAATGGCGTTACCTTTTCGACCGAGAATTTCCATATCACAGCGCGTAAAACGGATGAGAGCAAGGTCTTCTGCTTAAGTGCCGAGTCTGATCTCGGCATCTTCACTTAGATATCAATCTCAACATTTGTCATTTCACAAATCTGTTCTTGACAAAATTCCTGCATATGGCATTGCTCTGAACGGCGGAAACAAAATCATTGCTTGATGATTATAACTGCTCAATACTACACATCAATGCGCGAAGTTTATGCAAAAATAGACAGCATTCGTGCCTTTATTGACTCACTTGTTCCTTCATTCCTTTTCATTTTTGTGCACTTCCGAAAATTCGCTCATTAAAAAAATTGGGCTAATTATTTCGAAAGCCGTGCAAGCTAGCACTACAGCTGTCAAATGAAAAAAACATGATAAATTTCCCCTTAATCCTTGATTAACAAAAGGTTTGTTAATTAACATGCGAAAAAAGATAATCTTTACAGGAAGACTAAAAAACAGCCGTTCAATATAAGCCTATAGCACATCGCTATAAAGAATACAATACCATGTCGAACAATCTACAATTCTGCAACGATAAACATAATCCAATGAAACAATAGCAACTTTTGAACGACTTTTTGAATACACTCAAGGGTAGCAGAATCATTGATAAAATCAATTATAAACAAGAATCCTGCACTGAATCATCTTGTATAGCCAACTCATTAAGTAAATACTTCTACGAAGTGTACAGTAATAGCCCGAAGCCTCTTCATACCCGTTTAACCGTTGCAATCATACCTTCTTTCTTTTTCCCGTCTCAGCCGATGAGGTCTGTTCCACTATGTTGAATATAAAAAACACTAACTCAGGTCCAGCTAATGTCTCTGCCTATCACCCAAAATTTGTTGCTCCTTGTATTGCGGAAACACTGAGCAGCCTAATTATTCTAATTTTTAAACGCGGTATCTTTCAAAGTTCGCCTAAGAAAAATGATTGCTGTCTATAAAAAAGGTGTCAAATCTCAGGTGGCTAATTACCACCCAATCTTTATTTTGTCATCCGTTAGTAAACTTATCTAGAAATTATTTCTGAAACGTGTAAACAGAGTCCTAACAAAATGTAAAGTGTTGAAACCTTGCCAATCCGGTCTCCTTCCTGGCAGTTCGACCAGCTATGTTTTTATAGCATTAACCGATTACATGATACATATGATGCATGATAGCGGTAAATTCATTGACTCAGTATTTTTAGATTTTACTAAAGCTTTTGGCACTGTTAATCATGCCATTTTATTTACCAAACTAGAATCTTTAGGTATATAACAGGTCTAGCTTTCACTTTTCTAAAAAAATTACTTGACCGTGAGCAAACAGTATGCGTAGAGGGCGCTTATTCCGAGTCAAAAGTTATTAATGAAGCGGTACCACAGGGCTGAATAATGGGACCCTTGTTTTGCATTTGCATCAACGACTTACCTGATTTGCTTAATCTTTCTAATACCATTCTATTTGCTGATGACACCACTATTTCCATATCAAGCAAGTTTAACAACCTTACTCCTTAAATTGAACAACGAACTAGCAAAACTTGCAGAATGATGTTAGTAAATCATTTAATTTTAAATTCTGTGATAACTCAGTTCATGATATTTAAACAAATTAGAAGAAGTTGCCGTGTATACCCCAAGTAACCCTCGGCAGTCACCTTATTCCTGCAGCGGACTGTGTGTCATTTCTCGGCATAAAATTTGATCCTAAAAATTGAAGTTTACTAATCATATTGCATTTGGTAAACAAAGAACAGCTTTCGTTATAAGAACGCCGAATAAATCACGAGCATTTTTTACACCGAAGCTGTATGTGGCTAGGCTTCCACGCATTTTTCAACTCCGTAAGCAAAAACTCAGGTCCCGAATTTAATGTAAAATCGCTTCACTCAAAGCAAATCCTTATACGTCTCATCACGTGAATATGCACTTTGAGTAATTTAGAGTTCAATAGGCACCATTTTCAAGATCAGTAGAGTCTCTGGGGCTGCGTCGGTCATGTCTACGTGCACACCGCCCTCTCTTTGTCGTCCTACCAAGCTCGTGCGTGCCTAGTTTCCTACCGCTCTCGCGGGGCGGCAGAACCGTCGTGCATGTCGGCAAGACAATCTGCCGTACTCCATTTTGAATGTCACTTTTCTCTCGTCGTAATGGGGAGGCCGCGTAAAGACGATAAAACCATGGCCAGACAGCGCTACTGCACCTCCTGACAGCGCCCCCAATGTGGAAAAGTCAAGCAGCGCGGTCGCGCCTTGGCACAGTCTCCACTTTGTTTACCTTGCTTCACCCGCGCTTTCCTTCGCTGCTCGTGCTCAGGGTGCTCCGTTTTCGACAGCGGCAAATCGCCTGCTTGCAGAACAGCGATGCAAAGATTGCAATGCGGTTTCAAGAAGGCTGCCGAGAGCTTTTTTCATGGCGGCAATTTCAAGAAAGTGGCGCGTGTGCTTCCACACGTGCATGGCGTTCAACAAATTGAGGACGGTGGGCGGTGATGTGACAGTGTGTAGCATAGCAGCGGCAGCCTAGCCAGGCGGTGGACAGTGGGGCTAGTTTCGGTATTGGCAATAAAGCGGCGCCATGACACTGGTAGCCAAAGGAAAATTCAGTAACTTTTGCATATGTGGCTATATCTTTTCAACCTACATAGCAATAAAGTAAAGTGATGCAAGTATATGTAGAAATAAAATGTGTGTTTGGCTATTTTCTTTTTTAGCATGCTATATCTTTATTTATACGCTTCACTTGTTGCGCCAACGGGCGGCGCTTTCGCTCTTATCGTTTCGGCTGCCATTCTGTTCGTCTGCTCCTGCCGCTTCCTGCACCCAAGGAATATGTAAACATAGCTTCCATAGAAGCCCACATGTCGAAAAAATGGCGGCTCGTTGCAACCGTCGCCATCTACGTATCGGGAGGACAACTAACATCAAGCAAAATATTTAAAAAAATGAAAAGTGACGTCACAACCAGAAATGGCAGTGACGTCAAGATCTTATGCTGCTTGGCGCGAATGATTGAATTTCTTCAGCGTCCGGCATTTGGACCGCTACGCCAGCAGCTATTTTTCTTTTGAGGCTGAGGCGAGCTTGCGACTCACCTCAGATGAAGCGCCAGCGTGTCATTAAACTATAGGAGTGGAGTATACCTTAATGTCATCATAATTAGGCTGTTATTGACGGCAATTGCTCCAGTAGGAGCCTTAGGAAGGTGAGCAAATAGGATGAAAATAAATGACAGTTCCACAGAGGTTACAAAAAAACTTCACTTTTATTCGTCTAGAATAATGCAACCAATACAATTGACCAAACAAAACTTGTTTCAATGGCTGAAAAACACTATGGCATGCACAGTTGTAATGTATAGCAACATATGCAGAACCTTTTCACAGAATCATTCGCAATTCCGGGCGACACCAAGTCGCGCCTACTTCCCGACTTTACCGACAGGTGGCGCTCGCATCTGGGAGAAATTAGGCAATCAGGACTCGATGGCAACCAAAGATCAGTGGGACGCCTCGCGTTGGGCGCCCACGGGAAGACTACTAATGAAGCTGTGCAGGGTGATATGGGCTGGACAAATTTTGAAGCAAGGGAGGCTCAGAGTAAAATTGATTTTGAAGAACGACTGAGGAAAATGGAAGAAAGTAGATGGGGTGCAAGAGTATTCAGGTAACTGTACAGGCATAACATTTACTCATAGTGGAGGAAAAGAACTAGGAAGCTTACCAGCAAATATGCGACCGGTATGGCGAGCAACATGGCAACAAAGAACGTCAAACGCAAAGTGAGAAAGGCTGAGACAAGGTTATGGGTGGCGGCAATGGAAAAGAAACCAGCTAACCAAATTCAGCCCCTCCACATAAGACGAAAAATTTCTCGATTAAGCTTTCTTCGTTCACTTCTTCATAGGAAATTTGTAATTTCTCCAGACCCTTACGTCACGCCCTCAATTACATGGAAAACCCGCCACAAGCATAATTTCACCTTAGCCCCTTACTTTGCTCGGACAAACCAATATAAATATTCATGTTTCCCGCGAACAATCACGGAATGGAATTCATTACCAAAAGATGTGCTTCAAAGTGAAAATGTTGTAAATGCCATTGCCAACATTGTATAAATTGTGTCCTATTCATGTTTTCCATATTCTGCCTGTCTGCTGTTAGTGACCAACCCTGTATATTTTATTGACTTGCAGTATTGTTTCTTCGCGTTCCGAATATTCTGTTTTATTTTTGCCCATCCTGCTTCGACCAATGAGGTCTGCAGTATCGTGTAAATAAAAAAATTAACAAAACTACCTCAAAGGAAAAAGAGAAATCAGGAAAAAACCAATTTATGATAACTCAAAGGGAAGCTCCTTACTTTTCGAAGCGAGATCAGGATGCCTTAGAACGCGCAGTTATAAAGCGAAGTACACCAAGGACGGAGCCGCATGTGCTTGCTGTGGTAAAGTTAGAGAAACGATGCAACATGTTTTATTGGAATGTGAAGAAATCTACCCAGCTGCAAGTCTAGGCTCCTCTGACCTCCTTGAACTCCTTGGGTTCAGGGATAGCACAGGTAAAGTAAACATGTCAGCTGTAGAGATTAGTAAGAGGCGGTTGGAGACTTGGTGGCAGAAAAGTAGGGAGACCACAAACAACGGAGACGTACAGAAACTGAGTTCCCAGTAATGGTTCGAAAAGGTTGATGCCTGGAATTCTTTGTATTTGTGTGTTTCTCAAAAATAAAGGTAGGACATTAGGCAAAATAATAACAAGAGCTTGGTGGCGCAACCCACCACCCGGTTTCAAAGTGGACGCTCATAGCATCCATCCATCCATCCATCCATCCATCCATCCATCCAAGTCAAATACAGGATAATCGAAACTAAATAGACAACCAGGAGTCATCAGAAAGAAAGTTAGAGAAATAGGGACCGTGAATGGGATGCAAAGAATGGAAACAAAAAGGACAATGGAGATTTACAAAAATGTGAAGAAAGAAATTAGAAGGGAAAATCTGTACGATAACACAAAGGGCAGTGCCTTGCTATTTGAGGCTCGAGCTGGTTGCCTAAGGACCAAAACATGCCGGAACAAATATTCGGAACTAGATGAGGCTTGTGTGTGCTGCAGTAAAGATCCAGAAACCACTCAGCATATCCTAATGGAATGCGACGGGATCCACCCAGCGAGAACCGTAGGTAACGTGCAACGCCCAGAAGCGCTTGGGTTTAAAGTGGAAGGAAACATCAACAGATCAGCCGTAGAGATAAGCAAGAGACGATTAGAGTACTGATGGAAAAAAAGCAGGGAAAAGATGGATACGACCTGATCTCTTAAAATCATAGATAGCGGTACAAGGTAAATTTTTGAAAAAGAAAAAGAATAATGAGAGGTATACAAAAATGCTAGATAAAGCACATGTATAGTATACCTGATTAAAACAAGCAGGCTAGGTGGCTATTTGTCGCCGCCCCGTTTCAAAGGGGATGCCAATAAATCATCATTATCATCATCAAATTTCTCACGTTAGGCTTAGGCGCGTTCGAAACTAGAAGCTACCTCGAAAATTCCTCAAGATTAGCCATAACACTCTCTCGTCGAAGCGGCATGAGACTAAGCAAAAGCCGTTTACGCAGTCATTTGCTACGAACGAAGTGAATTCTACAAAAACAACGCCAAATTCAGTTCGAAGCGGGCGACCGTCGGGACCGCCGCCATGTTTTACGTAAACTACGTAAACCACGCTAACAAGGTAACCTTAACTCTGAGAAATTGCGTGCGCACGGTAAACGGTAGGAGTCGTATAGCGTTCTGCGCATGCGCATTTCGATCCCGCTATTCCGGTACGCCCGCTATTCCGGTAACCACGCTAAACTAAAACTGTCTAGTTTCTTCCCGGATCCTTCCGCACTTATCGTCACGACGAGACACAGCGCGTCGGATGCCGCAGTCGTGAACTAGCACGATAACAAAAAACCTGCACTCGCACCTTTCGCCAATGAAAGCCGTGCGTCACGCAAGATTTGAAGTGAAGCGCACGCACACTTTGAACAAACACGCTAGGAAAAAAAAAGAACGTGGATGAAACCGCCGCGTTCAAGTGAGCAACGCCATTGCGCACGACATAAAAGCTGGTTTGCAGTCTTGTCAAGTCTTGCGCCAGAATCACTGCTTGGTAGGGGTCACCAAGAACGAACTAATAAATTGAGAAATAGAAAAAATATTAACATTGGTTGTTAGTACAGCAAAAATATTCCAAACGGAATATTTACTCGTATGACGGTATTCTGATTAAAAATTTTGGAAATTTCTTTTTGTTTTTTTCACAGATATTTCCTGGTTTCAGTGTTTGTCCCCCCCCCCCCTCACCTAGTCGCGCTTCAATCGTGCACCACTAACTGATATCTCTGGTGATAGGTTGTGGCACGCGTTTCGTTCCAAGCTTCGCGGCCTATTTAGATGGACCTTGCTGCACCTCTACACATGTGCACCACGTGCACGCCTTTGCCTTCTAGTGTGCGCTGCAACATTTTATTTTGTGTCTGTCAGTGGCTCCAGCGATGTACGAATAACAGAAGGCCACAAGACATTCCACGCGACTCTGTGGTTGACGAGCGCGAGAAGGGACAGCCGGGCCACTTTTTTTCGCTTCCAAGAGAATGAAAGGTAAGCCCGCTTTTTATGCAGTTATAGCGAATAGCCGCTAACCTTATCGAAACAGCTATCTGTCGAAAGGAAGGGTATTCCGTACGCGGTACATTTCTCTGTGGTGTCTAAATACATTGAAGCTACCTATTGACAGCAGCTCCTGAAACGAGTGAGTACAAGCTGACCCGCTGACGGAAATTGCGTTTCCTTATCTCTCGGTCGACTGCTGTTCGCTTTATGGAATAAGAAAACTAATAACTTATATTTGCTGAAGAATCCTTGAACGCTTGCTGCACGGACGAGGGGGGTAAGTTGGAGAACATTGTGCTTTCCTGTTCTTGGTTATACATTGCAAGTCGGCTAGAGCTTCACAAGGTGTGGAAACCAATTGAAGGAGCGCTGCGCTAGTGCAGAAAGCACTGCAAGCGTCGTTTTCTTCGCGTTGTCTGCTACGGCGCCGGGTGCATTTTATGTTGCGCAGCGAAATGCGTCGCGAAAAAAAAGAAAGAGAAAGAAAACACCTGCTTTTCTGTTATTCTTTATCGAATATTCACCTGCGATGTGCGATGTTCGCGGTTAACTGAGAACTAAGCAGGCGAGCAGATTTTGTTCACAACAGCGAATTTACCTTCGTGTCAAGTCGCGTTGGCGCACGATAGGTACGAAGGTGCTTACGTCGGCGCTGAGCGAGCCACGCGCTCCAGTGTTACCGCGAATTATTGTCCTCCTTTGCAAAACAAATTCTTCTATAGTAGAAAATGCTCATAGACCGTTGACCAGTGGCTCACAACTTTTGGCAGATCGTCTTCCAGTAATAGGCATTCTGCAGAACTAGGAAGACAAGGAGTACTATTCGCAATGCACACGAACTACAGGTGGCGCGCGAGGCGATCCATGATGGCGGACCGAGAGAGTATCAGAAGCACGAGACTAAATACCGACCGCAACATCGCCCAAGGTAACGCTATAGAAAACATCATGTTGGCAACTCTGGGCTGCTCACCAAAAATTAGCTTTTATGTACCCAGAATGGAGCCTGGAATTCCCTAGTCAAGACGACCAGTTGAACAGGCGAAGTGAAACTCGCTGTGCGAATTTTTTCGCTGCTGCCCATATGATTAATGATGGACCCGCCTATGCGCATTGTTCTGTTTATAATATTTTCTGTGTTTGTTTGTTTTAGCCAGGATTGCGTTATCTCGCGAGCGCTCACATGAATTCACGTGGAGATTGTTAGGACTGTCAACAGCTTCACCTTCGGCGATGCCTTGTGGTCTAGTGTGGCATGTGCGGTCATTTGGATGAATCGTCTTGGTGGCGACGATTGTTGACCCTTTTTCTGTATGTAAGTGGTCGATTGTGCGTGATAAGGAATCGGTTAGTCGCATTAACCTGTGTGTGTGAGTGTTTATTTGACAAGAAATTTAGTTCGCTCCGCGGTCAAGCTTCAGGTTCTTTCTGTGTTCTCAAATTGCGCAAGCTGTTCACATCTGTGCACCCACTAACCTCATAATTCCAAAAAGTCACGTTAGAAACATGATCTGTCCGCTTTCTTGAACCAGTGAGCTGTTGTCGGTTAGAGCTACGGGGAGTCGGCGTGGCAGGTCGAAGAAGTAAGGCGACTGTAGCAATGCACCTGTAGATCGTCAGCGCGTTTGTCAACGCAGGTTATAGGCTGACTTTATTTGAACTTGTGAATCGATGAGTCGCGCATTGTGTGCTGCTATGAGATGCAGAATATGCAAAGGCACAAATGGAACCGAGATCGAGTTTTCTCAGACGTGCAAAATTTGTACAATAATCGGTTCAGGTCAGCCTGCTAGCTGGAACCATGTAGTGCTGATGACATGCTGATTGCAAAATAAACTGCACCACCAGAAGTTTAACAACTGCCTTGCGGAATAACAACTGCCTTGCGCATAAAAGGCGTCAAGAACGAGTCGAGAGAGCGTCTCGCCACTGCCCGATCGCTCAGCACCAGACAGCCGTGGCCAGTTGCCTAGCGGCTCACCTACCCGTCGTAACACGTGCTAACTTAGATTTCTCATAAATAAATGAAACGTAGTTCATTTATCTATTAACTTCCTCTTCAGAATAAGCTGCAAGTGTGGACCTTGCGCCCACGTCCATCTCCTGCGTGCACAGACGTTAAAAATCTGGCTCACGCACGTACGAGGAGGGGGAGGCGACAAGAAGGCGAGCGTGGCCCGCAGGCGCCTGACTTCACTAGGGACATCTCCGCCTCGCAAATCTAGGGAACCGTACAAGACGAGATCTGGCAACACTGGTGTGTTCTTGTGACGATTTAGTCGCTCCCGTATCAGAATAGGCGACTGCGGCGTCCGTGTGGTAGCACGCAGGGCTTTTTCTCATCTTTCTCGTCGCACGCCGAGTGTATTCTTATTTTCAGATTTTATTCTCATCGGCTGCGGGATGCCGCTGCATAACCAAAAGCGTGCATAACGAGAAGTGCGTGCGTGCTTGTTATTTTATGACTCATGAATTTACTCGCGAAGAAACGACGCTGTTGCACCGCATCAGAATCGACTCCGCGTACACCCTAGCTTGGTTATTCAAGGATGGGCTTTGCGCTTCCCCTCTCACGTGCCTTCTTTGGTGACATTAGCGGCATCGAATATTTTCATTTGGCTATGCCCGTAGTTTGACACAGAAAGAAAAGCGATGGTCGACAGCCTGCAAAAGAGCAGTCATACGCACAGGACCTTTGAAGACGTCGTTTTCCCCGGAGGGGGCCCGCGGCAATCAGGAAGAGAGCACAACGACTGCTGATAGCCTTCCTGCGAGGCACGGGGCTCATCAACACCCTGTGACACACCCCTAATCTTAACTAAAAGCAGGATCAGGCGGAACAATTGCCGGCTATGTATGCCAGGCTAACCCCGTCTGCTTCAACATCAGCACCACCACCACCTACGGCGAATGATGTCCTTAATCTTACTGAAGGATGTATGCGACGCGAAGCGTGTCTAGAACAAACGCTACGGCTGGAGTGTAGCGTTTTCGGTTTAGGCCAGAAAAAGACCACCGATCTTGTTTTGAAATCAATCAAAAAAGTCAATGCAAGCAAATATGCCACAGAGCTAGCGATCGGCGCTAAGCTCCGAACCTAGTTACGCTCCGTCAGTTACGCTCGAAAACCAGAAACCAGCTGCCTAAATGGCTCTACAAATAATCAACTGTTGCGAGAACGTTTGGGCAGCCTTATTTACAAATATTCGGCTGTTGCGGTAGCTTTCGGACGTCGTAAGGCATCGGCGCGAATTTGTTACCTTGTCTTTTCGTGCCGCATTGAACGTGCCGTTCTCGTAAGGTATACCACTACGTGAGGCTTATAGCGCATGAAAAAAGACAAGGACGAAGGAAGAGGTGACACACACAGGCGCTGTGTGTGTCACCTCTTCCTTCGTCCTTGTCTTTTTTCATGCGCTATAAGCCTCACGATGTCATACCAACAAGCCCAAATCACTGCTTTATACCACTACCATATCGTAAAAGCGTGATGTTTATGCTTTCGTGAACAATGTCAACGATTAAAATTCTGCTAACCGATGTTGCTCCAGAGGAAATCTTCGGCGACGAAGTGTGCGTTACAAACTTTCATTGGCAGAGTCGCATGTAGGCTTTCCGATCCGGAGCTTCACAGCCGACTTCTTTTTATACGTTTTCAGCAGAAACAAACGAAGGCTTCTCATCCTTCGCCGCGCGGTTGGCGCACTGAGGCACGCAGCATTTTTTTTTTTTTTTTTGCTTCCATGGCGTATGCAGAAGCTGTTAACAAAACAGAAACGCGCCCGCGCATAGAGAGCCACACGGTACACTGTGCTAGAGTGTCCTAGAATATTTTGAGTGGCGCGGCCGTGGAGAGGGCCTTTTCGTGTAGAAAAGTAGCGGCGGCGCTGTAGTCGACCACTCTTGAAAGCGTCGTCCGGCCTCGCAGGCGGCTGCTTGCCAGTGCCTTTGCAGAAACGGCGAGTTTCCACGAAAGTAACGTAGAAATTAACGTTTCATCGCAACTGAGCTACATGACTGTCCCGGTAACAATCTGCGCCGGGCGAGCACCTGGCATGATCGGAGAGTTGTTTTTTTTTTATGACGCGCAAAATGGGGGGGGGGGGGGGGGACGTAGAGAATTGAAAGATGATTGGTGAAGCGCGACAATAACCTTTTCTCGAAAACCGTATTATTATTCAGCTGCTTGGAAATGGAATCAAACGTCGCTATTGGAGCGATCATTTCATTGCCTGCCTAATTACAAATTTTCCTGTACAAAACACATTCTAATGAGCACAGCGGAGTGTGTGAGCAGTATTACAATATAACTGTATTTTCACGTGGTAGTGACGGTCGGGAACACAGAAAAACTGTGAATGGCAAAACAAACTCTTCAGTGGGCGAACCTGTGCCCAGAAAAACCGGCTACACTCAAAGCACAACATAGCGGCGAACGCAGTTGAAAATCTAATCAGTGGGTCGAGCGCGTCGGCTTTTATACGTGACTCTTTCTCTACGCATGAGTCATCGAAGGTTCCTGAGTACTCGCTGGTGCCAGCGTGTCTTCCAGAAAGTACTACACAATTCGCGTCGCGCATATACATACATGCAATCAGATTACACAAGGTTCGGATAGAACCATCAATAACATTGGAGAAACTTCTGATACATGAGTCCTGCATGGAGCTATAACATTTGTTAGACAGCTAGCGAAACGCAGTCACCCGAGGAAAATAAACGAGTACACGTTTTAGTATAATAATTTTTCATTTAGTCGCAATTCTACCAAAGGCTATTGGTAGATATCGTCTGTAGTCATAATCCTTATTCGACCCGCCGTGGTTGCTCAGTGGCTATGGTGTTGGGCTGCTGAGCACGAGGTCGCGGGATAGAATCCCGGCCACGGCGGCCGCATTTCGATGGGGGCGAAATGCGAAAACACCCGTGTACTTAGATTTAGGTGCACGTTAAAGAACCCCAGGTGGTCCAAATTTCCGGAGTCCCTCACTACGGCGTGCCTCATAATCAGAACTGGTTTTGGCACGTAAAACCCCATAATTTAATTTTAATTTTCAGAATCCTTATTCGAACTGCAAGAATTGCTTAGACCTACCTCCTATACCTAAATGCATGCGAAAAAGAAAAAAGAGATAAATTTGCTGGCCACCATTGCACCGTTCTTGATGGGCGAATTTGTTGCATTTTGAAAGAAAACTTTCAAATGATCAAAGTGTAGGAAGCAGAATCTTTATTAAAGCTGTCAATATTTTTCATACAAATATTGTGAAACTAAAACAAAAGGCAAGCATCAAATTTACTAGGTACTAAACAAAAATGTCACAAATTTTTATACTGCAATAATCTACTGGGATATCTACAGTGCTCAAAATTGATGTATTATACACTGCTCTGAAATACACCGATAATTTCTTAGCAAGAATTTTCCAAAACGTTCGTAAACATTGTAAATAGTTCTTCTAAGCTGTACATTGATATATAACATTTTCCCGCTCGAGATGCCCTAACAGATGCAGTTCACACAACTGCAATATCTGTTTTTAAAGCAGATTTACATATTTCTAAGCGTTGTTCCGTTTTTTTTTTTCTTTAACACGCTCTCCTTCGTGGCTTTCTGTAAAGAGTACAGTGTCTGTAATCATAATTCTGCTGCACACAGTTGCTTTCAATCAGCATTCTCTCTTAAATGCATCAACTTTCGCCGTCATTATCAGACGCGGACTGACGCCGTTTCGTCAGTGACCGCGGTGCCGGTGTTTTACTGGTTAGATATCAAAGCACATTCGGCAAAATAGTCGGCACCGCGTCAGGTCGAAGAATTGGTTTCATTCTTGTCACTCGAACTTCTGTTCCGTTATGTGCCCGTAGTCTCTCACGATGAAATGAGGCTCAAGGTGAAGCTCGCACACAGTACAATCAGGGCCGACGAGCTTAAGTCTGCACCCATTTCTCTCCCACACAAATTTATTTATTTATTTATTTATTTATTTATTTATTTATTTATTTATTTATTTATTTATTTATTTATTTATTTATTTATTATTATTTATTATTTATTTATTTATTATTTATTTATTATTATTAATACCTCAAAGGTCCCAACAGGACATTACATGAGGGGTGGACACGGAGAAGGCGGAAATGATGAGACATTAAAAAAATGAGTCGCAACACTCGATGGCAGATCTAAAGCGCGCTGTATCGCGGATGAGTGCAGTTTGTCTAGGAAGGCCATTCCTGTTTCGGGCAGTTCGCACGAAGAATGATTGCAGGAACGTTGTGGTGCGGGCTCGGATTACCGTGTTCGGATGGCCTGTTCAACGAACACGATGAGCCAGCTGGATCAGCTTGCTGTCACGAGGTATGGAATAAAAAAACCTTGTGATAGAGGCATAGGCGAGAGATGCGACGACGAGAGACAAGAGGCGACAAGTCTAGTTTTGATTTTAGCGATGAAACGCTAGTGTGATGTGAGTAATCTGAAAGAATAAATCTAGCAGCACGGTTCTGGACAGATTCGAGAGCTTTAGTCAGATTAGTTTGGTAAGGGTCAAAGATAGCACATGCATATTCAAGTTTTGGTCGCACGAGCGTTTTATAGGCAACTGATTTTACTGGTGGCGGTGCCATGAAGAGATTACGGCGAAGATAACCAAGCGTTTTGTTAGCTGAATTGATTATGTGGGTTACATGATTTGTCCAGGTCAAATCTTTGGAGAGGTGAATGCCTAAGTACTTGAAGGAGTCAGTGGTAGATATAGTACTGTTATTAATTTTGTAGGCAGGTGGGATGTAGTTAGGTCGGCGGTCGAATGAAATGTGTACAGTCTTACTTGTGTTCAGGGACATGAGCCAAGTAGCACACCAGTCTTGAATATTAAAGAGATCCTCTTGAAGGGAAGTTACGTCAGTGAGGTTATTGATACGGCGGTACACTACACAATCATCAGCAAAAAGACGAATTACAGAAGATACAGTAAATGGCAAGTCATTAATGTAGATTAAAAATAGGAGCGGCCCAAGAACAGTGCCCTGAGGTACACCAGACAGAACGGAGGAAACAGCAGATGTCAGGTTGTTAGCATATACGAACTGTTTTCGGTTAGTTAAGAAACACTGGATCCAGTTAAAAACAAATGGATGAAGCTTTAGGCGCGATAACTTTAGCTAGAGACGAGAATGTGGAACCTTATCGAAAGCCTTTTCGAAATCTAGGAACAGACCATCAGTTGGGATGTTACGGTCGAGGTTTAAATGAATATCATGAATAAATAAGGCTAACTGTGTTTCGCATGAGTGATCTCTCCGGAAGCCATGTTGATTTGGGTGAAAGAATTTCGACGAAGTTAGGACGTTAGCAACATGAGAGTAGATGACGTGTTCCATGATTTTGGAGCATACGCTGGTCAGGGAGATGGGACGGTAGTTACCTGGGGAAGACCGATCTCCTTTCTTGAAGACTGGAATGACCTTCCCTATTTTCCAGTCCTTTGGAACTGTACCTGTGTCAAGTGATTGCAGAAAAATGACACACAGGACCGAACTACACACATACTTCGTATTTTTTAACACTTTGGCATTGATTCCATCTATACCAAATCGTCGCTCTTCATCTCTGGGAGATTTAAAAAGCAATACCTTGCGACCTTGGTCCGTGCAAGCGTACCCAGTCTTGCACCCAGGTGCATAACATTGATTTAAACGCTGCTTCCCCCCCCCCTTTTTTTTGTAGTCACAAATGTGCAGCAGAGCTCGCACGCGCGCACCCATCACAGGCCGGAGCGCGCCAACTTGGATGGATAGATGGATGGATGAGGCTGAACCCTTTAAACCGGGCGGTGGCATACGCCACCTAGCCATGACTATTAACATATTTTGTACTTTGTGGTGGGTGAAATTTCACCCCTGCCTTGATTTTATCCACCAATCAGATAACCTCTGTTTGGTTATTTCTACCCGCTTAAAGTCTATTTTGCCTTCACTGTCCCTAAACCCCAATGCTTTGAAAAAATCAGCCCCGTTGCCTTGCACTGTAGGGTTAAGCCCTTTACAGAAAAGTATGAGGTGTTCGGCCGTTTCCTCTTCTTCTCCACACGCACAGCACAACGTGTCTTCCCCTAGAATTATCGTAGATATTTTCTTTGGCAATTTCTTGCTTGAAAGTTCGGTATGTTCCCAGTGCTGATTTCGTCTGCATCCCTGTTTTCCACAGACCCCTCTCTGTTTCCTTAACCTTTTTCTTAACCGCTGTTTCCTGGTTTGCACCCCTCCTGCAGTCCAAATATTTGATTGACAGTTTTCGGGTCAGCTTCCTCCATTTTGTATCAACATTCCTCATGTACAAATAACTGAAAACTCTCCTTGCCCACCGCTTTTCTGCCATTTCTCTCAATCGCTCCTCAAATTCTATCTTGCTGCTGGCTTCCCTGCCCTCGAATGACGTCCATCTCATGTCACCCTGTACCCCCTGATTTGGTGTATTTCCGTGTGCTCCCAGAGCCAGTCTACCTACCCCTCGCTGCTTAACTTCCAACCTTGCTCGAACCTCTGATCTCATGCACAGGACCGCATTGCCGAAAGTCAAACTAGGGACCATCACCCCTTTCCAAATCCCTCTCACCACTTCGTACCTATTGTAATTCTACAGTGCCCTATTTTTCATCACAGCTGCATTTCTGCTACCTTTAGCCGTCACATATTTTTCATGTTCCGTTAGCTACTCAGCCCCATTGTTTATCCACACTCCAAGATATTTGTACTTATCCACCACCTCCAGCGTAACCTCCTGTATCCAATGCTCGCTGCCCTCATTATCATTAAAAGTCATGACTGCCGATTTTTCTTTACTAAACTTCAAACCTAAGCTATCTCCCTCTTTACCACAGATGTCCATTAATCTCTGCAAGTCTTCCTTGCTGTCAGCCATCAGTACAATGTCATCCGCATACATCAGTCCTGGTAATGACTGTTTAATCCATTCTCCTTGCTTGAAATAGGAAAGGTTGAAGCCAAGTCCGCTCCTCTCTAATTTTTTCTCTAATCCTTGTAAATACAGCATGAACAACAGAGGTGACAGAGGGCACCCCTGCCTAAGCCCCTGATGTATCTCTATAGGCCCATATACCTTGTTTTCCCATTTTATAAGCACCTTGTTACTTTTATAGATATCTTTTAAAAGATTTCTTACTCCATCTTCCACCTCTAGAGTGCCCAGTATGTCCCACAAATCCTTTTGGATTACACTACATAGGCTCCCTTGATATCCAGAAAGGCAAGCCATAGGGGCCTGTGTTCCTTTTCTGCTATTTCAATACACTGTGTCAATGAGAACAGATTATCTTCCAACCTCCTTTGTTTTCGGAACCCATCTTGTAGTTCCCCCAGCACCTCCTCGCTCTCCACCCATGCCTGCAGTCTGTCCTTTATAATCTGCATCACCACCCTGTAAACCACTGACGTCACTGTTATGGGACGGTAGTTGTTTATGTCGGCTTTGTCCCCCTTTCCCTTATATATCATGCTCATCCTGCTCAGTCTCCACCCGTCGGGGGCTTTACCATCCATTATCATTTTGCTCACTGCCTCTCTTAATGCTTTCTTAGATTTTGGGCCCAATGTCTTTATCAACATAATTGGGATGCCATCAGGACCTGTCGACGTGCTACTAGGAACCCTCTTCTCTGCCCTTTCCCACTCCCTTTGTGCCAGTGGAGCCACTGCACTGACTAGTCCATCCTCACCTGATTGAGCACATGCTATGTTTCCTTCTTTAAATTTTTCTGTCATCATTGTTCTTATATGTTCCATTTCCTCATCTCCCTCTAGTCGAACACCTTGAGCTGTAACTATAAACCTCTGCTCTAGGCTAGTCTTATTACTCAAGGAGTTGAGATGTTTCCAAAATTTCTTCGCTGCATTTCTATCCTTTTTGTTTACTTCTGACAACCATTGGCTCCCCTTTCTTCTGATCTTCTCATTGATCAAATTGGATGCTTCCCTTCTACAGTTTAAGAAGTTATTCCATTTTCTGCCTACATCAGCTTCTGGTTCACCCCTCTGCTTTGAATATCTGTGTTCCCTGGATGCTTCCTGACGTTTCTCTATGGCCTTCTTAACCTCCTTATCCCACCAGCTCTTGGGTTTATGTCTTCTGTTCCCTTTTGTCCTGACTCGTACCTTAGTAAGCTCTAGCTCAAATAGTCCTGTTAAATTTGCATATGTCCATTCTGTTTTTGTATCCTCTGAAATTACTTCAATTTGCTGGGTTGCTATTTCAAGCTGCTTTTCCGAGTAAAATATCCCACCTGGTTGTTCATCTTGCCTCCTACCTACTTTCATTTCCCTTCTAAAACTCGCCTTAATACGTTTGTGATCACTACCTAGACTTCTGGAGCCATATTCATCTATGCTCATTACATTTAGCCTATCGTGCATCCTATGTGACATTAGTGCATAATCTATCGTCGACTGCAGGCTCCCTACCTCCCATGTTATGTGCCCTTCACACTTCTCAGTACTGTTGCATACAACTAAGTCATGCATTTCACACATATCCAGCATCATGTTGCCTGTTGAGTCTGTGTACCCGTCCATGTCTTCTATGTGTGCGTTCATATCTCCTAGTATAATAATCTCGCACCCTTCTCCTAGCTCATTAATGTCACTTGATATGCATTCCAGCATTTTTTGTTTTTCCTCTTTGGCATTTGCTCCTGTCCACAGGTATACAAAGCCAAGGAGTGTCTGCTCTCCTGCAACTTTCCCTTTTAGCCATAAATGCTCCTTGCATTCCTGTTTGACCCTTTGCCAGTTCATACTTTTATGAATGAATGCACCAATTCCAGCCCCTTTTCTGCTGCCCTCTGTTCTATTGCAATATTCCCATGCATAGTCAGGATTACAGGGAGGTTGCTCCATGTCCCTAAGATGTGTCTCCACAAACCCGTATACCATCAGCTTTTCTTGCCTTAGTTGCTCGTCTATCTCCTCCCACTTCAGCCTATTCCTGCCACCTTGCATGTTAAGGTACCCTATGTCAGAATGACCTTGCCCCTGGTGCTTACGTCTATTTCTTCTACCGATTCTACGTTTCTTGAATCTTGGAGCCTCTCTGGGTCTGTCTTCGTCTACACTGGTGGTCTTAGGGCTCTGGGTCCCCCCAAAAAAGCCATAGCTTGGCGCCCTATCCTACTACCTACGCTCCCGCCCGTGGCACCACTGTAGTGAATGCCATCCTGTGCAAAAGGGTGGGAGCCAGACTCGTACACTTCCCGGTTTACCTCCATTATGCCATACCCAAGTGGTCTGCTCAGACCCCTAATGACCCGGTTAGCCTCAAGCACCCTCCATGCCATCCCGCTAGCCTGGCCCCGGACATGTGGGATTGTGCATATGGTCACATGCACATTCGCAGAGGTTTCTCTGAGTTTACGCAACCCAACCTCTAACTGTCCATTTAGGTTCTGGCTCCTTCCCTTCAGCACATCGTTGAGACCAGCATGGATAACGACCAGATGTTCATGCTCGAGGTTGTCTGATACCACCTTCTGAGCTTTTGCCATTGCGTCAACCATGCACTTCCCTGACTGGGCCTCCACCCTCACCCGCCCGTCTGCCTTCACTGTTGTAAGGACGCCCTCCTTAACCCTAGCTACGTTGGAGTCCCCCACCACTAGGACCCTTCGCTCTACACGTTTGCCTCCCGCCTGCGATTGTCGTCCTCCAGTTCGCGCTAGCTGGTTCTCCACCCGCCGTGCGCCACTGACACGTGACGATGTGCTCCCTGCCGTTCGTCCCTTCCCACCCGAAGCCTGCCGCACTACCTCGCTGTAGAGTTGTGGAACAGCCGTGTTGCCGCCGGCTCTCGCCTGCTGTTCAACGGCCCCTAGGCGTCCCTCCCTGCTCTCATGGCATGCCTCTGCCTGAGTCTCCGCGCTGTCCCCGCCGCCCGCCTGAGCTGACCCGGGATTACGCGCCGCCTGTACCATTAGCGCCTCCACCCGCTCTTCCAGCACGGCCCGCTTTTCCCGTTCTTGTTGTAGCTCGCCAGCTATTCGCTTTACCAGGACGGCCTCGGCCCCCTCCCTGTGAAGCAACTCGCCGATCCGAGTTTCGAGCTCAATTCGCCGCTCTCGCTCCACCTTCAGCTCCCCTTTGAGCTCTTCCACACTGGCTGCCCATTCCCCTTCCATCCGCCGCACAGCTCCCTTAAATCCTTCGCACGACCTGCACGCGAACCTAGCCTCCTCAGCGTCGGCTAAACTGGCGAAGTGCGTCTCGTCCAAATAACACCAACGTTTGCACTCCTCGCACTGCACCAGCTCGTCATCACTCTTGTCCTTCCTAGCCTGCCGCACCATTGTCCACCCGTCCACCTAACGAGAAAGCTCAATAAAACACCTGAACAAAGCCCCACGGTAAGCCGTACGGCAAACTCGCTATCCGGCTACCTCCGCTAGCTTCCCTAACGCGGTTTAAAACTGCCGCTTTACACTGCTTTCACCATGCAACACGTGCACCACACGTGCGCCAACACGTGTGCTTGGGCGACGCCAGCGCCACCGCTACTTTCTCCAAAAGAGTAGAGTCACTCTAAAAAGAGGGAACGCCGGTACAGTGTACACTGTAACGCCGGTATGCAAGGCGTGCCGGCTTCGGTCGCGCCACTCAATAGTACACCTGAACTAGGGTGGCTAGAATTGGGAGGTGTGAAAAGCGGCCGCGGAAACCGGTCCCCAAAGCGCGCCGGTGCCGCAAGGGGCGCTGTACGGGGGGCGCGGGGGCACTGTACGCGGGATCTATGGAAAACAGATGCAGACGAAATCAGCACTGGGAACATACAGAACTTTCAAGCACGAAATTACCAAAGAAAATATCTACGATAATTCTAGGGGAAGCTCTTTGTTGTTTGAAGTCAGGACGGAAGTATTGTTGTTGTTGAAGCCAGGACGGGAGTAGAGTGGAGCAGACGGCGTACTGCGTAGCAGTGCTCGCGCCCGACGAATCTCGCTCGTGCTACTTTGTTCGCACCAGTTCTGAGTATTAAGTTTTTTTTCTGAGCTTCTGCACTAACATATGGCACACTCTAATCGCGCAGCTTGTTCTTCTCGGATACCCGTGAAAGCATGCGCGTCGAGAGGGGACGGAGTGAGACGTGGCGCGCACCAACGAGAAACTGGATTTGATGACGCGGTTCGACACGGCACAAGAGCACCTGATTGAGCTACACATTCATTCGGATCGTGTTAGGCTCCTCCTTTCAGGTGCAGAAATGTCAGGACACGGATCTTTCTTTGCATTCCGCAATGTAAACATTTAGCCAAGGGTTGAATGCACCACCTTTTTTTTTCTTTGCGGAAACATGTTCCGCTGAAAAAAAAAACACCAATAGTGCAAATGAAAGAATATATTAGCTTATGCATTATAGTTAGAGCTATAGAGAAATTAACCAAACTTTTATGTCAGGAAAAAGCTTTATTCCAGACTCTCTATTCAGAACTTTTCCAGATAGCAACTTAGCATTAATTTTAATTCCAATGTACCATAGTGTCATGCCGTTTTCCCCATTACAATTATGAATCGCTGCAACTAATTCAAACCATGTTTTTAATGTTTAGTCCCATTGTTAAATGCTTGCCTGCTCCTTTGCAGAAACATGTATTTAGACCCGTTACACGCCACTGGTCTCAAAATTGTGTGTACATTTTCTCTGCACACAGGAAAATTGAAATAAAAGAAATCCAGAGACCTTCCACTATTGTGAAGATGGAAGCCAGCGAAGCTGTGACTATGGTGGGTCTGCTGTAGTGAATATTGCTATAGTGAAATTATATATTATCTTTATTGATTATCTTAATTGTTACGGGGGAAAAGACGTAAGCAATATATTTACAGGATATTTACAATAACTGTAGCGGCTGACAAGATGGTAGTTGTTGGTGTCGCCTAGCTCGCGAAATTAAGCGCATCGTCTTCTTTGGAGTAATCGTACACGTCTTCTTCATCAGCCAGTCACAATATTGAGCGTCTTCGGCATGTTCGTCAAAGAGCAAGGACACCGCGGTGTCTTGTTTTCGCCCGGCGCGATGGCCAAATAGTGCGTTTGCTGCGTCAAGTCCGCCCGCGACGCCGACGAGATCTCTCCCGCTCCTCTTCTCGGTAGCTCATGCCCACATATCCAGCAGCGCGGGTATGAGCCACACGTGATTTCTTTCTTATCTTCCTCCTTTCTTTCGTGCTCTCTTTCTTTATTGTCCCTGGCTCATACCCGCACATATCCAGTGCGGGTATGCGCCACACGTGATTTTATTATCGTTAATCGTGACGTAACTGACGAGCATGTGATGTTGTTGATCTCATGACCTATCAGTCATGTTACTCACCCGTTTTGACAACTGTGAGAGCAGCATTCCGGGCAAGTTGGTAATCCATTACTCAAGTATTACTTGAGTAATGGATGTCATGTAACGAAGTAATGGAATGCAAGTATTACTTGTGTCCATTACTCAATAATACTTGAGTAATTTGACACCTGTATTAAGGCACAACTGCGGGGAAACCGCCACGCACATGGAGCCGAAATGCTGATGATGCTAGTTTTCTTTTTTTTTTCTTTCTTTTTTTCCTTTTTTTTTTTTACAAGCGGGCACGATCCCCCCGCGATAGCTTTGCTGTAAAGCACATGCATGCAGGAACAAGTTTATTTGAACTTTGCAGAACTTTCCAAGAGAAGTTTACTTTCTTCTCTTGGAGTTGCCCGTCAGATCTCGGTATTGCGCGAGCCCACTTTTGAAACACGTCTTTGCACGCCGGTATAACGCCGGTGCTGGGAACAAATACTTTTTCGGCGGACGACCGGTACCCAGAATTGCACTCAGGAACGAAGCACCAGCGTTCAGTTTTCTTCTTCGTTTTAGAGTGTATCTATACTACAGCTCACAAATGCATGACCCACGTAAATAAAAATCACGTAACCGATTAAAAAAAAAAACGACGCAACAGCAACCCCGTGAGGCTGTCCTACAGAGAATCTGCGACGGCGGTGGCGGCACGGCCCCGCGCCCCCTGCAGCAGCGCCCCTAGCGGCAGCGGCGCACGGAGGGACCCTGTCTGGCAAGGGAAACGCGCCGCGCTTGTCACACCTCCCAATTCTAGCCACCCTGCGCGCAGCAGACGACACGCCGGGAGGGCGTCACGGCGCATGCGCAGTAGCGCGCAGCTAGACCTGAACGTCGCCCCCGAAGGCTCCGAAGTCGCTGCGCATGCGTGAGCTGAGAGAAGGTGAGAAAGGAGAACAACTCTCCTTTGCCGGATGTGACGTCACATTGTTGTTCGTTTTTTTTTTACTTTTTGAAATAGCTACTCTCGAACTCAGACAGGGCTCGCTCCTCGTTCACGCGCGCATGGGTGTCGGCTGCACCACGCTCTGCGCGCGCTATTGTGCATGTCGGAAAGGCCCAAGCGTGCGCGATATTCTTGCGAGCGCAGTTTCGTGGGCTTGGACTCCGCGACATTTGCTTTCGCCATATGTGAATTAACGGCTTGCCGACAGGTCAACCGCCGCTGTACTTCGGTGAATACATTGTTTTTCGTGATTCTGAAATAGCAAATGGTGCGTCGCTGCGTTGGCGCCTTCAATCAAGTGCGGTTGCTGCGCATAGCAGATGATTTAATTGCGCAAATACGTGCTACATTATCGGTGTAAATAGTGAAAAACTTAGGCTGTGAGCCCTACTACCGTCAATCAGTCGGTTACCACATATTTCGCTGTGACCCACTGCACATTTCTTGATATCCAATAACGATCTGCTTCAAATATCTCTGTTGAAACCACCTCTTCTAAGAATCTGTTGATCGTGTAGCTTATTATATTTCTTGTTTTTTTTTTTCGCTAACGACTCGCGAGGGGCAGCAGCGTTACATCCGTGAAAGCATTGCTTTCGAGCAAACCTTTTTGAATTAAGTTTTCACTCATATGTCCACGATAGCAAACTTCAGTGTTACATTAGCCACTATATTTTCCAATTTCATGTGACCTAGATTTAAGCTACCTGAGGTTGTAATTACGGGCCGAGGCTTTTAGCAAAAATAGTTGTCAGCTGAAAATCAAAGCGGTGTGCCACTTTTTGGATGTTGTGATATTTGTGCAATTGCTTATATTTTTCCCCTAGTGATGCTAAACTACTTACCGGTCACATGCTTGGACTTCTGAAGGAGTACTTGAAAGGTTTTCCTTCCAACCCAGTATTGTAACTGACGCCGGTCACAGGTATGACAGTGGTATTTGCCCTGCCGCACTGCCATGAGTTCAAGATCCAGATGTGTCTCATGTAATAACTGTGCTCGCCGACTGTCTCTACCCGTATGTCACTAGAAAGTACAAAGGATACATTTCTGCATTGTTGCAACATTTATTTTTCGTTAAATGTTCAAAATATTTTTTTTCTTTTCCTGGTCAATAAGGACTTGCACAGATTGCAGATTTGCATAGTTTAGAAAAAGCATTGCATAGTGGGCCTGTAGGTGTTTTTGAATTTAATGTTACCCTTCAGACTGGCTAAATATGTTGACAGCAACAGCGAATACCTGCTTGCTGTATTTGCATTTCCTTGGAATGTCTGTTCCGTGTTCTTCATAACAGTACATGGTGCCATTTAGTTTCTACCGTGTCGCATTGTGCACTGACACTTTCAAATGAGCAAGTGTAGGTTTGTATTGTAACGGAAATAACATCAGTGCTTCCTCAATTGTCTTCATCACCGCCTTGCTAGTGCCTTCTTCAATGTGCGAGAATGAAAAAAAAAAAATAAATATAGAATGGCTTGTAACAATATTTTTAAGTGTTTCATGTGAGGATATGGAATACAATAATTTTCTTCTTTTTCTCTGAACATATTCAGCCGGAAAAACATGTTGACAGCTATGCCTTTTTCATGTTGGCCATAGCATTTTGTAGATAATGGTATGTCAGCTTGGGAAGTGTCTGAAGAGTATTGTTAGTTGGTGCATAATCATATTGTTGCTACTGGGAGGATCACAGGCACTTTTTTGATACTATTAACATGTTTCCATTTTTCTTTTTGTGGCTCAATCATAAGTAGACCTGGTAACTTTTTTAGTTAATTTGTCATTTACTTTTGTTACACATCAGTATTATATACTATCAATTAAGTTGGGATATGAAGCCATTTGATGTTGCATTCATGGAGAATCCTGGCCAATCCCTCGTCATGGGTGTGCCATATTTCATTGGCAACACTCATTATATAGTCTCTCTTCTTGTGGTAAGAGTGTACCCAAAGCCTGTTTTGGATGCTTGCAGAGCAGTTGAGATTTAAACATCAATGCCAGCTCACAAAGCACCTCATACGGCAATCAGCCAGCCACCTCCGCAGATGGGGAATTCGGCAGTTTGCAATCGTACTGTTTCGGTTGTCCTTGGCAGATATTTCAATTATACACAGTGGAATATATTGTAGGACCATATAAAAATAATGCGATGACAATGGCCATGTGGTTTAAATTATAGTAGATTACGACCAGCATTAGCTCAAGCGCTGCTAAAGGTGTGTGGTATGTAAAAATTAATAAAGTGCTGGTTTTAAATTAAAGTGCAGCCTAGCAGGTTTCGAGAATTTTTACTCTGGCAGAATGACAAATTAAACATTATTTCAAATCAGTGATGCCACGCTGATGAGGCTTGGGCATGAACATCCTCTAGTAATAATAAGCCTGCGAAATTCACAAGGATCTTGAATGAATTCTTCACTAGGCTCAACAGTTTTGTTGTTGCCCTATATTGTTTCTATAGGAACAATGCACAACAAAAATCTTGCGGCTTCCTGTTGTCTTAACACCCTATAATTGCCTTAGGTCCATGGTTCTCAGCCATGGATGTGTCGGGGACCCCTTGTGGATTGGTGGAAGTGATGGGGACCACTTGCAATGACAGGAGAGGGGGGGGGGGTATAAACTAAGCCAACATGAGACGTGAAACAGGTGCCTTTTATTGCTACTTGGCAAAGAATGGTCTAACAAAAGTGCCACTTCAACTCAATCTGGACAGCTTGTCAATACGTGATGCAGTCACGCTTAAGCAGAGTCACATATCTGCAGCCACATTCAACCTGTTTCTGTATTTGCTTTTCAAGTATGCAAGCATGCTCGCATGCATATGATATAAAACTGCAACAAAAGCTTTACAGCCATCTTATGTAGAATGGAAAACATTTCTGCAGTCCCCAACTAGAATGCCTCAAGACTTGCAGGAAGACAGGAGACAGGAGGAGGCCCCGCCCAGTTGACCGAAGCGCAGCAGCCAATTCTTCCGCGACTAAAGAAATAGTCCTGCTCAAAAAATTGTGACTGCTTCTAAAATGCGTATTAGTCGGTATAAATAAGATTTGTGTATCTTGACGAGTGGTTTGGTAAAACTATCATGATGATTTCGAAATGCTACCGCACATGCCGGATCGCGAGAGAAAAATAACTCCGTGCCTTCTACAACGATGTGCGTCGTCTGCTACGGAGCAAGATCGACGGCACCGGGCGTAGCATTCGCTGGCTTAATAGCATAAGACTCATATATACTTTTTGTGTGTTTGCACAACCTTATTTTTTTAATGTGTTGGGCTTATTTTTAACCAATGTTTTTTTTTTCGGGGTTGCAAACCTGCGATCTCGTGAGTTCGCGCACGATCGCGCGCGTGCCAGTTTTCCGCCATGGAGCCCAGCGAGGTGACATCGGAACGCGATCCTTTGTTGCCGAACGAGCCTTGTGTCGCCTGGATGACCACACCACCAAGGAGCCTCGGCAAGAACAAGAGCGGCCACATCCTGAACAGCGATTCACGCAACATGATCTTCCACTGCTACACGTTTTGGTGTAACAGGCAGCCTGAACGCAGCGTGGAGGACACGAGCAAGTTTGTCGCCGACATGCTCGGTGTCAGCGAAAGAACTGTGTTCAGGGTGAGGGAGGAAGTTAAAGCTTCGCATTTTTCGGGTGGCAAACTGACGACGCCCTCGCGAAAGCGCCCATGCAATGCGGAGAAGAGACGCAGTGCGAAGTTTGACAGCTTCACAATGTGCGCGCTGAGGTCATGTGTGCACGATTTCTTTCGCCGCAACGAGATACCGACGGTCGAGAAGATAACTACCGAGTTCTCGGAGCGTATGGAACTCCCATCACTAAGGCGGTGTACTGTGCGTCGCCTGCTTGCCGAGATCGGCTTCAAGCACGAAAAGAGAAGCCGCAACTCGCTGCTTATCGACCGGGATGACATCACCGATTGGCGGAATCGCTACCTCCGTGACGTGGAGCACTACCGGGCGGAAGGCCGAATTATCTTCTACCTGGACGAGACATGGCTGACGGCGGGACACACTCGGTCGATCGTGTGGACAGACACCGTGGTGCAGAAGCGCAGACGCCTGTTCGCTCGAGCAAATGGCCTGACGACGGATCTAAAACAACCTTCTAGCTGGGAAAGGTCAGCGCCTGATCGTGACGCACATCGGCAGCGAGGATGGTTTCGTCTACGGCTGCTTGGATGTATTCAGAGGCCAAAAGACAAGCGACTACCACGAAGAAATGGACGGCAATCGCTTTGAGGGCTGGTTCATTGACGTTCTGCAGAAGTTGCCAGCTGGTAGCGTCATTGTTTTAGACAATGCACTTACCATAGCCGGCAAGAAGAGAAATTGCCGACGACGGCCTGGAAGAAGGAAAAGATACAGGAGTGGCTCACAAGCAAGAACATCACCTACGGTGAAAGGATGACAAAGAAGCAGCTGCTTGAGCTGGTGGCATCTGTAAAGTCACGCTTTCCGAGCTACATCATAGACAACACAGCTGTAAGGGCCGGTTGCATTGTACTCAGGCTCCTGCCGTACCCCTGCGAATTTAATCCCATTGAGCTTGTGTGGGCCAAGGTCAAAAAATGCATCGCTGCGGACAACAGAGACTTCAAGCTGTCCACGCTCAACATCATCTTGAGCGATAAAATCGCGCAGGTAACGGCAGAAGACTGGAGGAAGAGCATTCAGCATGCGATGGACTTGGAGGCAAAGTTAAGACTTGACACGTCTGGGAGTGAGCACATTCAACCCATCATCATCCAGCTGGGTGAAGATGACACTGAAGAAAGTGACTCCGACTGCGAGCTGTCTGGCATTGAGCCACTCGAAGAAGCATAAAGGCTTCTTTTCTTATTAACAAAAGAACATCCCTTATTAGGGCTACCAAAATTTTGCCGGTGGGTTCGCAACAGCCAACCTTCCATTCCGTGACCTCTCAAATAAATAAGCAGTTCCATTTATGGCATAATCCTAATAATAGAAGCTCAATTCTGATAAGCAACGTCCTGCACACATTGTGCTCGATTTAAGAAGTGGCATAGAATCACATTAAAATGCTGGCATATCTGAATTGAAACACTATTGTTAACCCTGATTATCGTTGGCGGGCTCAAAATGCTCATTCAGGCAGCCACCGTTGAGTTTAACGCGCCCCATAGTGAAATAGCAGCAGTCGGAGCACGCTTTATGGTTCTGTTAGCAGTCTGCACTGGAAATCACAGTCATGTCATAGCGAGTGGTGGTGAAATAGCAGCAGACAACACGAAACAGACAGCCACTGTCAGCAGCTTGAATGCCAAAGCACATTCATGTGGTTGCATTGTTTATTTTGTTACCTGGCTCACACAAGTAATGCGATTAAGAGAACAAATATAAAACATCATAAGCTTAGTGAGGCCCAAAATTCTCATTCAGGCAGCCACCGTCGAGTTTGACGTGCCCCATAGTGAAATAGCAACAGTCGGAGCACGCTTTATGGTTCTGTTAGCAGTCTGCACTGGAAATCACAGTCATGTCATAGCGAGTGGTGGTGAAATAGCAGCAGACAACACGAAACTGACAGCCACAGTCGGCAGCTTGAATGCCAAAGCACATTCATGTGGTTGCATTGTTTATTTTGTTATCTGGCTCACACAAGTAATGCAATTAAAAGAGCAAATATAAGACATCCTTACCTTAGTGAGGCCCAAAATGATCATTCAAGCAGCCACCATCGAGTTTGACGCGCCCCATAGTGAAATAGCAGTAGTTGGAGCATGCTTTATGGCTCCGTTAGCTGTCTGCACTGAAAATTGAAGTGTTGTCATAGCCAATTTTCAATTTATTAATCTGACTCGAGCAAGTAATGCGAATGCAAGCACAATTATTAACGTGATTAACTTTGCTAGCATTTTTTTCTCATATTTATGTACCGGAAAAAATCTTTGTAAAGTTGAACGTGTTTTAGTGAGTCACTTTGTTCATTACAAGCCGTAGGCAAAGTGACGGACAGATTCAGACACTGATATTGGGGAAGTAATAAATGGTGAAAGTTGCAAAAGCTCTCACAGCACTGCTTTGTTGGACTCCATTCACTAGAAAACTGCATTTGTAATGATGAAAGCGTCAAGACAGGAAATGATATCCCACTGCACAATGTTATTTATATATGTGTACCACCACATGTGACGGGCAGCAAAACCATCTGTTTATTAAGACTGAATGCAACAACATAGCAAGGTGCTGTTTCACAATATGGCACCTTTTCATGTGCACTTCTGGCAAGCTACCATATGCACTGATGCATAAACACATTAACAAGGGTAAGAGACGAAGTAACTGTGCAAGCCATGTGATGCTTTTAACATTTTGTATCTGTCAATGTTTCTGTTGTCACAGCTGATAGAACTTTCTTTGGTGCAAGTTGGCTAATCACGTTGTGGCAACAGCACAAGAAGCAAGGTCAGAATAGTAGGAGAAAACAAAGCAAGGTGACAGAATGAGGAGGCAAGGTAGACAAGAGAGAATGGCTTTAATGACATCGAAGAGGCCATCCCTGCTATTCACAGGACTTGGTCCTTTGAATGAGACGAGTTAATGGAATTGTAAAGAAAGTCGTGGCTGCAGCATGCTTACAAGAACAAATGCAAAAATAAAAGGATAGAAATAGGAATAAATACATACACGCACGGAAGAACTCGCATATTCACGCACTTGAACACAAACGCGAGCGCGAAAACTAAGATCTAAAATACAAAAAAGGGCAAAATAACATATATAAACAAACACACAAGAAAACACGCACACACATTTAACGCAGATGCGAGTAGAACTATTAGGAGTCAGTTCACAAGCAGCTGTGCCTACTTTGTCGTACTTTTTTTAATGTACATATTGGCTCTGTTGCCTTCACTGTCGTAGGAATTTTTTAGTAGCAACATATCACGACAAAGCGCAAAGCTGTGTTGTGGGAAAGCAAGTTGAGCGCTGACAGCACAGCTTATGCGCGATTGTGTCACAGCAGTCTTTCTACAGCTGGCGCATGCAGTGAGCGAAGAGTTCTAAGCCACACAGCGACGTGAATTCATGCCAAGCTCCCTTGCAACGGCACCAGTGTATCAGTCATAATTTTATATTAGCATTCAGGCTGACATTAAAGAAACAAACACTGCTTCCAAACGCCTGACCGTTAACAATCCAATGACATTCGCTCAAGCAGCGCGTGTTAGTCACTGATTGTTAGCATTGGTGGAAAGCAATCAATCGACAGTGCTACACAACACTCGAACGACGCTGCTAGACGCTCGGCTATCTTATCACACTGCTGCCAACTATCGGTCGTTTGCACACTGAGCTGGCAGCAACGAATCTTTGCGTTGGAGGTTGCTTTCACAAATCTATTCTGTTGAGAAACTCGCAGGTTGGTTTCATCTGCACACGCTTTTCTCATTTATCCTGATAAAGGTTTTGCTCCATCACTTCACCACGTCCGACGAGAAACGCAGGGGCACAGTACACAAACACACCCGCCGCTCACAGTAGGTACCAGACTTTGTGCTACACAACACTCGAACGACGCTGCTAGACGGTCGGCTGTCTTATCACACTGCTGCCAACTATAGGTCGTTTACACACTGAGCTGGCAGCAACGAATCTTTGCGTTGGAGGTTGCTTTCACAAATCTATTCTGTTGAGAAACTCGCAGGTTGGTTTCATCTGCGCACGCTTTTCTCATTTATCCTGATAAAGGTTTTGCTCCATCACTTCACCACGTCCGACGAGAAACGCAGGGGCACAGTACACAAACACACCCGCCGCTCACAGTAGGTACCAGACTTTGGCGAACTTCACTTAGGAGCAAAACAAAACACCACGGAACAAACACGTACCATGTTTGTTTGCAGCGGTATGTCACCGCGGGATCCTGTTTCCACACGAAGCACAGCGCAGCGTCACCGATGTTCGCTGCAATCTTTCTTCGCCGGCTCACGGCTCGGAACAAACGCACGTGGCACAAATTGTGCATCGTAAGCTCACAATAATATTTCCGGCCATGACAGACCACCACAAACAATTCCAATTCACTCTGACGAAGGGAGATGCACAGAGCTGACGCGACTCGGCCCAGTTCGAAGCGAGGGCGGCCATGTTAGGCATGTTCTCCGTCGGCAGGGACACCGGCCGTCTGGCTCATGACGTCACCTGAAGTGCGCGCTTATTGGTGTCGGCTCGTGTGCATCTGCCTTTGAGGGGCGGGCAAATACTGCTGTCTTCTAAAGATGTATTTGACTATAGTACACTCTAATTGTGCCATTGACTGTGTGGATACTCTTTGAAATATTTCTCTTGCTGGCCAATACGCGGCGCGACCGTCTGTGTGCATTGTGAATACAAGAAGACTGAACAAACTAATCCGTCAGTTCCTTGTTGGCAAGTAAATAGGTAATTCACTGGTCAATATAATTTATCTGTAAGAAACTGATCAGCGTTTTCAGACAGCTGTTTAGAAAGCAGCATTACCAAAACTGTTATTTCAATATAGTGGCAGTTAAAATAAGAATTTGGATTGTTAAATACTTGTGCCGTATTTTTAGCATAAATCCCACAACAAGATATAATAAGAGTTGATGTACAAAAATTGAAAGCACTGTTTTGTGGAAACAGTGCTGCAATTTGTTCCTGCAATTGCGTTGTGTGTAAGCATAAAACTTATATTACTTCAATTTTTTTCCAGACCACAGCTCCGGCATGGATAACTCCACCTCGTCTGTGTTTGGGCATGCGAAATGTGCTGCCTTCAGTCTTTCAACCGGTCTCGCTTAATGATATTTTTTTCCATGAGTAATCACAGATAACTGCTGCGACAAATGATTTGCGTTGGTAATATTGTCTCATGCGAAGTCGAAAAAAGATGACTTTTCCTACTCAGAAATTGCAAGAAGCTTTATTTATATGCGCCTATAGAATGTGCAGTTTGTATTGTAGATGCGAGATACTCAGGTCTGGAATATTCTTTTGTGCATTGTATCTCTTGCTGTACAAAAGTTGCTAATAAAATTTGCAAAATAAAGCACATTTCACTGCCTGTTATTCTCCTGCCGAAACGCAGTCGCCACGCGCTATGGCATGCTGGCTCACGTATTATAACGGAATAGGGTAAAATTTTAGCAAACACAGATGTGCTCTTGGCATTTATTCAATACATGGACCACACACACAAAAAGAAATTATCATGACAAAAAAAGGGGCTGAAAATGACAGCACTTAGAATAATGCAGACTGTAGCATCAAATGGAACTCGTGCTAGTTTCCTGTTTCGTCTGCTGAGAAAATCGCACACTCGTCGAGCGCATTGCAGATAAGCGGGACGGCCGTCTCCCCTCGCGCGTCAGCAAAACCGTTGCCATAACAGCAGGCTTCATTTTTTTTCTCAGAAGCATGGCCTACCAAGAACCAGGGGAGAAACTGGCACTCGTGATGCAATACCCATTTACCTGGGGGGGGGGGGTATACTAGCTGACATATCCGTGGCCTAGCTAGCTGCCGTCATGCAAGAAGGGAGACGTTGCCGACGCATTGTTTAGCCGTGAACAACGGCCAAGCGTTTATTGCATGCATATATAAAGTAAAGGGGAAAGTGGGGATCTGGAGAGTGCACATAGAAAACAAACTTGATGCATGTGCATCGACAGCGCGCACATGTCGCGGTGGTTTGATACCACATTTTGCAACATAGTGAAAGCAAGTGCGCAACGCAAGTGTCTGAGAAGATCGTATATGGACAGAGTTAGAGATATACACCGAGTTCAGTAATCTAGTAACTTTTATACTTTTATTTCTCTATGATGCAGTCAGAAAGTGGTCATGCCTGCATGCAGAGATGTGCAGAGACGGCGACGACTGTCTATGGTTTCGCTGGTAACTGGACGCGCACGCACGGCTGCTCTCATTTTGGCTCCCAGGGAGTGTCATCAGCACCGTGAGCACAGAAAGGACATATGCATTGTGCACCAATAAGCACGGCACTATACTAACGAGAAAGACCCTCTTCTCATGTTCTGCAATGTGGCCTAGCTTATAGATCATTGTAGCCTCTCAGCCTTAGGTTCAGGCAAAATCACCAATTAAGATGTTTTTGGCAATATATGGCAATATATGGTTATTAGGAAATGCTACTGCCTGTAACTTGTGCTGCCTACTTCTTGTCACATAACATCACTACATGGCATGAAGAGAACTGCATTAATATAACGCTAGAGCAGTTTCCTTCCCAGAGTACACAAAAGCGCAGAGCGCACCAGCCAATACGCACAATCTGCACAAAATGCCTTACTATATCATGCTTTATAGGTATTTAATGTATATCATTCCTTGCTCAATACTGATATTAGAGTCATTGCAACTCATTGCATTATTGAGCTTTTCACTGCTCATGACAAATAGCTTGTACAGATTGCTCCGCGAAATGAACCTAGACCATGGTAACCAGCGATTACCTTGGGACCAGAAGCATGAGTGCAAGTATTAGCGATACATGTCTCAAAAAGCAAATCTAGTTTCTTGTCGGGCGAATGCCTTCGCCGCACCTAATGTAAGCTCGCACCGATGGCCAGCTACTACACGAAACGAAGATGCTTGGCAGGAAAAGTTGAAGCAGGGCTAATGGGCAAGGTGGCAACTACCTTAAAGCATGCTTGGATATTGTGAACCTAAAATGCATGGCCAAGCAACAAACATAACGCGCATGTCTCCAGTGGCTGCATTCCGATCTGCCGCTTACCGACGCACACGGCGACCGCGACTTGCATTAAATATGCATTGCTACTACACAAAAGACAAGTAGCCTGCGGCCCCTTTCGTTACCTGCACAACTGGTAATTTAGGTTCCAGCGTTTGGAAAAGGGAAATAATTCTCTTGAGCTCGTCCTTGCTGATCGCGAGTGAACGCACAGTACAATTAAATCCGTGGGTTTTATGTGCCAATTAATTCCACGAAATCATTATGAGGCACGCTGTAATGGGGGTCTTGGGAATAATTTTCACAACCGGGGGTTCTTTAACGTGCACAGAAATAAAAAACACGGTTACAAGGGTGTTCTTGCATTTCTCCCCCATCGAAATGCGGCTGCCGTTGCCGAGAATCGAGCTCGCGACGTCGAGCTTAGCGGCAAATACGTATGCACTTACCGCTAAGCAAACATGGCGGATGTCACTG
This sequence comes from Dermacentor silvarum, assembly GCF_013339745.2. NCBI lineage: Eukaryota > Metazoa > Arthropoda > Arachnida > Ixodida > Ixodidae > Dermacentor > Dermacentor silvarum. The sequence goes on along the minus strand of NC_051154.1, from coordinate 328,449,365 downwards.
TACAATTCAACTACGTGACATGACTAAACAAATGGCCATGCGCTAAAAAGAGGCATATTTTTATTTCGTTTTTTATCAAGCTGCCGCGATATTGCACGCGAATGCGAAAGTAAGTGACTTACTTGACTCAGCACTGCAGTTATCCATGCTTGTCGTCTGTCCTTCTCTTACCAACTTCCCAGAAATCTGTAGAACTTCAAAGGCAGCTTTCGACCTTTCGTGTTTTCGAGGCTGTTGTGTGGCAATCAACAACACAGCAGTATTGCATGCCAACTTTCCTGGTTGATGAGGTCGCGCTCACCATCGCGAAAACAACGTGCACGAGTGCCTCGCATCGTACAGAACACGGACGCGCTGGCACAGCGACGAGCTTCGACACTTCCATCGGTCTGCTAGGGGAGCATTCGGCGCTGTTGCCTCACGGGCAAACTTTAGGTTGCCTCGTCTAGTACGCACTCCTGAGGAGCAGCACGCCTACGAATAACGACGGCGAGAACAGATGCGAGAATGCAATCGGCAGCGGCGGGTGGCAAACACCGATGAAGATCATTCCCGAGAGAACACTCGCAAGCAGCTCGCCATGCAAAACGACACAAGTCGTGTGCTCTGCCTTGTGTGCTAAACAGCTTTGCTGGTCATATCCACCTTCACAAAGTGGAATGGCTCATGGTTTTATTCGGAACACGCATTATTATATTTATACTTCGCGTTCACTCGTATTCACATAACCTACAGTATTGCTTCCACATATAACTGTCACCTTCCTTGTATTCATCACATACAGAATCAGGCTATTCGTATATCACCAACAGTTCCTTTTACTCAAATGCCTAAACGGTCTACATGGGAACAAAGAGTCATGGGAATACTCCCTTCATAGCCAGGATGAACAAGCCCAAAAACAAGCCATCTGTCAAGCCCAGGCCGCCGCCGGAAGCCAACTGATTCTGGTCGACGTCTAGGTAGACGGTAGACGGTAAAAGGGGGAGCTGCGTCTCACCCCGATCGCCCATACTCTCTGATGGGTGCAAATAAAGTGCTTTCTCTCTCTCTCTCCCGCGTCTTCAGGCTAACTTTATTGTACCTGTATCTGGCTTGTTTAAGTATATCATATAAGTATTATCTTTCTCATTTAAGTACCCAGAGCAGCCAAGCTACTTTCATTCGAAGTAATGATGAACAGGATACAGAGGCTCCTCCTATAACTAGCGATAAAGTTAGAAGGGCCTTGAAAGACATGACCAGGGAAAAAGCTGCTGGAGAAGATGGAATAGCCGTCGATTTCATCAGAGATGGAGGAGATATGCTTGAAAAGCTTCCGGCCCTTTATACGCAATGCCTCACGACTTCAAGTGTATATGAAAGCTTGAAGAACGGCAACATTATACTTATCCATAAGAAGGGAGACGTTAAAAAATTGGAGAATTATAGACCCATTAGCTTGCTTTCAGTATTGTGTAAAATATTCACCAAGGTAATTTCCAATAGAATCAGGGCAACACTTGATTTCAGCCAACCAAGAGAACAGGCTGGCTTCAGGAAGGGATATTCTAGCTATGATGGATCATATCCATGTCATAAATTATCTACTACAGAAATCTGCGGAGTACAATCAACCTCTCTATATGGCTTTCATAGATAATGAAAAAGCGTTTGATTCAGTAGCGATACCAGCAGTCATAGAGGCATTGCATAATCAAGGAGTAGAGCAAGCATACGTGAATATCTTGGCACATATCGACAAGGATTGCACAGCAACCTTGGTTCTCCACAAGAAAAGTAGAAAGATACCTATCAAGAAATGGGTCAGGCAAGGAGACACAATCTCTCCAATGCTATTCACTGCAAGCTTAGAAGAAGTATGCAAGTTCTTAGACTGGGAAGGCTTAGGAGTGGGGATCAATGGTGAATATCTCGGCAACCTTCAGTTTGCAGATGACATTGTCCTATTGGGCAACAATGGGGATGAATTACAGCAAATGACTGAGGACTTTAACCAAGAAAGTGTAAGAGTGGGGTTGAAGATTAATATGCAGAAGACAAACATAATGTTCAAAAGCCTGGCAAGGGAACAAGAATTCAAAATCGCCAGTCAGCCTCTAGAGTCTGTAAAGGAGTACGTTCATCTAGGTCAATTACTCACAGGGGACCCTGATCACGAGAAAGAAAATTGCAGAAGAATAAAATTGGGTTGGAGTGCATACGGCACAGGCATTGCGAAATCCTGACTGGGAGCACACCACTTTTGTTGAAAAGAAAAGTGTACAATCATTGCATTCTACCGGCGCTAACATATGGGGCAGAAACTTGGAGGTTAACAAAGAAGCTCGAGAATAAGTTAAGGAAAGAACAAAGAGCAATGGAACGAGAAATGTTGGGCGTAACGTTAAGAGACGGGAAGAGAGCGGTGTGGATCAGAGAGCAAACGGGGATAGCCGATATTCTAGTTGACATTAAGCGGAAAAAAATTGAGCTGGGCAGGCCATGTAATGCATAGGATGGATGGCCGGTGGACCATTAGAGTTGCAGAATGGATACCAAGAGAAGGGAAGCACAGTCGAGGACGGCAGAAAATTAGGTGGGGTGATGAAGTTGGGAAATTTGCAGGCACAAGTTGGAATCAGCTAGCGCAAGACAGGGGTAATTGGAGATCACAGGGAGAGGCCTTCGTGCTGCAGTGGACATAAATATAGGCTGATGATGATGAAGTATTGTCTGTCTTAAATTACTTAACAGCTTGATTACGAATTTGAAGACTGCAGATTACTCACTAATAACTGCACTACATTTGTGCATAATTTCAACTTACGACTACCCAAATGTAACACCAACTATAGAAAAATGACATCTTCGTTTCCATCGTCAAAAATATGGAATGACCTACCACATTCGCTTAAAATAACATCTTTGAATGTCTTGAAACATGAGTTGAAATGTTTTATTTTCGAACATAGTTTCATGCCTGACAATATGTTCTGTATAATTATGCGTTTTGATGTATCTACTTCTTTGTTTATTGTCTCTTATCAATGTATTGCATTTCATCATAAGGCTGCAACTTGTTAACTAAAGGACAAACACCAGGCGCCTTTATCAATGTTTTTACTTTACAATGGTTGCGCCTGCCGGTGACGGCACTACAATCGGTCGTTCCCACTGTTGCCATCGTGGACAGCGCGCCGCGGAAAGGTGAAGCGACACGCGCCTTGAATCACAAACACACTCACGTGCATGCGAAGTAGAATCCAAAACAGGACAAGCCTGTGGGTGCAGTCGTCCTTCACTTTAATTAGGGCTGGTTGACAGACGTCGAGGACCCCGGCGGGCACGTTGTCACTGAGGCATCTCCCTGGCGTGACCAACTGCGAGGAGCGGTAGTGAAGTTTTTGACAAAGCTGTGAAGACGTATCAGTGTGTTAGTGCGACAAACCAGTATTGTAATGTGCAAACAAATAAAAGACGCAGTCTAGCTTTTGCGCACCAAGTGTCTAGTTCCAGCGCCGCTAGCCACTGCAGCGTGGTCATTTCGTGTGTCTCTTCTACTTGGGACAGGGCCGCTATTTGAATTTATCAAGCATTTAACATATAAACACCCTAAAGCTACACATATTCTACAACATATTACATTGATAGTTTTGCGAAATTGGCTGATCGGAACAGGCGCTAAATCTACGGACATCTACATCTATGGCAATTATTTTCTGTCTACTGCACGGTTAAGACGAAAATGGCAACCAGTGCTGGCGACGCTCCGATCGAAGGAGAGATGCTGAGCACCCAACGCGATCATCGTCTTCTGCCAAAGTTTAAAAAAAGTTTTATGTTCCTTGATTTACTTTTCGCACTTTAGAGAGTGAGAAATGCTGCTGTCTGCGCAAGAAAACACGTGTGGACGAAATCATGGCATAACGAAAGGCACCCTGGCCGTCTACTTTTTGTGAATGACCGCTCTTGCTTGAACAGTAAAATGAGGTCTGTACAGAAGCAGTATGTTTAGCCAGCTAGCACTAGATTGTGCTGAATACGGCTGGGAACCAATTTTCACATATCAATCTGTTGTATGAAATTGCGATGATGAGCGGGCACTGCTGTATCGGAAGCCTTCCACATTCATAAACGTGGATGTGCATGCGTAAGTTGCCCATTCATTGCATTCCTTCCGAAGGAGATCATTCCTATCGAAGTAATTTCATGCCACTTCTTCCCATGCATGCTTCTGTTGTGCATTTTACAAGTATTTTGACTTCGCTAAGCAGTCTTGTATTTCGATTGGGTTGCGAGGTGGCATAACGTCAGAACGAAATAAAATATAAGCACGCAGGCCACTTTGATGCACATAATGCAAACGCTACTTATCAAATGTCTTGTCTATGGGTCAGCATTCATAATCTTCAGGTTGGGTGCTTCTCAACTTCACGCCTCCAAGTACACTTTCGCGAACTGTCTTTGTCCAGGGGCATTGACCCCATGTAAGGGTAAGGTTGACCCCAAGCAAACGTAATGGCTGGTGTAAGGACCGACCCTGTCCGAAGACTGCAGAGAGCGAATTATTTCACCCGAGAAAAACTGTGGGGCTCTGCGCAGTCACACACGGGGGGTGAGGGCGCGCGAGTCCCGTCTGATCTTTGGCCAATGAGAACTGAGCGGCGGTCAAAGGGAAGTGCAGGAGCTGTACAGGTGGCATGAAAGAGTGAGCATTGCGGTCCCGCTCAGTTATGAACTCGGTACTTGCATACCCCTGTAAGCTGCTGGTAACATCCCGCGCAAAGCCATGGAAGCGAATACAATGAAGGCAAAACTTCACGAATTTACGTGGTTTCGAACGAGGAATCCAAAGTCTCCTGAGCGGGTGTTTTAGTACTGCTCCGCAACCACACTTCATTGCAGTTGAAAAAACGTTGCGTCATTGGCCCTCCCTTCGAGTGCGCAAAACGCTATTTTACTGGTCACAATAAAGACATCAGAAAATACAAATTTCTTTATTTCTTGGTTTACATAAAAGTATTCGGTGAGAGGCGCCTCAGAAACTCATTTCCATCAATAATAAAGCTAAGTGGATGAAATTCATATATTGTAACTTTTGATTGCTTTTAGTTTATCGAAATCTTATTTGGGTGTAAAATTATGGTCTCTTGTGCAAGCTTCAAGCATCGTATTATGACAATGAAAGTGTTTGTATTTCACATAATGCACAGATTGCAAGGAAAGAAATGCATTTTAGTTTAGTTTTCTTTTATTATTTAAGGAAAACATTTATAATCTCAAGTGGCATTTTACAAAAGATTGTCAAGTGGTTTCCCAACAGCAGCATAGCTAATATAGCTTGAACTACAGTCAAACCTCGTTATAACGAAGTTGAAGGGGGAGTCGTAATTACTTCGTTATAACCATTAGTTCGTTATAGCCAATATCCATTTCTACCGACAATTAGCCAGCAAGAGAGAATGTACTCACCACCGAATATCACAGCAGCCCGCCGCGCAGCGCAAAACGGCCGTCGGAAGGCAAAAAACTAGCAAAATAATAAAGAACAATGCACTTTATTTCCGCCAAATTCAGCACACCAGCTGGCAGATCACTTCGAAGAAAAATAGTCCTTAATAGACTTTTGCCGACTCTTCTTCAAGCGGATGACTGCTTTTTCAGCTGCAGCCGCTATTTCGAGTCCGTCCTCGCCGTCATCGTGAGCACCAAAGAAGCGGCGCAGCAGGCCTGTCGCATCCAGCGCTTGTGCGGGCGTCGGTTCGTCGGGTTCGCCAACATTAGGCTCCAGAGTGTCGACACATTCGTCACTGTCGTCATTATGCACCCCCGTCACCGCGCGCACAATTTCCGCATCTGACAACTCCGGTTGTCACCGCGTCAGCATCGGCCGACGTACGTGCAGAATGTGTCGCAGTCAGGCACAACGCCGGCGTCAAGGAGAGCGTCCCACGACGTCTGGGCCTGGTCGCCCGCGGCACCCTCACTGGCGACATCACCGAGATCTTCGCTGGGCTCTCCGCTGCTGACGCCAAATGAGGCATGCCGGAAGCAGTTGGCGATCGTGCTTGCAGTGACGGCCATCCAGGCAGCTTGTAACATCTCGATCGCCATGTACAGGTCGATTGTTGTCTCGCGCTTCATGCTCATATTGAGCAAAATTCGGTCGATGACACGCTTGCGGTAGCCCGACTTAAAGTTCATGATCACACCTTGATCGAGGGGTTGCACAACCGCAGTAGTGTTAGGCGGCAAAAAGCACAGTTCAATGTTTTTAAGCACAACGGTAGTGTGGTGGGCCGCGCAGTTATCCAGGACGAGGCATATCTTGCGGTTCTGCTTGCCCAGCCGCTCGTCCCACTCACGCAGCCATTGTGCGAAGATCTCTCTTGTCATCCAGGCCTTGCGGTTGGACACATAACTCACTTGGAGTTTCCGCTTTCTTTTGAAGCATCGTGGTGATGCACTTTTGCCGATCACGAGGGCCGGCACCTTTTCGGACCCGTCCATATTCGCACAAAGTAGCACGGTCACACGGACCTTGCTCTGCTTACCGCCCTGGCAGCGGTCACCTTTGAGGGCCAAGGTTTTTTGCGGCAACATCTGATAGAACAGGGCAGTCTCATCTGCGTTGAACAAATCCCTGGGGCTGTATTTTTTGAGCAGCTGCCCAATGTTCTTCTCGATCCACGCCACTGCAGCTTCGCGGTCCACAGATAGCGATTCCCCGCTGACAGCCCTGCCGACAATGTCGTGGCGCTCCTTGAAGCGCTGCAGCCAGCCGTCACTCGCCACAAAATCATCGTGCCCCATGATGCACGTGAAGTTCCTTGCCTTCTGCTGCAGAAGTGCCCTGCTCACAGGAGTGCCGCTTGCTCTGATTTCTAAAAACCAGTTGAACACCGCCTTCTCGACAGCTTCGAAGGCGGGGGCTCGCAGCTTCATTCGGTCGCCTTTGACGCCACGTGCAACAGCGCCGGTAATAGCTTCTCTCTTGCTTAAGATCATCGACAGCGTGCTCAACGATACGCCGAAATCTTCGGCCACTTTTTTTTTCTTGACGCCGGATTCAACGGCTTTCAGCATTGCCGACTTCTGCTCGATTGTTATAGTTTTGCGCTTACGTTTGCCGTTGTCCATCTCGTGTCCATCTCGTGTCGGAGGAGGAGGTCAGATGCGCGGGTGGGTCAATGAGTTCCACAGGAGAGGGGAGGCCGGCTGACGCGCACGCTCGCGCGAGTTGCTGCGCGGGCGAGTCCATTAGTTCCTGAGGAAAGGGGAGGCAGGGAGACGCGCACCCACGCGCGTGTTGGCAGGCGGCTCCTGGGGAGCGCAAGGCGCGAGTTTTGAATTACCGCAGCCGTGATGGGACGTAAACCGTCGCGCGCTATAAGATATTGAATTCACGTATACCAAAATAATCAGTAAATGCTCGTTGTGGACAAAGAATGGTTCGTTATATCCATTGTGAGGAAATTTTCGCTTCGTTAAAAAAGGTTTTAAATACATGGGCGTCTATGGGAATTTCAAGGGGAATTACAATTGCTTCGTTATATCCATTAGTTCGTTATATCTCACTTCGTTATAACGCGGTTCTACTGTATAATAGTACCGGCACTTACATTCTACACATCCTTTTCTATAGCCGTGCTAAATTTGTTTATAATTTCGGTAATGGCTATGTGCGTCGTCGTTTCTTCCATCTCACGATGCAAACCATGATTGTTCGAAAAGCCTATTGTGCCTGACAAGATGTTTTTATCAAGTCACATAAAGATAGCATAAAACAAAGTTGAATCTTCAATTTATACCTTAAAATATGCAAGGTCATACCATAAAAGCTATTAAGGGACTACGGTCATACGAAACGCCAGCGGCGGTTGCATATGGTGCGGCCTAACGGGCCCTGACTTGAAAGCTATCTTCGATGGGGATAGAGTGCTTCATGTGCGCTGAGCTTTCGACGTTTAGTGCACGTTGAAGCGAGAGACAACACGAAGGTCAATTTGCTCACTGCTGCTGCCACGCGTTCACATTCCAGCGTTTTGACAGCGGGTATGCACGGTCATCGAGTGAGATGCGTTCGTGTTTTCTTGTGCGCATGACACCATGCGTGCTAATTTAATTAGCAGGCGAACATTTACTATAAGTTAATACGACCGATTCGTATAAGCATCCACTAATTTGCTATTGGAATCGATGCTTCGCCTTTCGGGCGAAACTGCGACTTTTAACAGCAGAGCTGTTTAAGCTATCTGCAAAACCGTGCTCGTCGATCGAAAAAAAAGCTGCGCATGGCGATGACATCATTGCACGTTGCCTAGCAACCACCTCGCGGAGCGGTGTGTGCTTCGCCTCTTCTCCATGCTGTGCACATGTTGCCTTGATATGGGACGTTAAGGAAAGAGAAGGTGAGAATGCGTGCGGCGCGCGCTATGCTCAGGAGAGAGAAAGAGAAAATGAGAGAGAGAGGGAGAGACATTGTAGCAGCACCAACGAGGACACGCGCAGAGCTGCTGCCGACGCGGTTCGCGTTTCCCCGCATTCGCGCCGAACGCGCGCGGTGTCTGTGACGGCAGCCGGCGCCTCTGGCAGCGGCTCGGCAGGTTTCAACCAGCCACGCCCCGACAAGTGTGGAGGCGCAGCTTTGCCGTGACGTCACCGGGGAGATAAAGCTCGGAGCCACCACGATGGCGGCAGAACTCTCGTTGACTCTGTGGCGAGTATATGTAGCTTTGACATGGGACGACCAAAGAAGATCCGGACACCCGAAGAAGCCGCTCGGCCAAGCAAGAATCTGCGCGTCGGCAGTGAACCGATTAGGAATACCGTGCCTAGTAGCACTTAGCATTTCCTCTCAAAACTTAGCCAACCCTAGTAAAACCCGGAAGAAGCTAGGTCGATCACCAGCTCCGCTGTTTACTTCAGTCTTGCACCACTAGTGCAAGCTGCCCACGTTCAAGTTCGCTGATTGACGAGTTTTTATTGAGGTAGCAGTTACACAAGCAGTCGATAACACAAGCAATGTTAACTTGACGACGTGATAATTTTCTCCCCCACTTTCGTAACACACCTTGAGCGGCTTTCCACCATTCTAGCAATTTTCCGACGAGCTGGCCTGCAGCTAAATTCCTCGAAGTGCCACTTCGCTCTTCGTCAAATTACTGTGCTGGGCCACCTTGTTGGCACTTTCAGTGTCCGACCAGACCATGAGAAGGTACGCGCTATCACGAACTTCCCCGTTCCACGCTCTGTCCATGAAGTGCGTAGTTTCGTGGAGCTGTGCTCCTACTTTTGCTGTTTCATGAAAAACTGTGCAGCACTCACACTTTCTCTCGCTGACCTTTTCAAGCAAGATGTCTCGTTTTGGTGGGGTCCTGTACAAGCTGACGCCTTCTCTGAGCTCATCGCCGCCCTAATGACTCCACCTACTCTTGCCCATTTTGACCCAGCTGCTCCCACAGAAGTGCGCACAAATGCACGGAATCCAGTCACGGAATCGGTGCAGATTTGGGCCAAAACCAACGAGTCATTGATCCTGTTATTTCGTACGCAAGTCGTTGCCTTTCAATATCTGAATGCAATTACTCTATTACGGAACGAGAATGTCTTGCGCTTGTCTGAGCCGTTTCGAAATTCTGTCCTTAACTTGTGACCCACCATTTCTGTGTTGTAATTGATCATCATGCTCTCTGTTGGCTTTCTTGACTAAAGGACCCTACTGGACAACTTGGTCATTGGGCACTGCACCTTCAGGAGTACTCTTACTCAGTTACCTACAAGTCTGGCCACCTCCATCTGGACGCGGACTGCTTGTCCTGCTACCCTGTTTCCCAGTATCTTGGGAAATATTTATAGACTACACAGCTACCTTGGTTCTCTACAGGAATAGTTAAAAATTACCGATCAATACCTATCAAGGAAGGAGCCAGGCAAGGAGACACAATCTCTCCAATGCCATTCACTGCGTGCTTCGAAGAAGTATTCAAGCTCTTAGACTGGGAAAGCTTAGGAGTGAGGATCAACAGCGAATGTCTCGGCAATCTTCGGTTTGCAGATGAAATTGTCCTGTTCAGCAACAGTGGAAATGAATTACAACAAATGATTGAGGACTTTAACCGAGAAAATTTAAGAGTGGGGTAGAAGATTATTATGCAGAAGACAAAGACAATGTTCAATAACCTGGCAAGGAACCAAGAATTAAGGATCGCCAGTCAGCCTCTAGAATGTGTACAGGAGTATGTTTATCTAGGTTAATTATTCAAAGGGGACCCCGATCATTAAAGGGAAATTTACAGAAGAATAAAAGTTGGTTGGAGTGGAAATGGCAGCCATTACCAAATCCTTACTGGGAGCTTATCACTGTCGTTGAAATGAAAAGTGTACAATCATAGCATTCTACTAGTGCTAATTTAAGGGGCGGAAACTTGAAGGTTAACAAAGAATCTTGACAACAAGTTGAGAGGAAGCTTTACCTCGGGCACAACTCCGATGCGGCCTGTTCAAATACATTGAAAACGCAGAAACGCTTTTCTGAGATAACCCCTGGACCGATTTTAATGAAATGTGTTGCATTTGAGAGAGAAAGTTAAATTCTAGTGTCTGCTGGAAGCGGGATTCTGATTTAGGGTCTGAATGTTTTTTTTTAATTTCAAAATTTTGAAAGTTCAGGAAAAATAGAAGCACGAAGTTTAGAAATTAATAGCTCTGCATCAGGAACAGCTATCGCGGTTCTGTAAACAACATCCATTAGGTCATGCAAAGCAGACAAATTCGATATGTCAATTTATAGCTTACGTGAATTCATTACATTGCGTACAAGGGTTCTGCAAAAACTGTATTTCCATATTACTGAGTTTTTGAGATTTATGTGTAATACATCAAATTTGTCCGCTTTAGATGTACTATTAGAAGCAATGCACCGAATTGTGATATAATTTTTTATTGCTGAGTTACAGAGTTGTATCGCGGTAGCTTCATTGTCTAATAATTTGTAATTTTTGCCAATTTCTAATAAGAAATTGACGGCCTAAATAAAAAATTTGAAACAAACAGTGACAAGATTTTACATTTTGCATTTAAATGCAATAAACCTCATCAAATTTGGTGCAATGGTTGCCGAGATAACAAATTCTTCTTTTCCATGTATTTAAATAGCAGCACCCGAGCTTTGCATTTGAAGGGGGCCTTTGACAACGTGACCCACGAAATTATCCTAACACATCTCTCACAAGTGGATTGCGGCCAAAACACGTTCGACTATATTAAGCAATTCCTCACTAATCGACAATCATACATTCGGATTCAGGACATTGGCCATGGCCTTTACCAATTAGGCACGCGAGGGACCCCGAAAGCAGCGTCCTCTCGCCACTCCTATTGAATCTGGCAATGATAACACTCCCCGCTTAGCTGGCAAAAGTAAAAGGCACCCGGCATGCGCCGTATGCCGACGACATCACCATCTGAGCGTCACACGGCTCGGCAGGAGACATGGAGCCTAACCTGCAGCAAGCGGTAACCATCGTGGATGACTATGCCCGTCGCTGCGGCCGTCAGTGCTTCCCGTCCAAATTGGAATTCGTGCACATACGCCCTCACCAAAGTGCACCGCCAAAATCGCCCTCTCCCTTTACAGCGGACCCATGCCCGAACGCGACGAGATCAGAGTATACTGGGGTTCTTTATTCACAAACATCGCAGAGCAGATGCAACATTGGCCAAATTGCGTAAGGTGGGGGACCAGGTGGACCGGAAGTTCCGCGGGTTTCCAACAAGGGCGGGGGCTACGATGCAAAGACGCCTTGCGGCTGGCGCATGCATTCGTAACCAGCCAAGTCCTGTACTCGGCTCCATACCTCCACCTACGCAAGTTCGACGAGAATGCACTTCGTCATTCTCCGCAAAATCTACAAGTGCGCCCTCGACCTTCCGGTCAACAGCTCCAACCAGCGCCTTCTGGGCCTGGGAATGGTGGACACCTTGAAGGAGCTGCGAGAGGCGCACATGACGAGCCAATGCACTAGACTCTAACACGCCGTTGGGTCAGCGCCTCCTTGCGCGACTACACATCCATCACTCAATACGTACGGAAGAGTGCGTACATATTCCTGAAGTCTGGAGATATGCCCTGCACGTGCGCCTTCTTCCAGTTAACATGACACGAGACGACCACAGTGGCCGATGCCTCGCGCGGGCGGAAGCCATGGCTCGCCACTACCGTAACAAATACGGAGTCTTCTACGCCTCCTGCCCACACCATGGGGGTTGGTACACGGCCGTGGTCGTCCACCAAAACACCGCAGTAAACAGACTCACCTTCCATGTACAAAACATCAAACACGCAGAGGAGATCGCCATCGTGCTAGCCGCTGCATATCAGGGCTCGCGGGTCATCATCACCGACTCGAGGGGTGCCTGCCGCAATATTGCACAGGGGTACATTCAGCACTTCGCCCACAAAAT